>NC_046220.1:51573181-51881515 GCF_011004875.1 Balearica regulorum gibbericeps | reverse complement strand
ATCCTTATCCTGGTAGACTAGAAAACAAACACAGTAAGCAGCATAACTGAAAACACTGAAGCTGTGAATTTCTCATAGAAATGCACAGAACTTTCAAAAATCACAAACATCTCATGCTGCTATTTGTATAGATACAGAGGGCTATAATAAATGACATAATTTTTCCAGATACAGCAAAGCTGAGCCAGTACTTTGGGAATCATCATCATTTTATCAGATGTAACCTTAAGGATGCTTTCTTTGGTTAACTACTTCCATACTTAAAGGGCCCACAACAAGCTATCATTCATCAGCATAGTATCCTATTAAATCAGTTAGTACACTTTACATGCTAATAGCAAATATCAGTATTTATGTATAAATATTTTAAAATATTTTCACATATATTTCCCATATATAAACACTTAGACCAACTCCAGCTAATCATGACTAAACAAAAGTAAATATAAAATTTATAACTTTACTGGCAATATACTCTTCTTTATGGTACATTACACTAACTAATTAAATCTTTATTTTTAAAAAGTAATCATTCTAGTATTTGCACCATACAACTTCTTTGTTGAATTATTGCAAAGAAATCCTTGGGATATAGGGAAAACATGCTTTCTGTCTGCATATTTTACCCTGGAACATTTTATCACTTCTGTTGACATAAAGACATGAATATTTTTCAGTAAGATCATATCTATGCAGAACAATAACTGTAACATGTAAGATATCTCTACATAAACACACAAATTTACGTGTATTTATAAAAACCTCTCTGAGAAACGTTTAGGAAGAAGTCTGCTTCAGTTTTAAATGTTGCCTTTTATAGTGTGGTGCTGCAGGATTACTACTGCATATCATAAATAAATGGCAGTATTGGGGAATTTAAACACATGTAGCAGAAAAAAGACATGAATATTATCTACACAGACCTACTGAAAAGACTAAAAAAAATTCAAGGCAGAATAAGACACTTAGTGGGAAAGCTTACAATCAATGTAAACTTCAGTGTTTCCTACCAAATCAAAATCAAAAGAGCCAGTATCAAACAAATAGAGGAAGACTGCATTCGAGTCACTTGGTTTTGGTATTAACCTCAAAGACAAAAGAAATCCCCTTGGAAAGCTAATTTGAAAGTAAATATGCCTAAAGTTAAACATACAACTTGTATTAATCTCAGAACAGAATCAAGACCACTATTAAAATAAAGCCTGGGGCACATTGTGATGCTTACGATTGGTGGGTGGATTTTAATTGACTTGAAGACTGTCATAGTCCTATTATCATAAAACCTGTAACGCACTTCCAGCATGGAGGACCCATCTGTGCCCACCATCCATCTGTTCAGACGTGATTGGCAAAGTGGTAGGGAACTCGCAGTGGTTGCCTCTGCCTGAAAGGAATAAACCACAGGATCTTCCAGTGAGTGCCAAAAACTTCTGAGAAGATCTGCTGCCATGGCTTTCGGGGCCTCGATCTACAGAAGACAGCATTATTAGTGAAAGACAGCACGCCCACGGTGCACTTCAGTCAGCTAGAACAATGCAGGTTGGCTGGGGATCCATTACTGGACTCTGATGAATTGTACCCCAGCATCACAAATTCAGCTTTTCTTTCATTACGGCATGCAGCTGTGACTTAACTTTGGAGAACAGAAACTATCTGTGTCGTCAATCAACCGAAGGCAACTTTTGAAGCAGAAGAGAACCTCAGAATCAATGAAATGTGTGTCAAGACACAGCAGAAACTGTCTTTTGATCTATACTTTTGAAAGAAAATATAGCTCCACTGGCTTTTCAAGGAATGGGAATACTGTGGGGCTACTTTGTGTACAACCAACATTAAAAGATTACTGAGCTGCTGCTAGGGGTAGAAGTACAAGGCATGGTACCATGCAAAATAATTCTAACAGTGCTTTCAGTTCGTTTTCTTTCTCACACAATTAAAAAAAAGCAGCTATTCCTTTAGCTTTTCAGAAAATAAATGTAGAAAATTTACAGCACTTACATGTCTTCACAACAGTTAGACATTTTTTCTATACTTGTAGTGTCCTGTCAAAGAAAAGAAAATACAATGAAATAGTATTTATTTACATTCCTAACTGTTAAAATGTCATTATGAAAGCAACTAAATAAAGCAGGGAATCAATTCTTAGTGTACACTGCTTTGGCATTAGTCCAGTAGGTTACATATTGCTCATACGCCATATTAGTTTTAAACAGCTGTGAGATTATGCACACAAATTTACTCAGTCCATTAAATGATTTTTACAAACATGATGTGAAACTCTCCTGTGTAGTTTTACTATGATAGCACATACCACAGGATGTCAAAGAAAACATACAGCATTATTACAGCTAAAATTAACTCAGATAGTACAATTACTTCATGGGACATTTAGAAGTAATGTGTGTAAGGTTCCACAAACACCCATTCCAGACCTGGAGTAGTCCACTCAGTCCACAGTAAAATTTAGTAAAATGTAACCATTAACAGTTCTGGAGCTATTAAGTTTAAAAATAGTTACCTTCATGAGTATTAGACTGCAAACAGAACTGCTAGCAGTATACTATCAGTTTCCATAGTCTCTGCAGGTAAATACCAAGTGTCAAAATTATTCTCTTAATGTGTAACAAAATTTAAATAATGTGCAGAGTGAAGGCACCGCTGCAGCTAACTAAATTAAATTTATACTTTACTGAACATGATTAATGAGTCACAAAGTTTTATAATTAACAAATCAATTTTAGCTTAGATCATCCCCAAATGAAGTTTTAAAACTACCAACAATAGTACTTTTTTCTCACTTTTGTACTATATATTTAACAAAAAAGTTTCCTTTGTGAGTATCACTTCAATTTTAACTCCAGCAGTATTAGCGTTTTCAATGCACATTCATAGTTCATTATCCCCAAATCACTCATGAGGACAAAATACAATAATTGAAATATTTCTCATGGTTCCATTTCCTTTTCATGACACCTTACTATTTCCCTTTACTATTCACTGATTTAGGCATGCACATAACGCACCTGTCAGATTACACTAGTGTTTGAATGAAACCAAGAGCTAGCCTCTATTGTCCCAGGCATACAGAGACACAAGGGCTGTGGTTTAATTAGGCTTCATTGTCATATGGAAACACTACCTAGCAATAAAACCATACTGTGTTCTTTGATTGTTCCTGCCATCAGTGCATCCAGTTCAGCGCAGGGACTGCTGGGATTCTGCCACCATCTCTCATAAAGCTTTGAAGGGGAAGGGTGAAACATAAGTGGGGAATAATGTACAGGAAGCTGCTTCCCTGCTTCACCAGACATGGGTGGCCTCAACTCCCCTTGCCAAATTTGCTCCTTCTAAGCTCTGATGAGTTTTGGAACAGGATTCCTTACCACATGCTACCTGAGAAAAATCTTAATTCTGCCCACAACCTGAGCTGATGCCCTATGGCATGGGAAAGAAGTTCCCTCTTCTCACAGCAACTCACCAGGATGCACAAGTTCTTCCCTGCTTGTGCAGAGAAGGCATGCCCACCGCAGGCTGCATAAACCCTTCCGGCCCCATCATCAGGTGGATTTGAACAACTGTTCAACAGTGACAGAGGACAGGACTGGAGACAGCAGACTGTAAATGCTGTCTGTTCCTACGATTCCCATAGATAAACTGCTTCTCCTCTCCTCCTTACAGGCCTGTCTAGCGTATTCCCCCTCGCCGGGCAGAGGTGGCAGAAAAGCACTACAAGACACAAGCCATTCTCCTTGTTAGGGCAGGACCTGACAGCACAGCCACAGGACATCCTGCTTCCTTGGGCTGGTTTTTTGTCCAACTCTTGTCAGAACAAACACCACAGAAAACCACAGGCAGCTCTCTGAATAAAAAGGACTAAATAAACACAGATATTACTTCCACGACATTTCAGTGAAGTTGTAACAGCATTTTCATGAGATGCAGTAGCTCCTTCTGTAACTGCAAAAATATCTCAGCTCTAGGAATTGTCCTCTGGTCAACTCAAAGCTGTCTGCCTGATAGTACAAAATAATATTGGTATGTTTGAAAGCAATGATTGCTAACGACTTTTTGTACAATAGTAGCATGGTAGTCCAGACTATAATCAATTTCTAGCTATCACAGATGTATGCTATCGTTTCGCAAAAGTAGCCTTACAACAGCTTTGGGTGCAGAAGTAACCTAACAAAATAATACCTTAAATATGGCCTTTTGCTATGTTTCTCCACATTGTTTATTCATTAATACATTTGTACTGCTCCCTAAAATACTGTATTTGTGATTTTTGGAGGAATTCCTAGGTCTGGAACCAGGGGTTGTATTTGTTTGTAATTGTTATCATGACATGTTATCAAGACCCAGAAGATGCTCATCAGGGTTTCCTTCTCTCAAAAATGTAACCCATTAAATTAATGAACTAAGTGAAAGCACCAAAACAGGAACTGCAGAAAATGACAGTAAGACTGTCAAGCTTCCACACCTTTAAATCATATTAAGGATTTTAGTTGGATAGGAAGTCAAAGGAAATCCTCCCTTCCTTCCTTCTTCTTCTATTAAAATGCCAACATCTACTTTAGAATACTTTTGCTTTACAGTAAAGGAATTGGGACTGAGAAGCGAATCCTTTGCTTCTGGGATACTTTTTCAGAATTAAAAAAACTTTATAGCCACATTTTAAAAGCTGTGAACTAGGGCTGGAGGGAATGGAAGGAAGTATCTTTCTCTGAAGTTCAGCTGCTTAACAAGTGCTGGTGACTGAACTTAAGAAACTAAATTTTCCTCACAGCTTCCCTCCCCCAACACTGCTGCCAAACAGCTGGGCTCATTTGAAATGAACGGTCATTTGAGAGTGAACCAATTTTTCACATGAAAGTGAAACTTCACAGTACCCCAGGAAACTCGGTAGCCCCTCTGGAAACAGGAGAGAAAGGAAAGGGAGAGGGCCATGGTTGAGTTGAGTTTTAGCCTATTATTATGACTTTCTTCTCAGACAGATGAATTTTCTTCTTTTGGAGACAGGAGGACCAGAATAACCATTATTTTTCTGAACGACAAGGTGTTCTGTTCATTAACATACCTCACAAATGGCTTTCAACCAGAATATCATCTGTTTTAATTATGCATTTAATGTATACCAAGGTTTTGCTACAACAACAGTATTACTGTGTTCAGCCTAAGAGGCTTTGGCTGTCTGCATCTACTATCAGCTTGGATTACTATTAATACAAATAGAACTCTGCTAAGATTTTTTTTTTCTCCAGACTCACAGCTAATGCTGATGTTAAATTCTTTTGGAGTATTGGCACTCATCCGAAAGTTGAAAATAATTTGGTATGACCAAACGTGGCATATCTATTGAGTCCTAGTAATCTCCATCTCCAAAAATCCCGTAAAATTTACAATTGCGTACAAGGCGGAATTGACTAACCTGCAACTAATTAATTTCACATGATGGGTCATCTGGACCCCTAAAGTCATCATCCAGATTGGAAACAACTATTGTTCCTGCACCTGGTTATTCAGAGATACATACCCACTGATAAGCATCTTAAAGCAACTAGGAAAAAAAAAATCGTACCTCAGTGAGAAAGGCAAAAGAAATTAGAGGAAATAAACACAGCAATCATTTACAACACATCACTTTAAAATAAGAAGAAAAGGGCAAAGGGTTCAGATTCTGCTGAGGCAATGACAATGTTTTGGGGTTTTTTTTGCTTTGAAGACTTACTGCAAGTCTGCAAGAGCATCTTGTCCAAGTAAAGTAAGCTCCTGCCACAGCTAAGACTGGAGAGTCATATGTAAGAGTACTGAAGTAATTCTCCAGACCAACTTAAGGTTCATTTGCAAATGAAAGCACCTGCATTAACTACTAAGAGGAATATATCTTTCACATCTCTATTTTAATTAGCATAACCAACTGCCTGAAAAAAGTTTTTTGAAAAAAGATCACATGCACTGTTTAACAAACTGTGCTATAGGATGGGATTCATCATAAACTAATTTATCATGGAAGAAGTACATGGAAACAATATTTTCCTCTTACTGATTCATGTTTTCCAAAGGAGAAGCTGTAATTTGTAACTTACAGAACTAACTCCAAAGCACACAGCCGCAACCTCTGGTTCAATTTTTCTTCTGTTTGCTTAAAGTGACGTGTAATCAACACAGCTCTATTTAATACTTGCAATAGAAGAATGTAAGCATTACACCACACTTTCTTAATAAAGTATTTTCAAATACTCAGTATATAAGGACCAGCAGGCAAGTATGATAAAGCAGAAAGAGAAAAAACAAACAAAACCTGCAAGCCTTTCTGGATTTGCAGCCATTGCTGTTATCCAAAAGCGCAAGACAACATATCCTCTATCTGAACAATAGATTTTTTTCATTCCTTCTACCTTACATCCTTTCATTGTGTGTATGTAAATGGCAGGTGAGCAACTGAAGAATATAAAATACTGAACATCTCACAGAAAGAATACTTCATATTTCAGAAATTTTCCTTTTTGGCATTAATTACATTTTTGGTTTACATTTGGCCACTTTTTACCTTTTTTTCTTAATCTAGACTTCTCACATAAAATAATATGATTAATTTTATCAATTACAATTAGATTCAGTCTGAAAATTGCTAGTTCAGTTTTAACTTTAAATCCCTAAACCAGATAATTGTATGCAAAATCAAAAATGAAGCTACACTATCTTATATCTAGGGAATACTCCTACACTCTTCAATGCTGTGATGAATTTAGTTAAATAGATTTCCAATGTATTTGTCAGATATTGGAAAATGATTCAATGAAAGAAAACATCTGATAACAAATTAGGAACACATCTACAAAGAAGCTGATACAAACAGATCTCTTCAGTTAAAATCCATGATGTGTTAGGTACAGATAGCTGCATGCTACAGCAAGAAGCATGACAAACCGTATTATTTTTCTTGACACCAGTACCTTCTTAAGACAAAAATATTAAGCAAAAAATACTCAGGAAGGCTAGCTGTTGACTTTTCTCACACAGAAGCCATTTTAATGGTCTGATGGCTAAATTTAACACACAACACTCAAACAAAATGTACTCAGCCACCAGAACACTCAAATACCATTATTATAGTTGCTTATTTTCAACTGGTTAAAGGTACTTCCTTTACTATTTAGAAAAATAATGGAGTTCTAAAAGGACTTCTTCCTTGAGTGATGAACAGGCACAATATTTTGTGATTTGGCACAATATTTTTCACTCTCTGCACAGTATAAAATTTGACTAAATTTTCCAACTTAGCTTTTTCCTTAAAAATATTGTAAATAATTAAATTCAATAAAAGTATTCCCACTTTACCGAACACCATGTAGTGATCTAAATGATCTTTTGTCACTTTGTGTGTCTTACACTTGAATTTATTATTACATTTTAAATAGCTCATGAATGAGTTTTTTTTTTAAAAATAAACTAAAATTTGATTTTGATGGTAGATAGGTGATTAAGACTGTCAGGATACATCAATTAAAAATGTTAAACCAGTTTAATTGCTAGTCTATTTGAGAAAAATAAGGTAAATATACAAAAGACTTTACACAGTTAACAAAATCCCATTCAAAGACCAGGACATCACTAATTCCTGACAATTTAATTTATAGGACTTTATGCAGTCTTCTAATAGGAGATTTACCTATAGGTGGATTAAAGGTAGAGACAGGAAAAAGGAATGGGATAAGAATAATGGGAAACATACAGACAGACAAAGTTAACATGAATTTATTTTCTGTTACATCTCTAATTTCAAATTGGTATTTGGGTTTATATTTTATATGCCTTTTGCTCTCCCTCTGCAATTAATTTATATCTTACATTTTATTATAGCCAGGTAAAGAATATGTTTGCCTGGGAATCCTGATTTCCCCTTCCAATACTAATTTCTTCTGTACTAAACTTAATTATGAGGATTAATAGTTCCTTGATTACATTTCTGCCATGTTTGAAAAAACAGGAAAAGCCCTTAGTATTTCACTAATCAAACCAGTATTTAATAGATTATCTGATTAAAGATATGATTACAAATATTTTTAATAATGAGATACTTATTTTTACAGACAAAAAGCATTTTAGCACAACTAGATCACTTGGGCACTCTGTATATTAAAACAGCAATGGATCAACACTAAAATATATGCAAAGAATTAAAAAGCCTTTGGTTTTATTATTAGAATAACTGTACTTACTTTTTAATTATTTTGCATTTCAACTTTTGTAAAATTTTATCTGACTTACTGACTACACAAAATTTTAAATTTTTCACTGGCATTTTTGTTGGTTGCATTTCATTTTTGCATTATACTAGTAAATGAAATGATACTCCTAAAGAAAAGTAATTGCTTGAAAAATATTCCTTTGGGATAAATATATCATAAAATTAATTTGTACGATTTCCATCTTTTTCCAATTTCCTTAAAAGGAAGTTTTTGTCCTCTTGAAAAGAAGCCCTGAGCAAAATTAATAATGTTCCTTAATACATGCTCACTGTACGTATCAGTCACACTAAGCAAAACAGTTAAAATGTATGAATTAGTAAGCTCAAGACTTTCTTGTGGAGACGGATCTGTTTACAAGAACAACAAAAAATAGCTAGTGAAATATGTTTGCTACTTGAAGGTGAAAAGGAGAAAAGCTGCAACAATAATAAAACATAGCATTTAACAAATATGAACATTTTTAAATGCTTCTAAGGGGAAAAATTTACGTGGTAGGCATCATATTGTGCACCAGACAGACTGTTGAACACCAGCTGTTAAACTATTTTCCCTTCCATCTTCCCCAAAGCAAATAAAGGGAAATTTCTCTCTACCACATTCACACAGCACCGATGCACCAGGATATTGGCATATCACTGTACACCATTCAAACAGTTAATTAACAGGAAACCCCGACAGCATTAATTAAATTAATAAAGTCACTGTCCACTTAGTTTATGATAATACATCCACTACCTTGCACAGAGACCACATGGTATCTATTAAATTTATAAAAGCCCATCCATTACATAGTTCTGCCCCAGAGAGGCAATTACTAAATAATTATAATGAAAACTTTTTATCTGCAATACTAACATACAAAAAATCACATAAAATCGTATCTGATGGACTATATTGGAAAAATGAAGAAGATGTCTTTAATTCTATATACTTTGTTTGAACATATGGAAAAATGAAAACACAAACCGTTTAGTGTTTGAAATAAAAAACAATCAAAAGTAATCCCTTAAAATTAGGGTTCAGATTAGTCTCTGCAAAGGATGCTGTTTAACTGAAACATCTGGTAGTGTTACGTTGAGAGACAGGCCTTTTTTAACTTTGGAAATGAGATTAGTAGATCGGTTATTTGTAAGTGTCCAAGTAATTTCTAATTATTTTATCTGGGTCACAGATAATCCGCTTTTACAGGGCTCCCACAATGACATCAGAGGATCACTGCTGAACTGATTATCCTGTTACCTTCCACCATCCATGGGAAGACGGGATTTTCCTTTTGTACATAGGAAGAGAAAGAAGTGGCTGATTGCTTCAGACAGGTGGCAGCCAACAAAATAAAGAACACCACAGATCTTGAGAAGAAGAAAACATCACATATGCAAAAGGTACCAGCCTTAAAAAAGGTCAACAAATTGAACACTTCTTAGTAGTGTCTGGTGCAATTTAAAACCTTACTATACAGGAACAAGTATAAAAATAATCAGATGAGCCATTGTTTAAAAAAGCATGCCATATTATTTATTACTGGTTCCACAGTCATGCCTTGTAGATCAAACATAACTGATGTCAGCATCTTACTATATAAACAGAAAAACTGGGTTTTAACATCATTTAACTGTTGAACTGACATGAAATACATACAGAAGTACTTTCTTAAAGCAAAAAATGGAACATGAATGAGAGAAATGCAAATGCCAGGGCTAGTCTTGTACTAATATACACACAAGCATCCTGAAAGTTCCACCTTTTTAAAAAAGCCTGAATCACAGCTTTTTACCTTCTACAATCATAAATCAGAAGCAATCTGTGGTTGATAAAAAGAGACTTTTTTCTTCCTAGGTGAATTTATGCCTTTTCCTATGAATAAATGAATAAATATATTTTTTAGGAAAACAAGTGTCTGTTACATGTAAAAGTATCAAATGAGAGAGGACTTCTTAAAAAACACGTCAAGAAAATATGTCTTGAGAAAGCAAGCAAGTTTCTGGATACCATTTGATTTAGCTTCCAATGAAATTTTATTATTTGATATGAGGACACCTACAGAAAAAAAAAAGTAATTGCAAATAAAACTGAGTAATACAGATATGTGCTCTTCAAGATTTTCTACTAGGTTAAGTGGAAAATATTCTTTTCTAGATAAACTTTGCATTTGCCATTGCAATACAATGTCATTAATAGGTACAGCCAGTAGTTGCACAAGACAGTGTATGTTTTGGATGGGTTTTCTGTGGAAAATTTTAAAACTTTCTGAAATGGAACTATCATCTCGAGCAAAATAATAATTTATCTATAAAGAGTGGGTTTTTTTCTATTTATGACAAACCCCCAAATAAAAAAAAACACCTCCCTACCTTCATGGAGTTTGAAAGTGTGTATACTAGAACTATCTTCTAATCCTGCAGTGGTTGAGGCAAAAGAGGAGTAATTGCTTGCGGAGTAGAAGCACCTAGAAACAGTCTGAAGTAAGGGGTACAAATAACTTTAAAAAAAAATGAAATTATTCTCAATAGGAGAACATTTAGTTTTTTGAGGATGCAACTGACAACAATCTTTTTTGGTTGTGTTTGGTTTTGTTTTTTTACTTACTGTTTTATGCTAAGCTTGCTTTTACTTCTTCAGCAAAGTCATTAAAAACATCATGCTGCCTGGGAATTTAAGAATACGAGCTCATTTCCAGTTAAGGAATGTAAAATTCAAATTTGCACTACAAGCAATGACAGGGGATAGAGGACTGGAAAAGCAAGCACTAGGCATGGAAGATATGCAGGGGTTCAATATAATAATGCATGATCATTTTGGAAATTATGCCAGACAGTGCTTTCTTCATGGCTGAAACTGGTTTATTCCACCCAGTTCTCTACAAACATGAAAATTATAAGAAGACTAATAGATATGCTGAGATTTTAAGAAAGTCTCTTCTTAGGATTCTAGAGTTCCTGAATTAGGATCTTAAATTTCTCCCTATTTCTAAGACTTCTGAATTACAGAAAACTTATTAAAGAGAAATCTCTATTTCCAAAGAATCCAAATAACAGTTCTCCAAGGGCAATCTCAGGTACATGCTGGAAGAGGTGTTAAAATTCAGGATGATAATGAGAGTACAGGCAAACAGAGCTTGGGGAAAGCAATTGGAGAAGGAGGATGAAAAGAGCCATGTGCCCCCTCTGCTAGAAGTGTGTTTCACATATGTTAGTTTCTAGGGAGAAAGCACTAATCCCGTATACAGAGGCCACCTCAGCTGCTCCCCTCTTCATCAGAACAATCATGTCAAAAGTTCCTCTAAGGACAGTTTTTGCCAACCAGCTGTTCTCCTCTCATTGCAGGAAGTCACCTCCCTTGCTCTTTGGCTCCCTGGACCTTCAGATGAGATATAGCCTTGTGCTAATGATACCCTAACGGTGATACCACAGTAAGAGAGGTGGAAAACCTACCCAGAGAAATTACTGCATGTTAGGTAACTTGGTCTGTTAATCACCTTGTCGAGCAGTACAGCCTTAATAACACTCTCTGTGTACAAGTCAAATTTGCATACACAAGTTACAAAGTTTTCGTTTTTACCAGAGAGCATATATTTTCCAAGTATCTTAATATGTGTTGAACACACATGAAACAGGGTAACAGCAGATTACATGCATTTTTTAAAGAACTTCTACATAATGCATCTACTGTAATATCCAATGAGAGTTAATGCAATGATAGGCACAGAACATCAGTCAACTGCACATCACCACTCAATTTTGGAAAATGCCAGCACACACAGCAGAGTATTTCACCTGCACTTCATAATGTGCTGCTTTGCTTTCCTGTTTTAGCTACTGCTCTGTTACAGAAAAACATGCTGGAGTGTATCAGATATATCCTGTCCTTTACATATTCAGTTGGACAACATTTTTTGACTTCTGAAAAAAATTATCAAAGAGGAGAAAATACCAGTATTTCCCCTTAAAATCCTATTACAAACTTCTGCTTGTTCTTATGGCTTTCAAGCTACCACTCACATCAACTGTAGTAAAGAGCAACTCTGCTTATGAAAATGCTGTATACAAAGGTCACGTAATGCAAATCAATTCCATACATTCAACGTTATCTATCTTCCTGCAGTGGCAAAAGGATAAACTTCTGTAAATATGAAGAATCAGCACGAGTGCTCTGACCTAGAGGACCTATCAGGCTTCATAATCCATGCTACATTCCAATCATTTACATTTGAGCAGAGCCATCAGATTGTGGAAATTAACCATAAATAATGAAGCACAAAGTTGCCATTTCAGGTCGTAGTTCCTTATTGCTGATGGTGCTAAAGGAGGATGAGCAACTCTGCAGTTTCATTCTCCCAACTTGCTTCCGTGAGACTGACAGTAAGCAGAGCACATTCTGTGTATGTAGAAGATACTGAAAGACAGAGAACTGGGGATTTTTTTAATCTGCACGTCCAATATTCCTGGAAAAAGTTAGCCTTAGCTTTACATTACTTAGATGAGACAGAAACTATTGGCTTGGTTTCTGGAAAAACTATATAATGACAGTCAAGCAAGTTTACCTCTTAGAGAATCAGGAAGTTTTGCTACAAAACAGCCAAAGTTTGATAAATCTTGAGTTTTTCTTTCGAAAAATACAATTTTGGCAGCATTTGAAATATAAATAACAACAAATCTGAACTTGCTGGACTCATTTAGCATATATATATATGTATGCTATCAGTCAAAGTATGTATCAGTCAAAGTTCAGATCACAGAGCTGCATTGCTGATTGTCTCTATTATTTAAAAATAACTCTTATCCAGCAGCTGTGGAACTAATCTTGGTTTGATGTTAAACTGCAAACACAAGCATGGAGCATGAACTAGGAAAATGTTTGTTATCTATTTTCCTGTACAAGCACAAGCAAGAGCTGCTCTGCTTCACCTTTTCCAAAAGGCTTATGCTCTTGTCCACTCTCTTGCACACATCTCTGGGCAGTTTCAGCAATCACTGAAATTAATGCTCTCAATAGCAGCTATGCAGCAATTAATACAACATGAATGCTTTAACTGTGCATATCCATGCCTTCAGGTGTTTGAGTTTCTTCTAAATTAACCTCAAGCCTGCCCTATTACACTTCAATGATTGTGCTCTGCTGTGAAATAAATTTTGATGTGTACCTTATACTAAATTAAGATTAGTATCATTAATTCATTATTTTAAGAAGAGCTCATTTCAGATACAATTTGCTTAGCTTATACAGGAAGGTTAGATGCTGAACAGTAATTCCAGCACAGTACATGGTAGGAACATCACTGTCTTTTAGTGATTACAGTTCATTGCTTCTACAGGACTTGAATGTCTTCCACGCTGTGCGCTCACCACTGTGAGCGGGTATACCCATTTTTTTTCCCCTATTCTATGCATCATCGGAATGCTTTTGGGAAGCCTGCAGAGAAACCACTCACTCACCTGCTGCCCTCTCCTCTGCCTTTTCCATTGGCTAGCCAAAGCTGTAAGTGCTTGTGGAGGAAGCAAATCCCCACACTACAATGCTGACAATCAAACCCCATTTGTATAGAGAGATTTTCTGACACAACTTGCAGACCAAGCATGACCTCACCAAACAGATTTGGCTTTGTTCGTTTGAAGTCTGACTAGTTGTTCCCAAGCAGATTTCCTCAAAATGACTGTATTGTTTATTCTTGCCAATTCTATACCCAGGAAGAAAGGAATGAAAAAGAATGCAGTGATTGTGCTGCTGGTATGGAAATGCTTTGAGCAGGGGATGGACTAGATGACCTATGTTCTTCAATGAGTCAATGCTACAGCATCCACATGGTGTGAATGAATTAAGAGTTCGGAGATCCCAGTAAAGACTTTCTACTTTCCCAGCAATCCCAACCCAACAATCCCAAACCTGAAACCTTGTCCGTATGAGGCAAGCACAATAGCCCCTCTGCTACAGGCAGGGTGCAGTGAGACATCCTAATGCTGAAGATGTTTACTTTCTAGCATCTGCCCCTCATAGTCCATCCATATCCTCAATTACTGTGGTGTGTTTGTTTCACCAAGTTTGGCACAGAGGACAAAAGACAGTATCCAGGCATACTGCAGCTCAGCGATCCACAGAATTACAATTTGAGCACATAAAAGGAGGTTGGACTTGAAAATGCTATTAGCCCACATCTGTTCCAGGGTAGTGGCCAGCTCAGTAAGTGCAATGGGATGTACTTCTCAGTGTTTTATACAATTGACATAGAATAAAGGGGCTTTACAGCGCTTTGTAAGAGTTTGCAGTGGTGGTAGTCGCCTGACAGCGTTAAGGCTCACAACAGTGAAAGAATATACTGGGAATTCAAGCGTGTTGCAGAGGCAGCATAATTAGTATTGTGTGTCAGAAAAGAAATGTCCCAAGTTTCAGGTGTATCTGACAGAATCAGGCTCAGTCTGAGTGGTTTTATTTCATGTATACTAATAGTATCTGAATGGAAGCTGATGGCCACTGCCACAATTTAGTCCAGCTTCTGGCAGCACACAGAACAAAATGGTAGACTTCATTTTTGTTCCTTGTTTTCTTCTGTACCATTTCTGTGGTTTAGTGCAGTACCAATCACATAGCTTTTTGTTCCTTCTCATATATCCATTTAACAGAGACTAAAAAGCCAGCCATGTTTCAGCATCTGAACTCTAAGTGTCCCTCAGTTTCTGTCTCTCCCACTACTGGGAGTAAAGGTGAGCATAATTTAGATGTCTGCACCTCTTCAGCTAGATACCCAGCAAGGCAGAGTATCAGGTTTGAAAAAAATCCCAACTCTAGAGCATGCAGACACAAAGGTTTGTGCCAGCATTTAAACAGGGAGGTGAGAACCTATTAGCAAGACCTTGAAACAGAAATCAGGCACGCAGTAAAGGGGCGCAAAGGTAAATCTGTAGACCTGGGGGTTGACAGAAAGTGCAGAGAGCAGTCTGGTAGGGCAGCTGGAGGATGGCAAAAATAATACACAGCATAGCTACAGTCACACAAAGAGCAGAAGGCAGTGAACTTGTGTAAAGGTAATACAAGAAAAACAATAAGCAATATTATTATGTTAAGAAGGAAAAACTATACAGTAATTTTTGTCCTTTATTCCATACAAAGGAATTACATAATACAGTTAGGAGGTTTTCCATTATGCACCTATAAAGGTTAATACTGTGTAAACCCTCATAATCCCAGAACTAAATCTCAGGCAGATCTCAATCAGTTGTAGTCACAAAGATGCTGTAATCTTGTATATTATTGTCTTTAAAAGTTTTGCAGCCCAGATCATACACCCTTTCAGACATGTACAGATCCAACTAATGTACTCCCTCTGTTCAACACTGCAGTACTTCAAACACTTCTATGGATTCTCAAGATAACTTTAAAAAATTTACTGCAGTGGTTAACTTCTAATGTACATGAGAGGATCTTACAGCAACAAAAATAAATAAATATTTTGTAGACATTTGTTATGTTACCATATTAATTTAACTGGAAAATTTTTCCATGCAGAGGATTTTTTCTGTACCTCTCAATACAGAATATGCATTTAGACTGTAAATTGTACATTATTCCATTCCACAGTTTTGTAACTGCAGAGATATGAAAGTAAGCATAATTACTAAAATACTTAACAAAAACTCTGTGTTCTCAGAATGTATGAATTATCAGTGGGTCTTGCCGTCACAAAGTATAATTGAGACCAGGGCATGTAAGAGATTAAAATAAAAACAAAAATCAAAACTCACAAATACATACCTTGTATACTCCACAATTCCAGGACAATATATTTACTAATACCAATTAGGAAATTGCCTGGATGGGTGAATTATTAGACATTTCTTTGTTAGAAGAGCTTCTTAAGATTTTCTTGGAGACAAGAGTCTTGACAGAACACATACCAAATAGCTGCCTCATAGTGCAAGTGTTTCTCTGTTCTTGCCTTAAATGCGATCTGCCCTTCTGCTTTTATTAATGTTACTGAAAACAAAACTAATATATACTTCTAAAATTAGATACTTACAGTGAAAATACCCATTAGCTGAGTGTAAAAGAGTCCACTTATTCCACCTAATATTATTAGACCCATGAAGGCAGATATTCTTAGGACAGCAAGTTCATGCCTAAATACAAAAACATCCTAGAACAAGACAGAAAGAAGAGAGAGACTTTAGCACTTACAAATTCATTTAAGTGTTTGAACTGAGTGGAAATACTAAATAAGAGCTGTTCCTGAAGAAGTACAGCTAAAGGCAAATATTGGATTTTTGATCTACATTGCAAATCATCAATACATTTAGGTGCTAAAATTATAAACCAGTAATCTTTTATTTATACATGTAAACAGTTGGGCTTTTTTGCCAGATTGTTAAAAAACGTCATTCAGGTATTTAAAGTTTGGGAATAGATCGAGCTCAAATGGGTTACTCCTGAATCTTCCATCTCAAGCTGTGCCAGATTGCTACACACAGGCTCCAAAACATAGGAAAACCATTCTGTTAAACAGTCTGATTTATAAGACTCCTATATCTTGGCTCCCAGCCACAGTAAATTTCATTTTAACATCACCTCTTCTGTAATAAAAATAACAACATTCCTAGCTTGACTTAAAGATCGTACCTACAAAATCCAAGTATCTCTATTGGATTGGTCTCACTGACTATTATCCAGCATAAACTTATCTTCATTTTTAAAATTTTGGTCTTAAGTGGATTACTATAACTTTGGATTATAATATAAGTTGCCTCATGGTACACAAGGATATGAATTTACTGTATTAGCTGCTCTGGAAAGCCTGTTCTCACCCAGTAGAAAATACGAAAAGTGTAAGAGAATTTTATAGATCTTTTTCAAAGGATAAAACACCTTATTTTTATCACGGGAAAACATTTGTACATGGCAGTTACTGTAGATGTACTGCAAGTTCACACCCCATCTTACCCTTTGATAATGAGTTAACACACTCATTCTCTTATTTATAAGTTACGATTATGTTCTCAAGGCTGTCTTTTGAATGTACACATCTGTTTTTCCACTTAGAAAAGCCAGATCACAGCAGGAAACTATTAAAACCTTTCAAGTAAACTTTAAATTACAACCAGAACATAAAAGTGAACTGAATGAAAAAAAAACCCAAAACCACAAAACCAAAAACCAATACTACTTTTGAACTCCCCTTCTTTACATTCAACTAGTAGGACTTAAGGAAGAAGAATTCTTAGATTCAGGAATAATATGTTTTAATTAAACAGAGAATAGTTAAAAACAAATTGTATTTAGCAAAAAAGTCCAATTTTAGATTTAAATTATTTCCATGAAGGTTTAAACTATAAACCCAGGAAAAAAGTTTATACTGGCTACTAAAGCTGTGAAGAAAGTCAGTATTTAATGAACAAGTACAAATCACTAGTTAAGCAGCTAAAATAAAAAAGCAAACCCCACCAGTCGTTTCTGATCTGGTAGGCCAGCTCTTGTTAGGATTGGCCTTTCTTGCTGCTAGAAAATATACACTTCATTTCCTTTAAAAAAAAAAAAATTTTTACTCAGTTAATGAGTTAATTCAAAGTTAAATTAACTCAAAATAAAAACGTTCATCCTAATCATTTTCCTGTTTCCACCAGCCCACAAAAGCTTTAAAGAAAAGCAAGGTAAGTCACAAGTTCTACTAGCTGAAAAATACTTTCTCTTCATATCTTCATAGGTATGGTTTTTTATTATTTCAGAAACATTTTAACGTACTCAAACTCAACTTGACAGAAAACAGTGAGATATAAGAGAAGAGTGCCAACAGTGAAGTCATATTCTGGACCCAGCATCACACTCCCCCATTAGAAAAAAATTTATAACACAGCTCTTAGCATCCCCCCCAATACTCTTATTAGAAGAGCTTCTCTTGAGCACCATCTTCAGCAGGAAAAAAAGACATCACCCAATACATGACCACAGAAAATCCTAGAGTAAAGAAGACAGGTTGCATTTTGCATTTGGCCCTTCTAACCCATGTTAAAACTAGAGGTACAGTAAAGGAAAGACCTTTCATACTAAAGTGAAGATGAAGGAATACTACTCTGTCTTTCCTTCCTTACTCCCTCCCTAAAAGATGAAAGCATCTACTGCAAAGGACTGGGGGTTGCTGAATTACTACTGAGAAGATGTGACATCACCAGTGCTTCCTCCAGCTGTTACACAACTCTATGAGAATCAAAGTCTCTGAGGCAATCAACACTGGACCCTCACCTAGCAATCTGTACAAACAGAATAGCATTTTCCTAGAGAAAACCAAAGTTTATGCAGGAATAGAGGCTTTTGATAATCAGACTTTAATAACAGAACTGCTTTCACAATTCTGCATTGAAATAGAAACCTGTGACTCCATGAAAATAGAAAAAAAAACCCAAACATTAAAAAATCCATTTAGGTCACAGTAATAACAATAATAATTATATATTTAGGATGTTGCTGCTTTACATAAAAGCTCAACCCTATTTGGTTTTATTATTCCTTCTCAGAACTGACAAAAACATTTTTCCTATCTACAAAACCCCAAACTATAATAAATCAACCTTGAAGACTAGTCAGTAATTAATCAATCCCTCTATCAATGTACTTTGAACAGATCCTCTTGTTCAAACACCATTTAGGACTCACCAATTGCAGTGCAAGTACTGACACAGACTGTCCCCCCCTCCCCCAAATCACACTGTGCTAAGAGAAAGAACTACACAGATGGAGCCACAAAGTATAACCTATGCACCAATGCATCAACTCTCTCTTATGGCACGACAGCAGCTTTCTTCTTTGTTGGGTCAGGCTGACACCTGTGGCCTTGGTAGCCCCTTTCTCCTCTACATTTGTCAACATCATAGCCTAACTGCTCTGTCAAATAGCCTAACTGCTCTGTCAAAACTTCAGTTCACATGGATTGCCACCCTTGTCATTCTAGTTAGCATTTCCTACACAGCTCAGATGTACCCTCCCTGTGTTGTTGCCTATTCTAAAGGGTTTTAAGTTCCCTTTAGCGACTACTTCTATCCATCCAGTCAAACTGCAAAGATTCTTGGCTACTTATAAAAATGGATAGAAATGTGAACAATAGAAATTTGTCACAAAATAAGAAACAAAGTGTAGGTCTGTTGAGTAAGTTGAGGAATGGATTAAAAACCATGAGATCTGGCATCTTTATCTTAACAGGCAATACCAAAACATTCCACAGAAAGCCAATCTCCGAGACAAATTCACATGAGACCTCTCCAACCCCATGGCAGAACACATGCCATGTCTTCATTTGTGAGATTCAACTGTTATGGATGATCCCTACATGGATCCTAATCTTTACCATGGATTAGGAAAACAGCTATTATAGCTATCATACAGGAGAGAGGTCAAAACCAATGATGTGTCCAGGTCAAGAGCAAAATCAATGATATGACCACCAGTTCCAAATTCAACTTTGTTTTTACCCTGCTAACAACAATAAAAAATCATGAAAACCTTTAATGGGTCACTGCCATTTGCAATGTTGGATTATTATTTTCAAGGGCTTACAGTATTGGTTTAAAAATAGCACATTCTGTACAGAGGACAGAGCCTTCAGCAGGACCAATGTGGGACTATTGTGTATGTTCCAGAAGAGACAAAGTGAAAAACAACCTTCATAAAATTATCATTTACAATGCGAGAATTCATTTATTCAATCTTGATTCTTTACTGAAATATGATAAACACAGAAATTAATATACTAACAAAATATATTAAGCTACTTCATCTTTCTCTTGGGGAAGGGATACCTCATGTAACACATGCTAACCTGCTTGTCTATTCTCAGTTGCAAATCCTCAGGATGTCTGTTCCAGTCTGGTGATGAAGTCAGTCTATCAACTTGGCTATCATAAAAACAGTGTAGAATACAGAACAAAGCCAGGCTGTCGGATTCAAAAAAGCCAAGTAAAAAATACACACTGCAGGTTTAGCAGGAAGAAAGAGGGTGGAGAGGTACAAGGGAGAAAATTCACTCATGTTAAAAAAAAAAATAAAAAAAATTAATTCACATAACACAAGCTGCATTCTAATAAGCCCTTTTGTAGAGATATTTATTATTAATAACAACCAATGTTTATGTAAAGCACTTTATGATTCAGGAATATTTCAGGTCTACTAAAAGAGTAATTTTCCAAAGTCTGATTCATGACTGATTTGGTTTAAGGTGAAAATGGGAATAGCACTCGATTCCAAAAATTATTGTCTACACAGAGTTCAATCCAAAATGAGCATTCTGAAATAATTTCAGACTAGAACAGATTTTAAGAAAAGGCCATACAACCTTCACATGACACTATCAATACATTAAGTTTAAACAAAATGTTATCCCCTCAGCCGTTCCCATCTTTTCTCTGCAGACTATGTATTTACTTTCTAAGCTTAATTCAATATTCATATACATTCCCTTATATTTATACAGGAGGAAAGCAGGGTTAGGTCAGTTTTGCAGAGCAGCGAGAAGGAAAATTTTAATGTACTTTCATTTTTTTAAAAACTTGCACATCCTGTAGGTCATTTCATGATCCTAAGAGAAGAGGTTTCCTTTAGATTCTCTTTACAATACAAATCAACTTTGCATGAGACATATTTCCAGATTTTAATTAATATTAGTTAATACATAATATGAAAATAAATATTGCTGTAAATAATCTTCTTACAAAGTCTAATGAATCTTTCCCAACACCTTTTATTTGGAATTGAGAAAGCTGAGTCCCAGATAGAGCAGGCTCTCCATGATGTTTCCTCCTCGCTCCACCAATAGAGCTCAGAATATTTTAAAAATTCACTAAGTAACAATATTTTCATAATATACAAGGGATAACTGCAGAACCAGCAACAAAATACAACTAAACCAGCACACAGGGGTTTAGGTTTTTATACTTCAGTAGTTTCTGCTATGACAATCATTCTAAGAAAACATGTCTAGCAAATAGAATGTATCAGCAAAACTTCTTTTGCTGAAAAGATTAAAAGCCTTCTATGAATCAGGTAAAATATACTGCCAAAGCATTTATTTTTGCTTCTACTTCAGCAGCTGTGTCTAGAATCTCTGCTAACACAGCCATGTAGAGAGCAACTATGTAGTCATGAGAAGACTAGTATTTATTTTTCTCATCTCACTATCCACAAGACTGAATACTTCCTAAAAGATACAGACTTCCGGACCTTGATGTTTTTAATGAAGATGCAAAATTAAGAACGTTCCAGTCCTAGCCTCTGAAAATCACCAAAGCTAGCAGAGGAACTCATATGCTGTTTTATTCAAAGTATATATATTTTTTTTTCTCTGCTAAGAGCTCACATAGACAATTTAATTAACATTTCCTTCATTTCTAGCAGTAATTGTACTCCTCCTGCTGGACAAACAGAAGCAATAACCACAAACCATCTTTCTGACAGCATATCAATTCCAAGAGCCAAGAATACTATGAAGCAATTTTCTGCTGTAAGACCTGAAGCTGAAAGATTGTATGTCTATCGAAAATAGCTTCCTCCATAGGCTTGAAAGCTATCACCCTTACCTTACGTAATTAAAAATGTTCAGGTTTTTCTTACTTAACCCTTTAAAAATAAACCCACAAATTTTCATTCAGAAGGAAATACTAACATGCATACAGTGTTCATATTTTCATAATGCATTAATGAGTACAGTGATAAAATTATTATTTCATAATACATTAAAAGCAATTTTAATTCTACAGCTTCTGTGTTATGTACTATTTTAAATCCAAAGAATAAAAATTAAGATGAGGGCATAGCACCAAAAAATTCACAAGTATTTTTAATGAGCAGGAAGTAAGCTAATTCCAGATGGCTGTTTAGAAAAAATTATCCATTTTTTTGAATCTGTGCTAAACACTAGCCCCTGTCAATTCAGCCAATGTAAGCTGCAGGTTACAGGAAAAATTTTGACAAAGAATAGCACTTCCGTGAAAGACAGAAGGTACTGTGGTCTCTGCAATGTTGTGGTACTTCAGCTTTAATTGATACAAAGACTAAAAGAATCTTGCAGGATGCTTGCCTAAAAACCTAACTAATAATAAGCAAATCTTCTCACTGGTCCTGTTCATTTGATGTCAAAATTACGTAATTCTGACAAATTATTCTGTGGCACAAAGTTCTATGGCATTATACTCTTAGCACCACTTTAAAAAATCAGCTTAATGGGGCTTTGATGTCATCTTCCAGGCAGATATATTGACTAGACACCCAGACAAATTATTCTTAGTTTTCTGTACTTCAGTGTGTGCCCCCCGATCCTGCAGCTGAAAAACCTGAGAAAGCTAAATGCTACTGAGTGTAATACTAGACTTAACTAAGCTCGGAACAGACCAGACCTACTGTGCCTACTAAGTTTTTCTATACAGTATAAACATATTGGGGGCACAAAATGTTATATACTATAACACAGATCCAGTTTTTCAAAAGGAAGAGAGTCATTTGAAGTGTCCACATATGCAAATTGATAAAGCCAAAACCCCCAGCTAATACAAAACAAAACTAATCAGAACAAAGTACTCTGTTTTTTCTATGACACTGTGTAAATTTAGGCAGCCAAACATGAGAACCTTCAGGCAACTACATTAAACCGGGTTAAAATAATTACTGCATAGGTATTCTGCCTCCTAACCTGTCACATCTTCTAAAGAGTAGATATGAAAAGTAGGCCTCTCTCCAAAAGACTTGAAATTAGCCCAGTTAAACCATCAAGAACAAAGTTTTACATGTATTAATTTCTTGAACTATTATTAATAACTATTTATTATTACCTCTTTAGAGGTTGTAAATTGTCTGAAATAAATATGATTTCCCTTTTCCTCTCTTGCACAGACCATCTCCAGGCAAATAATTTGGTTCCCTTTCATACTGCTTTTAAAAAGCAAGGCTAACAAACACAACTTGGGTTTATTACCTAGACACAGTGTAGTTACTTAAAGTAAGTTACAACATTCAGCAGACTCTCATGATAAAAAGGAAATAATCTATCATGAAACTACACTATTAGAGAAGCACCACCAATTTCATAAAAGATTTTATCTTTGGAAAATAACACTTTTTCTGGAAGCATTGCAATACCCCATCCAGTATTCAGATCAGTATCACTGAGAAGCCTCTGCGCTTGAACCTCCTGTCAACCCTGTGCACGGGAAGCCTTCAGAATACAGAAAGTATAAGGTTACTCTGTCCAGAAATGTAGTGGGTTTAATTGAGTCTAGAAATTGCAAAGAACTTTACAAAGCTACTGAAACTAGAAGCAAAGGCATTTACATTTAGTTACCTTTCAAAAACATTAACTTTCCAAAAACCCAAAATGTAACACATTCATAAGAAATTTTACTTAGACAACAGACTTCTTCACTAATACAGAAAGATTGCAATTTCATATACTTTTTAACTTGAATGCAGCTACAACAAATAAAAATAGCTCCCTCAAATCTCACAATGCCTGTCAAAAAAAGGTGAATACGGAAAGCCCATCTGCAACAAACTGGATAGAAAGTGAAAAATGTGACTATGCCATTTTATAAGCTTGGCTCAGTTTACAGGGCAGTGTCTATCGAAAGATGCTCCAAGCAGACAGCAAATTGTTGTCTTTTCCATATTTATAGAGTCCCTTAAACCATTTAAATGGAAATATTCATAAAGGTTAAAAAAATAAAAAATTAAATTCCTTTAGAATAGAAATTATTTTAAGAAAGATTTGCAAAAATCCTCAACTTTGGTACAGTCCATATAATAAAAAGTTGGTATATATCAACTTGAATATAACCCTTTTATCAATTCTGGATGATCCAAGGAGTACAGTCTTCCTACATTTTCAGCTCTCCTTTGACACATCATTTTCACATACGCTTTCTTGGGAACATCACATCCACTGCGTACTGATATGGGATCAAATACGAAGCTGGGAAGGCTATGCCCCATTCTTTTCCAGAAGCAGAATTTTACAGGAAGTTTCATATTCTTATTTTATACCTTTTAGGATATAAAATCATATAACGAACTTCAGTTGTTCAACAAAATGGAGAACGGGCCTTGCCTTACCCATAACCAAAGGCCAGTCTCCAGTAGCCTTGAAAGATCAGTGCAACATCACCAGCAGAGAGTATGTTGGGGTGTCACATCAATGTGGAATAAAAAATCTGCAGCATTTCAGTACTTGGAAAAAATCTCAACAAAATTTAGAGTACACTACTAATTTCTGGGATGGTCTTAGTCTCTTCACTTAGGACATCTGGAATGTTTTCTAATTGTAAATATATCTTAAACTTGTTTTCTAGGTTTTTCTCTTTAGTGCGCTTGTATTTGTTATAGTCCAGTACAAATACAAGGTCCATTTCAGATTTTGGGTAGAAGTTTTTATGTTTCTTTATGAGCAAGATCTCATATCATGTGCTTCAAAAGAAATAGTATCAGCTTTGCTCTTCTAGGACTTTCAAGCATTCAGCAACTTTCAAGCAAACCTCTTGAATATTCTGAACATTACAGATAATAGACATAAATGAGCACCACAGAGACTTTACAACTTCAATTCCATAATGGAAGAAATTCCATAATTTTTTACTCTATTCCAATGTGTAGGTCTATTTTTTCTGTTTAAGTGTTCAACTGCATTTTCCCAATGACAAGATGTTGAAATATGGTAATGGCATAGAGTCCAAGTAAAACAAACCAAACTTAATTCTCCCTTAACCCAAACGACATTTTCAAAGCAACACAAAATACTGCTTCAAAACCAATGTATATTTTTCTTATTTCAGAATGATAGTATGCTTTTTCTTCTTTTTCTGGTGATATCAGCATTTTTAAATAGGGACTTAGGATAGAAAATATATACTCTGCATAAATTTACTTTGGAGAAAGCAGAAAGAAATTTGAATACACGTAAAGTAGTTTCCTTGCTTCTTCCCAGTATTCACTAATCACTTCTAAAGGAACCTAACTGGTTCTGTCATCCTTTCCTAGATTCCTAAGAAAACTAACCTGTTTTTAACACATAGAAATCATATACCCTTTAAGAAGAGTATTTTGTTACTTACCATAAATCAGTTTGCTCACTTGATAACACACATAGAATCATAGAATGGTTTGGATTGGAAAGGACCTTAAAAATCATCTAGTTCCAACCTCTTCACTGTCAACAAGCAAGCCAGCAGAAACATGTAGTAACTAAACATCAAATTAAGTTATGTTGCATTACTAGATATTTATTCACTTTGTAGAGAAAACAGATTCTTACCCAGTTTTCTTTTTTCAGAGGCAAAAAGTAGTAATAATGGCAGAAATCAAGTATCAGTGTATAGGAACTAAGGATCTGAGTGTAGAAACACAGCTGTAAAAACAGCCAATGATTGTCTTCACCAACACAATTATTAATCCTGCAAAGAAACAAAGTATATATAAAGACAGAAATATAAAGACTTAAACACTGTAGTTATGATAATGTGAATAAGAGAATTTGATTATTTATGGAGCTATTTATTTAAGAACTACTGAGTAACCACACCATTCTTAAAGTGATGGTCTCTATGTCAGAGATGGCAGTTACTGTAAGGAGTGGTTTCCTTACACTGCCACTTGAAGTGTAGGATGCATTACTGAGATTACTGCTTAGAATAGGAGACATATTTCTCTGTATCTTTATGTAGCAAAGATAGTACTACAATTTTAAGTAATACTCAAGTAACCAAATTATTTTTTAAAACTCTGCAAAATTCCACAGTAATACGTATTATCTTCTGCTAAAGATAATACTGATTGTGAACAATGTGGCATCCCAAAACTGGAAATGCAAATGAATGGTTTGAAATAAATGTGATCACAGGGTACCCCAATGACAAATAAGCATGAACTGGGAAGGAACCTAAGACACAGAAGACAGAACAGGCATCTCTGTTCAGAAACTCCTTCTGCATACTCCAACAGGAGTAAAGGAATTACAAGGATTCTAGAAATATTAAGTACAAGATTCAAAACCTTTGAAATCTAGGTCTAGTCTGCTTCACATAAGTTATATCGATGCAAAAAATGTGGTTGGGGTGCAATTTCATGAGGCATTGGCACAGACATCAGTACCAAACTAAGCCGTAATGACAAAAGCACTATGCTGGCATTATTTGCTGAAGTAACAATTGACAAAAAGGGTATTTGAAAAATGGCTAAATCAACATAGGAGGATTCTGTTGTCAATTCTGTCCTCTGCAGTTCATCATTGCTGTCTTGCTGGAAATGATACCTCAGAACTACTGACAGGAATGTTTATTTTCATTTTAAAGTACTAAAAACCAGTTTACATAGAGAATTTTAGCCAGATTAGTTCATTTTGACTGAAACCAGTCAGAGAATAGTAAAACAAGCAATTTCACTACAAAATCAGAGAGGCTATGACAAGTGGGGCATGGTATGAGTCAACATTTTCTACTCAGCACAGCCATTCAGTAAACTAAAACCCAAAAACTGTCTAAAAGCCATGACCTAATTTTATTATTATAAAGAGCACCCCCTCCTATAGTGAAATGGTAACCTTTTACTTCAATCCAAGAAACGCAAATACTGTTTAATTTCTCACTATTTTTTTTTCCAGCATCAGAAACTAAATGGCAACAAATGAAATAAATTTGCCATGTGCAAATTAATTACGTTGGGATCAGTTTTAGGAGTAAAAATTCCAATTCTTTAAACAAAATATATGAATGTTCTAAAACTATATGGCATACAACAGATTGACTATGATTAGATGTTACACTGCAACAGTTCTTACTGTCAGTTTTACTTGTAGACATAAGAAAGTCTCAAACCTGTTTCTTCCCTGCTCTACATGCCTAAATGATTAAGCACTACTGGGAAAGAAATATGACAAATGAGCAATAGTCAAGATCATGAACTTTGAAATGCTTCACTGAAGCAATAGTAGATTCTTAGAACAAATGTCCTAGTCTTACCATGGACAGTGGTGATCCATCCTCCTCACACAATGTCCACAACGACTACAATGGTGTGAACGCTTTGGTCTCATCATATTGCATTTGTTACATAGTTCCCAATATTCTCTTTCTAGGTGAAAAAGTAAAGACAGATTTGAGAGGTTTAAACTCAGTACAGCACACCCATGGTGAATCAATATGCTAGTGATTCAAGGAGAAAAAAAATTCTTACTACGATCTGCGAAGGGTTAGCAGCATATAAAAAACTTTTTTCGCCATTGTCACCTTAATTAAACTGGAAGATACTACTGGCACTCTGTGCCAGTTTTCTTCTCCAAAATCCTCTCTCCTTCTATTGTATTTCTAGGGAGTAATTATTACAGCACAAAAGCTGTCACATATTTCAATTATTTTCTTATATGTCTGCTGTGAAAAAATGTATCTGCTAGACACAACCATCATACAATCTTCCTCCCATTGATTCCAAAACCTCCTGAGGAAACACTGCTATTCGAATTTGTCAAAGCTAGCTAACCAAAATAAAACACACAACGAACGCTTCAGGAGCATCTTCCATCTCAAAGCATTTTAAGACATACTTCTCACAACATGCAATTTTACACATACGGCAACCAAAGAACAGATAGAAGATAGGCTTGTATGTTTGGATGCCCAATGTGAGATTCTTTAAGGTGATCTCCAGACATACTGAGTAGCTGAAACTACCAGGAGTTGCTATTGCTCAGCTTAGCTATTATCTCAAATTGCGCCACCCAAATTAGGGAAGCCTTTGAATATGAGAATTCAAATTATATATTCAGAAATTTCATCTTCACATGGGAAACAAATCATACCAACACTGTTAATACCTCCATTCACAGAAGTATATGTTTTCCGTCTTTAAAAAAAATAGGTGCATGATGGAGAATCTTAAATACTTTGACTGGTTGTTTCTACCTAAATAGAACTTTTTTGATGCAAATAAATTTCTTAAATCCCAGTGGAAAAAAAATAAGCTTAATTTTTAGAGGGCATTCTGAAATTTTATTCAGTAAAGCATTGTCCCTATGTAAGCAAAATAAATTCAGCACTTCTGAGCCACCTGCTGGCAGCTTTAATCATGTCTTGCTGCAAAATAACATTTGGACAGTGGAACTAAAGAAACCCAATATCTGAGATTATTAAACTAGTAATAATGCCAGATGGAAACTGATTTACAATCTGTTCCTATAAATCCAGTGTCACAAAGGTGTCACTCCCTAATAGGGTAGCTACCAGCAGAGTTCAGAAACATCCCAACCTCATTTTTGAATACAATTTATACCATGCAAAAATGTATCTTCCTGTCAACCTAGAGAATACCGGAGAATTGAAGTGCTACTTTAGAAAGTACAAAACCCCTCATATAGCACACACCAAATCACTGTCACAGTCAAGCCCAAGCGTTCCATCTTCAGAAGTATCTATAAAGTATCATTGCCATATGAAATGAATGGAGCATGAAGAGATTGGAGAGCTATTCAAAGGCATCCCTTAAAAGAGAAAGAAACATTTGTGCACAAAGGGAATTTGTAGTGATCCTGGTATTTTGCAGGTAAATGAACATTCAGTCATAAATGTGATTTTCATTCTCCAGTTCAGGTTGCAGAATCCATGTTGTTCTTCCTGCAGCAACAACCCAAGTCTGAGAGACCTTTCATTTTGCTGGGTCAAAAGCTCAGTTACCAGTAACAGAAAGAACACAGACATGAGATTTTCTGCAATTCACATCTGAATCCCTTCTTCCTACTGCTGCCTCCTTCGTGCACATTGTAACATCAGTGCTGAGGCTAAACAGATCATGTTTCTAAACGCATCACCCCAGATTGTCACTAACATCAGGAAGTCAGTGCAAAATGTTACTCCTGGCATCCACCACGTTGCAAGACAAGACTGAAATATTCACCCCTTGCTGCATTTGATACATTTTCTACATTCAAAAAGTACTTACTGTTAACATGACAAAGCTCATGCTGTTTAATAGCCCTACTCCACTCTAACCTGCTATGTAAAAGCTCTATGCATTAGAAAAACACCTTAATAGTATCAAACAGTTCATAAAAATATTGGCTTTCTCTGTGGAGAATTATCAAGGTTTCAAATTTCCTCCAATTTCTGGAGCATTGGACACCATACAGGAATTGTGGGATAAATTCATAAGGACAGAAGGGAATTCTCAACATGTTAAGTTGCTATTCTGCAGCAACACAATGTAATTAGCATCACACTTCATTGGTTAACAGCCCACACAAACATAAGTCACTGAAAAAAAAGTTGTAAAAAATGCACAGGTAAAATCCCGAAGAAGAGTACCTTCTACCATCACTTTTAACATCTTGCAAATTTAATCAGAAAAAGTAGAATTTTAATGACTAACTACCTCTAAACATTTTTTATTAAATATTATCAAGTTAGAAGTATATGCAATATGTTTGAAAGCCTAGAATGTACAAAAATCTTCCCATGGAAAAATTTCCTAGCAGAACAAGTTTTGAAAAAGAAGTTTTGAGTCTACACAAGGGAAAGTTCTAGAAATTTACAATTTAAAGACAGTGACATACCAATTTTAATTTCATTCACAATATATCCTTCAGCAGAGACAGCTCATGGTTTCCGTCAAATCTCACAAAATCGAATTGATTCCTAATTATTTTGAGGACAATAAAATAATTTTTTTTCAATTACATGGAAGCAACTTAATGTACCTGTAATTGGTATCTTTGGGTTTTCAGGTAGCTTTCCTGGATCAGCTACTGAGGCTCTTAGTAATGAAGCTATACAAAACAATGAGCAGAAGTAATAACCTGAAAAAATAAATAAGCATTTGTTAGTCTTTTTCAGATGTACAAAATATCTACTATACACTGCATCAAAAATATAGATGCTCCAGCACTGAGTTTGAAATTACTCAGCCTTCTCATTCAATTCCAGACATATTTTTGGTACTGTACAGCATACAATATTAAGTAGTCCCCAGTCTGAAAAAGCAGGAGGAAAAGGTACTAGAGAACACTGTTTTGATAGCACCAGCAGGATGCCACTATGACCTTACCACTGCATTTAGGAAGTTCCTCCACTGTTTTACCAAACAAGCACCAATAATTCTACACCTCAGAGTCTCTATGTGAAAGGACATTCCCAATGGTCCATCTTCACTGTAAAGCTCGTTCCACTTAAAATTCATGCCTTTTCCCCAGCAAAACCTATGTGCATAATTCACATTAGCTCACATACGACAAAACTGGCCAAACTCAGTTTGTCAACCATCAGTACTTCCACACCAAATTCTGACAAGCACTAAGAGCTGTGGGCATGAAATTCTGTCACCAAGTTCTAGCTACAGGATCGGAAAGCCATATTAATGCTCTTCCCCAGTTTCTACACAAACAAGTTTTACCTAACACCTCTGAAATGAATAAAGTGTCTCAACTTCTTAGAACACAAAAATGTAGCATGCATCCTAGTACTCTTATCCTTTACCTTATCCTTCATCTTATTTTTTATTTTCTTGACCTTTCTCATATATGTTAACTACTGCCCAAAGATACTATTTTTACTAGTAGAAAAAAGGGCTAAGTTAAATTGACTTACACAAAATTGCCATGGCTGAAATATGTCCTTCTTCATAGTGAGGAAAAAGGATGACTTTTGGAATGAAGATAGTATTGTACAGCCAGACGAAGATAATCAAGCCCATGCAGCACCAGCCCTGAGGGTCAACAACAAAGTGAATTCGTCGTCCCATTGAACACAAACAGGTAATGATCTGTCACGACCCAGGAAGAAAAGATTATCCTAGTGAGATAATGAAAAAAAAAAAAAAAAGAAAAAGAAAACAGTAAATTAACTAGTAACCTACAGGGTTCCACATATATTCAAATAGGAAAAAAACCCCCAGTCTGTCAGCTATTGCTTTAAGGATTTAAATGAAAACTTAGAGACATTTCACATACATTTTTCAGGTACGAGGAAGAGTAACATTTTATGATTTCATTAACTAGTTACATCTCACTAAAAAGTAACATTATCATCCAGATGCAACTAAAACAAGTACCTGAAAAAACTATTAAGTAATAGATAACCAAGGAACAGTCAGCCAGCTGGCAGCAGCAAAGCATATAAACATTAAAGAAGTCTCCCATCAAAATAGAAACGTTGCAAAGCAAACAAGAAATACATGAAATTATTTATGTTATACAAGGATTCATCCCACCTACCTATCACAGTCTCCCAACTACATTTCAAGATTATTTCTGAAAAGCTTGTATGCTAAAATTTCCACAAGCTTCCCTAAGGAATTTGTCATTTTTCTCTGGTTAAAAAAACCTCCTTCATGCCATTTATAGCAAACCAATAGAGAAAGGAACCACAGTACCCTAAAATCTTTCATGTAGATCATTAAGAGGTATCATACAATAGTAAATTTTCTATTAATCATGACTCGCTTAAAACATGAAGGTTTCCATTCTGATAGTTGCGTGCTAGGTTCCTTTCAGTTTAGACTGAAGAAAACCCACCAAGTCCTACAGTGTGAACTTCAGAGCTTCATAAACTGATCTTCACAAAAATGAGGCACTAGAAGTCAGAAGCATTATTCAGCAAGACCTTCAAGGGAAGGATTACTATTGTTACTTGTTTTGGCAGGCTGCCTTCATGTAAGCATCTTAATATTGCAACCCATAAACCCCAAGCTACTCTCCTACCCACTGTTTTCCCTGATTTCTGGGCTTCAGGGAACTTGTACATTCCAGATGGATTTCCTTCCATTCCTTTTAGCTTCTACTTGTTACATTGAAATTTTACCTTGTTTATCAGTTAGAGATCTCTGCTTCCAGGGGTTTTGCTTACTTGTTTCATGTTTGTCTATTCTCACTTCAATTCACATTTTTTCTGCTTAAAATTATCCGCAAATTTCATTAATGTCTTGGTGGGGTTTTTTTGCCTAAATGTCTAATCAAAATCAGACCCAAATAAGCTATCTGAATTTTTTCCACACTTCTCCTATGCACTCTTTATCATAACCCTTTGTTTGCTGTCTTCTAGTACAAGAGGGCCTATTCAAGTATAGCTATTAAGTGCTTATTTTTATCCTAAAAATGCATCAAATTTGCTAACGCTTGTTTTGTAAACCTATGTTGTATACTGAATACAGCTGTCGTGCCCTTAAAACTTTTTTTAAGTTCATGATAACCATAAAAACTATTTGGGCCTACATTTACTATTCTTCTACTTTTAGTCTGTGTAGCATGCATGCACCATAGTCTGTTGCATACCTGGTATTAATATACTACACACATATGTACAGTTTCTAGACATATAAATGATGTAATATTACGCTCCTGAATCTGCCAGTTCTTACTGTGCCTCTGTTGTAAGTTATCTTTGGCAACCAGCAGGTTTAGAACTAAAAACCATTCTATATTCTTCTAAGCGTGCACAGCTGGAGGATGTGTCTCACTGAGCAGAGAAGCTGTGGGAGGAGGTGAGCAGACTGTACATCACCAGGGATGCTGACAAGGAGATGGACCAGATCTCCTCCAAGACCCTGCAGCTACAGGAACCTGCACCCTTACTGCACCAAGGAGGTGCAGGCAGAGCCTTAGCTTGTCAGGCTGGGCATGGAGATGCTGAGCTGGGCAAAGCCTGGTCGCTTGTGAGCTCCGGCACCAGGACGACGGTTCCTGCTCCGCTTGCAGCTCTGATCTCCAGAGCAGGTTCTGAGCCCCGGCAGCAGGCAAAGACAGGGAGCTCTGCCCAATGCAGCCTCCAAGCTGGCTGTGCCCAAGCTGGCTGTGCCTGCCAGTGGCAGTGAAGGCAGGATGGGGCAAGAACAGTGGTGGGAAACTCCCTGCTGTTGGGACAGAGGTGTCTCTGCCAGCCCAACCTGCCACCTGGCAAGGTTTCCTGTTTGCCAGGGGCTTGGCTCCTGGATAGCATGGACAGGCTCTTCTTACTGAGGCTGGTAGCAGTCTACTATTACCCTCAGCTGCTCTTCCATATGGGCACCATGGATATGGCCAGGGGAGACCAGGAGTGCATCAAGCATGACTATGTGGCTTGGAGTATGAGGGCCAGGGCCTAGGGACCAGGTGGTGTCTCCTTCATCCTGCTGGTGAAGGGGAAGATCTTGAGGAGCAGACAGATCCCACATGCCAACAAGAAAGGAACCAGCTTGCATTTTACAGCTTGCGTCAAAAGCTGGAACTCAGCTTTTACATGCATAGGACTGGGGGGGGGAGGATCCACTTGACACTATGTGCAGAAAAAGCACCTTTGCCAACAGGCTGGTGAACCCGCTGAGGGAAGGTTTAAACTAGGAATGATGGGAGATGGAGGTGGTGACCTATGATGTGGACAATAGAGATCATCAACAAAACAGAGGTGAAGTGGGGCCACATCAAGTGTGTGCACACACTTGACACAAAAACACCACTTGGGTGTATAGGGATGAGGTTAGGAAAGCCAAAGTCGACCTGGAGTTGAATCTGGTGAGGGATATGAAGGTCAAAAGAAAAGTCTTGTACATGTACATGAGCAGCGTAAGGAAGGCTACAGGAAATGTAGGCCTGTTGCTGAATGGCGCGAAAGGTGAAAAGATACTAAAAAGGTCAAAGCACCTTCTTCACCTTGCTCTTTACAGGTAAGACCTGCTTTCTGTAATCCCAGGCCCTTGAGACCAGTGGGATAGCCTGGAGCAATAAAGACTGAGCAAGGGAGGATCACATTAAGCAATGTTTAAACAAACTGGACATAACAGTTCCAGGGGACTTGAGGAGATGCCACCATGAGTGCTGAGAGAGCTGGCCCTGTTATTGTGAAGCTACTCTCAATTATGCTTGAATGTTTTAAGCTGATGGGCGAGGTTCCAGAGGACTCAAGAAAGTGTCAACCCTGTTTTCAAGGGCAAGGAGGAGGATCCAGGCAACTACAGGCCTGTTAGCCTCACCCTGACCCCTGGGAAGGTGGAGCCAATAATCCTGGAAACTGTTTCCAAACACATGAAGGACAAGAAAGTGATTGCGAGTAGTCAGCATGGATTTATTAAGGGGAAATCATGCAGACTGACAGAAACACAGAGGCCAAAAATAACAGAGGCAGCTAGAAACACTGCTGACTGCTGAGGAATCCATCTGTTTTCCATCTTACCAGAGCAGCAGAGATTCCATGACTTCACAGTGCTTCCTCAGAAGGGGAAATAACAGCTCAAGAAATAAAACAGAGAGATAAGTACTGACATACTTGTTTCCGAGTGACCTACTAAGTATAATGTGTGAGCAATAACTAGTGAGAGAGATTCTGGAGAAAACAATAAGAATGCCTATGATGGAAATATATCCCGAATTTTTACAACTCAATGACTAACTTTGGCTTGCATGACATTATTCACTTTAATAATTAAAAAAACCCAAACCAAAACCAAATACACACCCCAAAACCCATACCTTTGGTGTTAAGTTCCACAATTAAGTTGGAACTATGCAAAAAAAGGTCCCATACTCAAGAAATTTTTCACCATCTTCTTCTGTATCTTTTCTGAAAGAAACAGAAAAGAGTGTAATACTCAAGCAATCATCATCACTGCTTTGAAAGGCAGCATATAATAGACTACTTTCTATTCTGTTCTTCCTATCTCACCCCACCGAGTAGAGCTTCCTCTCAAGCTATTCACAGATAGCCAGATCCTTTACCTCTCATGTCTGAACTGACATGCCGATTCTAACTCACGTTCCTCAAATTTTGATTCTAGACCATTTCACAATTTTAATATAGATTTAAAAGGATGGAAGTGTTGAGAAAAAGGTCTATATAAAACTACTGTCAGTGCATTTCAGTTACTTCAAATTGTGATACATCTGCTTCCTGCATGCCTATTATAACAATAAATTTTTATATTTGTTCATTATACTTTCGTCAGTATACTGCATAAACAATGTTAATATATTGACTTCCTCCAGTAAAGTGAGCTTTCTCCCCTCTCCCTCTTTGTTTATGTAGCTTATTTATATATGTGGGGAGAGGGACAAAATAATGAAAACCTACACGGGCACATTCTGATGATTAGGTAGGAAGCACTAGATTCTAATTTAACTCACAGACAAGGTGAATTTTTAGTCTCTTTTTAGACACTTTAAAAATCTATATTTACTTTTCCAAATACAATGTCAAAGAAAGGAAGACTGATCTCAAATAATTCTGTTCTTTAGGATGCATTATTTCTGATAAGAACTACAACATGTAGAGGAAAAAGCAGGTTTACAACAAATCAGTTTAAAAGAAACAATTAAGTGATTTATATCCGTGAAAATTTTCCAACTAAATAATTTAGGATAAACCACACAACACTAATGTTAGAGGTGTTGTAGTTTTCTTCTCTTTTACCATAATTTATAGCAATTTTTTTCTAAATAAACATCTCAAACACAAAGCATTTGAAAACAAATGGTAGCTGTGGCTGTGAAAAGCTTCAGATTTGCCAAAACGTGACTGAGTCTTTCCTACATGATTAAGAATTGCTCTTGCACTTCCAAAAAATACTTTTACCTTAAGCTGCCTGAACAGCATTTTTTCCTAACCGTTTTCTTTCTGCCCAATTCAATTAATGGTATCATAAACTCAGTATTTGTTCATTACAATCACCTCCAGTATGACTTCTGATGTGCCAACCACTCTATAATGAGACCACAGAATGAGTGAGGCAGGCAGAAAGTCACTTCCCAGAAATGAGAAAGCTTTGCACTAACCGGAGAGGTTAACATGAAATACAGATTGTTTTAATAGGCTCATTTGAATGCAAACTTCAGAAAACGTATACAACTTTGCCTGATGATTGTCCCAAAACATACTTAGAAAAGACTGTTTCATAAATAAACCCAGTACAAGCACTACTCAATTTCTCACCCTACGAAGTATGACAACCAGCTCTGGTGATGTCCTGCTCCTTGCACTTCTATGGCTGTTGGATTGATACATAACTAGAAAACAAGATCCTATACATTCTGCCTCACTTTAGCCCTGGACTTCTACTTCAGTAAGAAAAGTAAAAATTGTGAAATATGAATTCCAGAACTTTTTTCACAAATGCTTAAATAAGTCCAGAATGACGGAGATCAATAATTCATAGTATTGATCACTGTGAAACACAATTTTAAGACTCCACACAAACTGAATAATACTATGCTCTATAAAATACAGTTCTAGAGTGAGAAAAACACCACTTTCTAAAAAGGCTGTATTCTAAGCAATTTAGACAGACAAAGGAACGGAGAGTAGAAACACAAGAAATACATTTGCTATAATATTTGTGATAGCCAAGGCAAGGCCATAACAAGCAACAGCCTCTGTCAATTTGTGGATCCAGCTGCAGTTTCAGATTTGTGACGTTCCTGAAATCTTAACAATTACTGCCAAAAATTACTGATGTAAAACTAAAAATACACTTTGCCAAGAAAAAAAAAAAAGTGGACTTGAACCAAGCAACTAAATTACTCTCAACTACGTTTTCAAGAAGTCACTTATGTGGTTATCAAGTGTCAGAACAGAATTACCATTGTGCCTTTTGCAGCTCTTCTGTTTATCAAAACTAGTATCTGGATAACCAGTTATTACAAGCAGCAGCGTATTTCTGCCATGACAAAACACCATGTACCTGACATTGCACATGTTTATACAATAGGTGGTTGTTAGCAGAGATGGCACCACTACACAGTTCTTATGTGGCTCTTGACAAGTTGGTTAAGGTTGGCAAGACATTCCCACCCAATTCTTTTCTACAGATAGGATCTTGAAAGGCGTACCTGTAAACAACGACTGCATTCACGAAAGAGGGCACACCGGCTTGGACTGGGATGTGGCTTGTTATTAATGTATACACACTATATCCTCATGGATCGCAAATCCATGAAAACTATCTTCACCTACTGCTGACCAAACAGCCACTCGTAGACAGATAACATATGCTACTTAAGCACATAACCATTTGGATCCTCAGCGCGAAGGGAATGAAAACCTACAGTTTCATTTCACTAACTACTGGAGCTGGAAAGCGAAAGTGTGAAACTAAGATAGGTCAGAGGGCGTTGTATTTCCTTGTGCTGTGTTGCTGGAGCGCATAGCCAACAAAACCCACGCAACTTTTCCATTACCACCACAAAAGCAGCAAATGCCCTCACCATTTAGCAAAAAAACCCAGCATTGTGGAGCCTCAGAAAAATGACAACAATATTTCTTTATTTTGTAGATAAGGAGATAATTAATTCGTTAAGTTTGCAGAGGATTTCCCTTCCCCAACTCTCTAGACAGAGAATGGCACTCCTGAAGTCAAAGTTAACGCAGGCAAAGCTGACGCCCAAGACTGGTAAGGCGGATTTAACACAGGCAAAGCTGACGCCCAAGACTGGTGACACGGAGGCCCCCAGGCACCCTGCAGAAAGCCTACCACCCGTCAGCCTTCCCAGGACCGCGCCAGCCGCGCCCCGAGGGGCAGCCGGCGCTCTCCATCCATCCGGTCGCCGCGGGAAGGGCGGCAGCGGCCCCTCCATCGAGTCCCTGACTCGAGACCGGCGCTCGGGCCCCAGCCTGCCGCAGAGGCCTGGCCACAGGGCTGCCCCTCACGGCACCCACTGAGGGGGTGCCCTCGCCAAGGCCCCCCCTCACTCTCCCCCCCCGGCTCGGCGGCGCCCCGATGGCCGCACAGCCCCTCCCCCCCGCCGCCCCCCTCCCCGGGGCACGAGGCGAAACCAACCGTTGGGCGAGGCCACGAGGAGAAGGGAGGGGCCGCGGTCACGCACCTCCCTCTCCCCCGCGCTCCATAGCAACCGCGGGGACCACCCCGGTGGCGGTAGCACGCGCGCCCGCACGCTCCCAACCCCTGCCGCCGCCACCGCCGTAGCGGCACCTTCCGCTTCCGCCGGTGGAGCCCGCGCGTGCGCGCTGAGAGCAGAAGGGAGGCGGGGGGGGCCGGAGGCCGTGATGGAGAACGGCGGGGAGGGGGGGGTCGGCTTGGCGCAGCACCCCGCAACCAGTTCGCCTCGCCGGCTCCGCAGGGGAACCGGGCCGTCCTGCCTCGTACTGCTGGAGTCACCCGCACGGCGGGCATGTCACATTTCTGCACCTTGCCTTACCTGCGCAGGCGGGAGGAGCCATGCTGGACGGGCGGTCTCTGCCTGGCAGGAGCCTGTTGGAAACCGGTTTGCCTTATCCACATTTTAGCACGCACCCATTTTTCTCCGGTGTTGGGAGAAGCCTGGCGCAGGCCCGCTCCTGAGTGCAGGTGCTAGTCAAGACGAGTCCTTTCCATCTGTGCAGTGCCCCTGTGCAATTCCTGGCAAAACACTAAATCACAGACTGGTTTGGGCTGGAAGGGACCTTAAAGCCCATCTAGTTCCAACCCCCCTGTCATGGGCAGGGACACCCTCCACTAGACCACGTTGCCCAAAGCCCCATCCAGCCTGGTCTTGAACGCTTCCAGGGAGGGGGCATCCACAGCTTCTCTGGGCAACCTGTTCCTGTGCCTCGCCACTCTAAAGAATTTATTCCGAATATCCAATCTAAACCGACCCTCCTTCAGCTTAAACCCATTACCCCTTGTCCTGTCCCTACACTCCCTGATAAACAGTCCCTCACCATCTTTCCTGTAGGCCCCTTCAGGTACTGGTAAGCCACAATTAGATCTCCCAAGAACATTCTCTTCTCCAGGCTGAACAACCCCAGAGCACAAACCCATAAGCACTGCAGACAAGGTCTCTGCCTCAGTCTCCAGGCTCCTGTCAGGAGAATCTCATTCCCTAACTATTTTACCAATTCATCTTCATAGTATGAAATTGTATGAACTTTATTCATACTATGAAATCGTATTAGCTTTCTTAAGAGATACATATTTTACCTTGTATTCAGCATAATCATAGTTTAAGTCTGCATAACTGAAAGGCACCAGCTCACTGCAAGGAGAAGGACAGCTTCCACCTTAAAGACAAGAACCTTTTGTTTCTTGGAATCTTAAAGCCATCCACAAAGAAGAAAGGATGCCCCTGGACTACCAAGACAACACCAGCATCCCAGCCCCTCCAACAGCTCTGTGAAACTCTCCTGTTACCTGGCATCATAGGTAAGTAACTGTAGCAAGACCAACTTCAAGGACTCCTAGATCACAAAAGAAGCCGATGGATGATGGCACCATGCAATTATAGTTATTTTTCAAAATAGTAATATGTGTGTGTTAAGTACTGAGTGGTCAAATCATGTACCTGACCGCTTGAAAGGTATAGGAACCCTGTGTAAAACCGCATTTGGTGTGCCCCAGTTGGAATGGGACACCTCATGCGCATGAATAGAGAATTACTTTTGTAATTCTATACTTGCATCTTAGCCTCTCTCCTGGGTCAGCACAGGCCAGTTGCAAAATTTTTGTGACACCTGGGTCCCCTGCTGTGCTGTGCCCCTTGCTCAGAGGGCCCTTACATGGCCATGGAAGCCAATCTTTGTTTTTAAAAGATAATTCTGGCCCGCAAGGGATTATCAGTGGCTGAGAGCCACAGACAGCTTGTAACAGACAGCATTTTCAGTGTTCCCAGCTGGGAATCGTGCCTTGAGCACCCATTGCTGATGCACATACATGATCTTTTGGCTACCTAAAGGTATCCCCATCTGTCTGAGTGGCATGGTTCCCACTGTAAATTGATGGGCTCTTGCCCTGGAGCATTTTTCCTACACAATGATGGATGAAATGGATGAAGAGTAATATGGTGATCACCACTGATACAGAAAACTCTTCTTTATTACTGATAACATTCTTCCTAAAACTTAATTATAATATGGTTATTCTGAAAAGAGAGTACCCAAACTCTCTTTAGTTAGTTTAGTTAGTTTAGCGTTTAAGTGGATTTCAAGCTTTTGTCAATGCTTTTAGACCTTGTCCTGATTTATTTTTCAGTCTCCGCAGTCTTCTGTTATACAGGGCAATTGTTAACATTTCAAGCTAAAGTTCCTCTGACCTGAAAATACATATTCTTAGCAGGAACTGGAGGTTGTCTGGAAAGAGAATGAAGCACGTTCCAGGTAAATCAGAAGATAGTGCTTCCTCAACAACAACATATATATGTCCCTAGGAACAGGTAACACTGAAAATAATAGGTATATTAATTGGACTATTAAAAAACATGGGGACAGGAATCACTGAAATGGCTGTAATAAAAAACAACCTCTGCCTCTATTCCACGACAAATTTCACATATGAATTTCTGCCTATATGTAAAAGACATAATAAGCTGTTTGTGAAAACTTTCTACTGATTTGAAGAACAAATGTAGATAAAAAAACCACCCCCGAAACCAACCAAGGAGTGGAAAGGAAACCAAGGAACTGGGAAATAAAATGGAAAGATAAACAAAGAGGGATGGTATGATCGATGAAGGTTTCTTGTAGAATGGAAAAGAATCAGGCAATAATGTCATCTTCTAGTCAAATACCAGCTATTTGAATTTCTGTAGTGGTACAGTGTCATTAGTAGGCCAGTCATTAGATCTGTAGTCTTGTCAGGCAGATTGTATTTTATTTTTTTCTACTCGTGTTAGATTTGCAGAGTAAACATAGGTTGTAGAACAAGGGCAGTACTCTGTTCTGACTCAGTCATCAGCGCAGCAGCTCCCATTTGTTAATATTTCTCTGGGGGAAGCACAGTGCAGGAGGAAAACCAGGCAATCGTGCTGGACTTCCCAACTGAATTTGCAAAGGCTCAGACTATAGAAATTCCCTGACGCTTCTGCCAGAGTATCAAATCCAGATAGACAGATAACAAGTCTTTCTGGTGAACTCCATTCTGAAGGAAAAAAAATACCTAGGGGAAATACTAACTTTGCATAATACAGACTTTACATAAAGTCCAACATGGGTGTATTACACAAAGATTATTAAAAGTCTGAAAAATTAGAAAAATACCCACATTCTTCAGTGCTGAATATTGCACAATAGTGTAGAATTCCTCTTGGAGTTTCTGATGTCTGTGTTGTGTTGTTGTTGCTGTTTATAAATTACCACAGGAGCCACCAGCTGTCATCATATACATTTTATTGGCACTCTGTAAATATTAAATCAGCACGCTAAAATCAAGCCATGTGCAGTAACAGCTGATGCTCTGTTATGGAGAGCACATGCAAGAGAGAGGTATGCACTGCTTACAAGCCCTTTGCCTCATGAAACTGTTTTCCAGGATTAATTTCAAGTCCAATTGTGCCCCGTGATCAATGTGCAGAAGGAGCGCTGTCTGTGCACCAGTATGTCCTGGGTTGAGAAATCAGCCTTCTCAACAGTACTCATCTTCCTGGGTCCTTCTAAATTGTGCAGTTTGTTACTGCCACTGCTTTCCTGCAGCATCATTGCATTGCTCGCTTCCTTGTAAACCTTACTGATGTACATAGGAGACACTTGTTAACTCTAGAATGGGAGCAAAATTCTTCATGTCATGAAGATGGAGGTCTGTGTTAATGACATGCTGCGCTGAAACAAAACTTGTTCTGGCCCAGAAGTTTTGTCAGACACAACTTCACATACTGAGGATGAGGCAATAGATGTTTAAGTAAAGGAATATGTCTCTCAGGCTCCGTTTTCCCTCTGACATACTCACCAGAAAAATCAAAGGCAAGGTATGTTTTCTGACCTGTCTGCCTCCATAGTAGGCATGGTGAAATCTACCGATCCCCAGCCCAGGTAGGTTACATGGGTCTCAGCTAGACCAGGCAGTAGTCTAATTTAGGGAGTTAATTTTCGTCCAAGGCACTTCAGTGCTATGAGGAGCTCTGCTCAGATAAAGTCCAGCTGCAGATGTCCTAGCATTAGCTCTTCTAAGGCCTCTCTCCCTCCAGGAGCTGCTGTCTGAAGTCCAGGCAGGGCAACAGACTGCCTGGATGTTTCCGTATCTGTTGCAGTGTGAGGTGAGTTTGAACCAGCTTCAGCAGAGGATTAAGCTGAGATACTGCCTTGTTCAAAAAGGCAGCTTAGGTACATGCCTGCTGCATTTGAACACCCTGACTGCAGGCTGCAGCCACGAGCACAACATCAGACTCAATGGCTGGTAGTAGCAATACCCTAAACCAACAAAATGGAAAGACCTCCAAAAAGGCCTTAGAGAAGCATAAGGCTGGCCCTGACATTTTTATATTATTATTATCATTATTATTATTATTATTATATCATCTTCTGGTCCATTTTCTGTTTTTCAAGTTGAAGTGCATTTTGCTGGTGCCATAGAGTGGGAGACGGTGTAAACAGGATGATTTTGTTCTCAGTGTGGACAATTAACATTTTAATCAATATTCTTGCAGCAGGCCAACCACAGAGTTTCTCATCCCTGTTCTTTCTCATCTGACCATAGGGAGTGTGCATAGCTGTCAGGGAGAGATTTCAGGGGAGCTGAAGTTGGTGGCTGCATACCAGATATTCAAGGAGTTAGATTTAGCAAAACAGCACAGGAAAAATATTTGTTATTCACTATCAGTGTTTCCTTTTCCACTGGCAAGCTGCCTGACAGAGGACCTGCGGTAGTCTCAACCCAACACATCTTCATGTGTGCCCTCCTGCACCGCACACGCTCCCAGGCATGATGTGATTATGCAGCTGTACCAACTGGCAGGGGGCTTCTCCCCGAGTAGAGAATCATCATCTTGCTGTTGCAGCGAGGAGCTAGTACATTTTGGAGAAAGTACTGCAGGAGAATTCGCCACCTGTCAGTAAAACATGCTAAAGCTTGTTAGCTGACAGCCATGAGGTTAGCTGTGAATATTTCATAAATGGTGAGCAAAGTGGTAAGCACAGCATGAAGTACTGAGTGCAACTTCAGAGGCTTTTTCCTGAAATATATGGTTGCACAGAATTCAGTAAGAGCTACCCTCTAGTGTTTGATGTAATTACAGGCATTAAAGCCAGTTACATAAAATCCTTACTTAAGAGAATAGCCTGTACTGAAGATTTATTTTGCTTAAGCAATTAGAATAAACAACAGTTCTCTCAATTATTTTCAAGGCAGTTCACAGCCATTTGGAAAAGAGGCATTAGGTCAAAAAATGGCAGAAATGTACAAACTGTACTTGGGACTGAGCTGAATTTTCAGAGCTCTGAAACTATGGCTTAGTCTTGTTCTGTAGCATGGGTTTGCACAAGGAGGGCTCTGAAATTGAAGAGATCACTTTATCAGCACTGCCACTGTAAGCATAGTTACAATGGAAAAGCTTTCAATACAGAAAGCATGCAACCTCTGAATGGACACAACTTAATTAAAGTCATGCAGGTTTGCTGCTCTAATGGTATTACTACTGGAAACATCCATATAGTGATATTGATCACACCCCTCACCTTTCTGACCTACATCATTATACTAGTAGAGACCATCATAGCTGTGCAGAGAGAGCAAAATCCCATTAGCCCCTGGACACAATTTATTCCTAATATGGAATTTTTAAAGGCTGAGAAATCTGATCCAATTAACACATTCTTGATTTTGCAGAATACTGTGCTAATTACATGCAACCAGTCATTGCTGGGTTAATTAACATTCATCAAAAAAACCTAAAGCACTAATCTAATTAGCAATTACTACAGCTGTCATTACCTCTTTTCACCTACTTTTAAGCTGTGCAAATTCACACTAAGAATCTGGTCCTGCAAACTCCTTACATGAATAGCCTTCTTTGACTGCAATAATGCTTCAGCATGCAGAGGGGGCTTTAAAAATTAGGCTGAATACAGTCCACAATATAGATTCAGTTCTGCTACCCTTATGTGCAAAAGTCACAGTTTAGGTCAGTTGTATCAAAATTACTAGACTGGAAGATTTTTCTTTTTAATTGACTTGTGATCTTACTGGGAGTGTAGATGGGTCCTACCTTCAAGCTGTTCTCTGCAAGTATCAAACCTAAAACATACTTGCATTTAAGAAAAAAAAGAAAATGCAGGCATTCATTCTTAAATATTCAGAAAGCTTAAAAACATCAGTGGTTAGAAGTCTTAGAAGATTTAGCATTTTCAGATTAAAAAATAAAGTTGGCAATAAAAAGAAAAAGGTTGGGAACTTTGATGCTTTGTGTGCTTTTCTTCCTCGGGCTTGATTAAAAATGAACATGGATAATAACACACAATAACTCACAAAGGTTCAATAAGGTGCTGAGGTTTGAACCTTATGGTAAGGCAGGGAGTTATTTCTTAGCCTTTCCACTTGCATACAGCGTGCTTTAACAAAGCACCAGTCGTTAGGGCTGACTGTGTAATTGGACATGCCCAGTGGGGACGAGTCTCTACTGAAAAAAACACAAGCCATAAAGAATTACTTTGTTCTCTGAACTATACGGTTGCTAGCTGGTGCTGCTTTGCCTGTTAGAAAAGCTTTTCTTTCTTTGGTCATAACCTGAGTTCGTCCATGCTTAATGCAGCCTAACATGTGAAGGTAAATTTCTGAATCTGAGTACTAGTTCATTTCACTAGCATCCTGAGAATATCGATCAGCATTATAAAGCTAGAATAAATATTAAGTTAAAATAAGAATTTCCTTGATTGCATTCCATACAGGGACAATAAGACCTTAATAGCTCGTTACTTGGAATGACATCATATATCATGCCATAACATAAAAACAGCCATAGACAGTTTGCACATCAGTCCTTAGCGTAAAGGGATGGAGAGAAGGCTTTGTTCAGTTTTAGTACACAATTTTTATTATTTAAAAACAGGTTTATATCTAATGAAAGATAACTATATACTAATCTTGAGTTTGCTCACTGCCAGTGACCTGCAGAAACAAACAGCTATTGCAGCAGTTCAGATCCAGTATCAGAATATCATGCAGATGTGGTTTTCAGTAAATATTAAACATGGGCCTTGCATTCCAAAGCCATGCTGAACATATTTTTTGACAGGATATCAAGACATTTCTGATAACAGTGCAGTTCAAATCCAAGGAGTCATTTACCCAACCCTTTAACTGACCAGCTATATCAATACTGATTTCCAATACCCCCAAAAAGACCTGTGGATAGTTTAATAACAAGGGCCCAGGTCTGAGAGACTGGCAATAGCAGTGAAGCGGATTCCCAGAAGGCTGAAGGAGCTGGGTTAGAAATAGGCTGATGTCTAGTTGCTGGAAGCTGATTACTGTCTGGTGTGCCAGGTCTGCAAGACAGATCCAGGGAGAAGCAGCTGGAGAGAGCAGAGAAGCCAGCAGTTCGACTGGCAGCCACTGGTGCTGGGTTGGCTAGCATTAGACTCAGACCTTTTCTAGCAGAGAGGTTTCTCAGCTCTTCCTATAAAGCTCTACAGGTATTGCCATGCTGATAAAATCCTTCTGCAGGTTTTCTATCACACAAATGCTTTCTGCTTTAGTTCAGGTGTTGAGAACATTACTTAAAATTTATTGTGGAGTCACTGACAATGTTAAAATTCATCAGACTGGAAAACATTCATTGTCTTTCCACAGTGAACTTTAATAATAATAATAATAATAACAATCCATTCATTTATGATGTTTTCCATGGGACTATACCTTTTTTTTTCTTTTTTCTCCTCCTTCTACTATGTAACACTTTCAATAAAAATAAAGTGTAGAGCAAATGCCAGACTGTAGAAGGAGAGTAAGTGGTTTCTATGGCAAAATATCCTTTGCAACCACTAATTGTGTAAATTGTGAGGTATATTAGTTTTCACTGGGAACTGAACTCCAGCTGGGAGCAATCAGAATTACTTTAACCAGTCACAGCTTTCTATCTGCCTTACATCCATATATATTTTGCACTCTCCAGCCACTATCTTGATGTAAAAGTAGACTTGTTTTTGTAAGGAAGAGACTAAAGCCTCATCTCTATTGCCAGTAGAGCTATACTGGCAATCCCTGCAAGCAAAGGCAGTGTAAACCAACCAATGCATTAGATTTTTGCACAGATAAATCATGCTAGTTCTTCAGCTGTTGTTTACTAGCATCCTAGAAACAGGATGGAAGGGTGGAAAATTCTTTTAAGGTTTCCCTTATTAAAGTAATAACTCTACACATAAGGTCAGTAATCTCATCTCCATTTCTTTAACAGTTGCAAGGAAACATCTGTTATATTTTAGGTAAAGTTATTGTTGAAGCAGTTCAAGTAGAAGGTCTACATCTTTAATATTTTTGTGTACCAGCTTGGTTTTTGTTCTTTTTCATTGGCAAATTCTTATGATCAAGGAGTTAAGAGGTACTTTACAGAGGCTAATTGTGCTCATGTACATTTGTGTGCAAGTCTGAGAGTAGAGATCCAATCACAGGGTTTTTAATCCTCTGAGTCTCACATTTACACTCTTCTACAATCATGACTTCTTTGACCACTGGGACAGAACTGGTGCAGTTGAGATTCAGGCGCTTCATGGAGAACTTGCTGGGCAAGCAATGAGAACAAAAGGTATAAAGATGATCTTCTGGACCAGGAACATGAAAGGAACTACATTTTCCAAAACATAGATTATTTTGCACCATCACCTTCTCACAGCTCTCATGAGTAACACCCTGAAACAGAAAGCAGTTTGCAGTTTCTGGTACATGAGTAGTCCATGGACTTCACTAGAAAGCATGAAGGCAAAACAAAAACCCCAAAATACTATATTTTTTTCTTCCCAGAACATTTACTTTAAACATGTTCATTTTTTATGTCAAGCAAGCAGTAAAACATAAGAGCTTTTTCAACTTTAATGCTCCTATGGGCAATTCTTAGATTGAACAACAAAGGCAAAATCTGCTTCAGTCAGAGCCTTTATAAACTGATGGAGAATATCCAATAGGTGGGTTTGTCATATTTACCTTTTAATTGGTCTTTGAGTTCCAAATTTCTGACACAGTTAAGCAGTCTTACAGCTAAGCAGGACTTAAAACATCATTTTGGCCCAATGTTCTTGTACATAAACCACTCAACTGTAACCTTGAAGATTTGTCTCCATGTGGAAGAAGCATAATGTCCTTTAGCAGGATCTGTTTAAATTAAAATCTTAAAAGTGCAATGGAAGTTCTGTAATCTCTTGGTTTGCAAGAATAACAGTTCCTTGTATCAGGAGAGCCTATGTCAACTCGCAAGCCATAAAAAGCTAGACTGAAGTTAGCACTTTTATATTGGCATAATTGCAGCCATCCTGGAATAAGCTTGCCATATTACATGGCACAAAACCCAAAATAGTACAAGTTTCTAGGCCACATCTATATTTACGTATGTCTGCCAGTGAAATAAATTTAGTGAGGGATGTGAAAAATCATGGTCCTTGATGGACTGGTATAATAGAAGCACTGACAACAGATGTTGCCTTATGAGGAATACAGCACTTTTATCTGCACTGTTTGTTTGTCTTGATGTTACAATATGACAGAATGTGCATGGGACAATTTACCAGTTCTCTAGCATTTTTAGCGCAGAATTAGATATATGCATCAGTCTTCCAATTAATATAGCAGAAAGGAATCCTTGCTTAGCTGTAAGAAAACAACCAGCTTCTCCTGTAAATACTTGCCCCGGGATTCTTTGTATATGTGCATATATATATATATGTAAATATATATATATATAATTCATGTATACAAACTGTTTAGATGTATATTCATTGAATAGGTAGTTACTCACTACTGCCCTGCTTGTTCAGGCTAGCTCAGAACATCTTTGCATAAAAAGAATAAACACCTGTCTGAAAATCCAGTGCTGCAATTTAGCTGTTTGCCTCATCAGACTAAAGCTTTTTCAGCCTATTTCAGCAATGTTTTTCAGCTGCTTATCATGTGTGAGTGTTCTGAAGCAGCCTTTGACTTAGGAAATGAAATAGCCCATGTGTCTTTAGTTGCTGATTACAGGAGGCAGGGGAAAGGACATGTTTATTGATCTTGGACACCTGTTCTTACCTGGGAAAAAGGCAGGGTTCTGCAGTTTTCTTGGTGCATTTCATTGGTCTTGATTGGCAGGACAACCTCTTCAGATGCTGAATTTTTCTTTAACATGAAGTGGTCCCAAAATTTCTTGGCATCTTTTCTGTAGGAAGGTTCAGACTGTCTCTTGCTGGAATAGTGGGATGGAGAGAAGTTTTCCACATGAGAGATCTCTCTGGGTGCTGCCCAGGTTCTCAGGTCTTTGTCTGCATGGAGTTGTGCATTGGGAAGGATAAATCTAGACATTTTCTTCTCTTCTTGCTTCTCACTTTCAGGTGCCGTCTGGGGAATTGCTACAAAAAAGCTTGGTTCTCCCGGGGTTTCCTCAACACCTACTAGATTTTCCCCTACCAGCTTACGAAAACTCTGAGTTTCAAGCAGATTTTTGTCCTGATAGAAAAGGTGCTGAAATGGCCTTCCGCTTTTCCTTTGCGGTGAATCTCCCTGTGGCTCTGTGGCTGCAAGACATGAGAGCATTAACAGCTGAAGGAGAAGCAGTGACATGATCCTTTAAAGTGAACCCTGTAGACCTGCAGCGATTGCAGTGAACGTAGCATGCCAGCTTTATATGAGAGCCTGGAGTTAGCTTATGGCTGCTGTCTGTGTGCAGAGGAGGGGAGGGCTCAGGGGAGGCCATGGTGTGGCTAATTGCATGCATTTAGTGTAGATTACAATTATGATAGGGGAGTTTGTGTTAATGAAACTCTGCTTTCAATCTGAATTATGTGTATTAGAAGTTCCTATCTAAAATCTAGTAACCCAGGATGGTGTGAGGGACAGAAAGAATCAACAGGAGGAAATGTTTGGATAAGCTGTCTAGTTTAGGCCTAGGAATTAAGGAAACATTTGAGGTTGTGTATTAGCATGTTTAATGTGGTCTTCATTGTTTGTTTTGACTTTCCATTCCACAAAGCCAGAGACTGTCAAAACAGAGAGTGTTATTTCATCACAACAGGAAAATGCAAGCTGATTCAAGCTTGCTAAAACATGGAGCTGGATCTGGAGAAATCAAATCAGCCCATGTTTTCAAAAGTTGAGTCTAATTTTAGTCTTTCAGATTTGGGATATGACCCAAGGCCTGCAGCAGCACCTCTGCAAACTGGTAGACTGGTGCTCACACACCCCGACGAATCTGGCAGAGAGCACCAGCCCTTGCTTCACCAACTTCACAGCAGGTTTGCAGCTGCTAGAGTGCAGACATATCACTAGCCAGAATAAAAGGTCCCAGTGTGAAGAAACTCCATGCCCCAGATTCTCAAAGTTTAACTAACACTGTACATCCTGTTCAGGCACAAAAGCCATTACAGGCATCCTATAAAGCTGGTAAACAAAACGAGGATTTAAGCAAAACATGTTAGAACTGACATATTTTATTATTCTAGAAATCAATGTCTCAACAGAAATGTGTCTAAAGACTACTAGACCCCAAACTGGAGGCGTCTTTTGCAAAATCACCATGCTATGAAACACGTAAGAAAATCTGATAGAACATCACGTAGAGGAAAGTTTTGGAAGAAGGAAAAGGTATTTTCAATAAACATTGCAAACATTGATCCTAATCTGAAAATACTAAAAGGAAATTCTGCTTCAGATAATTTGCCATTTAGGTACTCTAATCTTTACACACTCCTGTTTCTACCAGAAAAAGTCTATCAATAGACTCTTAGATTTGTAGATAATCTGTTCATTATTCTTGAAAATTTAGGTGGTCTCTACTAGATGTATGCATGTAGTTACTTGACTTTCATTTCCAGGAAGTTAGTTTATTGCCTGATAGTCAAACTAAACTGCTTGCCTAGCAACATCCTTGTGAGGCACCAACTTAAAACTTCAGCACAAAGTTAGTGGAGATGTAGAGCTTTTCCATACTGCGTAATTGACTTGAGTTAAAATTTGTTCTAATTTTGAGGCCCATCCTGAGACAGAAGTGCATGAAGCTCCAGCAAGAACAGGGTTCACACACCAACATTAGAGTGTATTTGAACTCAGTAGGATGATCTCATTAAGGGAAGCACAGCTGCCAAGCACAAGCTTTATTGCTCTGTAATTTCAGCCAAAGGCAATTGAATTCTGCCCCTGGTTTGGTGCCTTCCTGAAGTCTCAAGTGTGCCCTAGGAGGGCAGATTCTCCCACAATTAATCAGGAGTGACATCATAGAAAATACTGGCATCTGCAACAAGATAAGCTGTGAGGTGGGCATGCAAAAAGTTCTTGCATCATATTTACACAGCATGTGTGCAGCATTAGGGTTGAGCAACAATGAACCAAGAGGATTAATTTGCTGGTAGATAATTAAGTAGCCTAGAAGTTCAATTTGAATCCTCACATCCTATCTTGGCCAAAAAAGCTGAACTGAAGCAGTTGACCTTTGCAACTAAAATTCCTTGTATCTGGTGCATGTTGGTAGTAGTTATTCAAAATTATTCAGCAAAGATAAGGACATCACATTTTGAGTTTTCCTTCTGTTTTTCCTCTATCATAGTTACTCAGAGAGTTACAAGACTGGGTTGATACTCAGACCTATGTATTATATTGTATTATGTTGTATTATATTGACACAGAGGGGTCTGACACATTTGGCAATGTCTTTCAAACATGAGATTTGACTGTTTGAAGCAACATAAATTTTTGCAGATCTTTGCTTCAGAATTTAAAAATATAAAGCTAAGTAAAACATTGTAAAGATTATTCCATCTGGATCATTATAGCAACACAACAGAAGCGTTCTTTCTGTTTGCTTTTATCTGTTTCAGCTATTTTTCACTTTTTTGCCAGGAAGTGCCTTTTCTCTGTTCTCATGCTTTCATGCTATATACTGTTCCATCGCGTAACATACAGCAAGTAAAAAGGCCTGCCTTAGAGGGCTTCAGATGTAAAAACACAAAGTACTATTTACAGAAGGGTAGGAACAAAGGCTGAAGCAAAGCAGTGTCAGCAAGTCACTCCACAAGCCACTCCACAATCCAAAGGCAGAAAACAGCTCTCTTCTCCTCGAGGTCAAGCCAGTTCTAGTTCCTGGGTTTTCTTGGATGGTTTTAACTAAGTGCTGCTGAGAGCCGAAAGCAGCATGCCAGCTCTGGTTCTGCCAGGCCAGTTGAATAGTGTTCCTTCATGTAGTAAGCTGCCTTCCAAGAGACAAAGCTGGTAAGAAATGGGACCTGGTACATCCAGGCGCATTTTGTTCTACATTTACATATTGTCTGAATCTGTTTTGGAGTCAGCTGCCTGCATCACTGTGCACAGGTAGCAGATCTGTGCTCAGCCTCTCAGCTCAGCCAGGAGCCTGCCTACATTACGGGCAGGCATCCCAGCTCAGACAGCGAGTTTGGAGGATCATTCCAAAATTAAAAATAGTCGGTATTTATAAGTCTCTTTGCGGTGACATCATCTGCATAGACTAATAATTGACAACAGAGATTGGACCGGGCACATAATCATTATGTTCCAAATAACAGCTATTCACAGATTTCTACAAAAAGCAATGCTGTATCTTTTATAAAAAATTGTTTTCCTCCCTGATTACCCTTTCATATAAGCACAGCTCATGTTTTCACTGTATTTTGTTTGTTAAATCTTGCGGCTAAATGCAGCGGTGTCTTTCAAGCAGGCTTTGATTTGCCTTCATAGTAGCAATTTGTTCGGGACATTCTGTTTTTACTAGAAATAGTCACCGTGAATGTTTGCCGATCCTTTTAAAACTGTCAGGTCTATAGATGACAAGTGCTATGCAAATGCAAAGTGGTATTATTAATTTGTTTCAGAGCCTAAGTTTATTCAGTCATTATGGACATAAACTGAGTAATTAGTTACACTGCCAATTGATGCCTAAAAATAATTCTTAGGCAGTGCTTGAATTACTTGCCTTCTGTTGAGCTAAATAGTCTCATCATAGCATGATTGATGATTAAATCATTAAAATGGATTTTATATATTACGGCCCAATTCAATATCCTATCATTTTCCGAACACATCCTATGTAGACAAACTTATCTTAGACAGATATATCTTTTACAGAACCCATATGAAGACCTTAGAACTAATGAATTAGCACTATGCGGTTTATTCTCCAATTATTGTACTTATCAAAGAAAGCCATCTGCGGTCTTTGTTTTACTGAGTTTCGGGGAAACAGCTCACATACAAGCCTCATGGGAAAGTTATAATTATGATACCAAAAGGCTTTTTAGAAGGTATGATATGACAGAACAGACAATAAATCTGTCTAGTTTTGTACCTTCAACCTCAGGTACTGTACATCATTAATTCCCCCCTTTGCTATTCAGTTTCAAGTCCTCTGTTGCATTGTTTCTTTCTTCACTCATTTATACCTTCCTTTTCACATTTCTCTGTTTCTTTCCTCTATGCTGTAGCAGCAGAACTGAGAACAGTCTCAAGTTTCAAACTGCTGCCAAAATGTAGATGCTCACACTTGAAAACGTTCGAGTGTGTGTTCAGCAGGGCTAAGATAAATGTCCTTTCATGTGTATTGGCCCATGTTCTCATGGCTGTAGGTAGGTACACATGATGGTTTTATCTCTATTATAATTCTCAGGCTGGTAGGTTTTGGACAGGTGTCCACCTCCTGAAGCATCTCCTGAATGGTACTGGCACATATGTACTGCCTAATTCCAAACCCAGCCTGAGGAGCTATGTTGGGTTTGTGCTTGATGATTGCTTCAAGTTGTTAAGCTGTGGGACAGTGAGCTAGGGAAGAATCTGGGCAAAGAGACATTTCAGTCTTGAGGAAGACACGTCTTTCTTAGATTGCCATCAATAATTTGAGAGACCAGTTGTTTGACAACACCAAGAAAATGTTTGTAACATAATCCAAGAAAGAAGATGCAAATAAGTGTTTATTAAAGTAAAAATATATCTAGACTTACCTGAAAAATTCATCTGTATGAATAAAATTATATTCTTTTGCTTACTGTGTTTATATCCAGTACTTCAGCTTCCTATTCTTTAGGACTACTTCTGACTGAAAACAATACATTATCTCAAATAATAAAAATATTTATTAAAAAGAAACATTTTTAATATGTTATAAAACATAAAAAATGTTATTAATATGCTATAAAAATAAACAAATGAACCCTGTTGTGTTCTTGTCTTCTAAACTTGTATTGCTTGTGTACTGATGTAGAGGATGGTAGTTAAGCAATGGAATTAGAGTAGCAGACTTCATATTACAAGCAGCGTATCTTCTTAACGGGTGATAAGAGAGGAGAACTGACTTCTGCATCTCTTCCATGAAGATGACTGAGGTTACTGAGGGACAATGACATTTTTTTCACATTCTCCTTTAAATCAAGAATCATATTAAAATTCAATTTTTAATTGAAATCTTTCTTGAAGTCATGTTTCCTCTTGTATAGTTCCTTGCAGATCTGTAACTTTTCTTAAATTTATTTCTTAAAATGAACAGTATTTTCTCTTTTAAAAATGGTTTGCTTATGATACAAATGTCCTTATAATATTAATTCAGGAATAGCCTCATGCAGAGCATGAACAGAAGCAGAATTCAGAAACTTCACAGAGTAAACAGGAAATATATTATGCTTAACTATAAGTGCATTTCTACTATGCCCATCACTATATTTTCTATCACTAGAGAAAAAGCTTTTGTGAGATTATGAAACTGAAGAAATGCATATTCACCAAAATATGTTGCAGTTTTTATTATTAACACACATTACAAAGTTAAACATAACAATATATATTGTGTTCTGAATACAAGAATTACAATAGCACCAGTCTTGTGATGTAAATAAAGTCAAATTACAGTATTCACTGAATTATATAATTCTCTCAAAGCTATTTTTATAATTTTAGAATGAGCGAATAAAGACTTTAAAACATTCAGTAGGTTTCAGTGTGTACAAAAGATATCTGGAAAACTTTTCTGTTTTTTTTAGATTAAAAACTTGATCTCCATGAAGTTAATAACAACATAAATGTTTTAGAGTATTTTGGTTTGGAAGAAGTGCTCCGGTGGTCAGCTACCTATCAATTTTTTTCATAACTTTTTTTTTCATAATTTTTTTTTCATAATTTTTCATTGTCTTTGAGTCAACTACTTCTCTGTCAAATTTGTTTGAAATTGGTCAACAGATTTAAAAGATACTTGACAGGGGAAGATGGTGGTTAAAAGCAACAGGCATAAAAAGAGCTCATGTTTCCCATCCCTGTATAGAAAGCTAGGCTAACTGCTGGGTTCTTTTCACTGAGCTGCTGCATCTTGGTTCTGTTGCTTTGAAAGGTATGTGGATAGTTCTACAGAAATAAATCCCTTGTTTATCCAGAAAGTGAGGCATCCATAGGAATTTACACGTTCCTTGTTCTTACTTTCAGCCTCTTGAAATTCCCCTGCTGCTGCTGATCCTCTGAATACTGGTTTTCCCCTGAGTTTACACAGAGTCTAATTCAAAATTACTGAAAACCAGAAAAATTCCCAATAACTTCTCAGGATTTTAGGCCCTTTCTTTACTAAACCCCTCAGAGACAACTTCCTATGGCAATAGAAAAAGTGATTTACTTGTATTTTCCCTGGTTTGAGTATGTTGTATTCTTTGAACTCCGATATTCTAATAAAAGCTGTAAAAATCGGTGAAAAAATACTTCATTTTTAAGGACAGAACAATTAAAACTTATGAATAAATGTTTGGAACAGTTCATTGTATTGAAAAACAGTTCAGCAGCCTTTTCAGGGCAGAAATATCCTTGCATTGCAATATAAGAATTTTAGCTTCATTTGTGTATTGTTTTAGATCTAATGAAACCAGTAAACATACACACTTTGCACCACTAACAGTCTATTGTGTACTGAAATCTTCATACTCTTCAATCACTTTAAAGTAGTTCAGATGAGATACACAAAAGGAAACCTCTGAGATCACTGTTGTCTTAGACCAGGCATTTATTAGTTACTGATCAAGTAACAAGCACATTGGTCAGAATTTTCTCTCTGTTGATGTCATTCATTTATTAAGTAATTAAGAGAGGTATTTAAATAATCTGAACAGGCTTTATCAAGACAGCACCAATAAACTAAGCAGTTTTTATAAAAAGAAGGCCCTAAAAAATAAAGGTTTATGTTTATGTCTAACCAAGTTCTCTTAGTCAATTTTTCCTGCAATATCACGACACAACAGCAAGAGATCCCAAGAGTGCTTTTTTAGATCCTAATTTTTTTTGCTGTGAAAACTATCAGAAATAAAAACAGGTCTAGATGGGCACTCAAGGGTACTTGGTTGAAACAATTAGCCTATTTATGTTGATCTAGAAAATTCCTTAAGCAAAAGTGTTAGTATCTGGAAGCTTGGCATAAAGATTGCCATGACCCACCCCACCCCCCACCCCCCAAAAAAAAAAAAAAGAAATCCTGGAAATATTTTTGTCTGTATCTGTTGATACCAACAATAAGGGTGAGGAGGTTCTGTCCACAGTATTTTTCTGTATTTTTGCAATGCACTTCTGCTTATCTGCAACAGTGCTCTCAGAAAGGTTCTCTTCTGTATACAAAGACTGTCCAGCTAGTCACATGCATATTCATTTAACATGTCACCGGCAAGGAGGAAGGATAAATAACCTGTGTATGCCAAAGGCAAGGAGAAGGGATAAATAATTCTGGAAACGGTGTCCCTCGGCCCAGAGAGGAGATGTGATTCAGCTGCATCCGCCCCTCGCAGGACTGAGAAATTGCTGTGAGGAATCCCAGAGGGAGGTTTTGTGCCTCTGGTGCAAATAGCGTACAGATGCAATCGGTGCAGAGGCTGGGTAGATGAGCTGATTGGGGGCAAAGGGAGAATCAATTGCTGGCAGCAGGCAGGCAGATGGGAGGGATGAGAGTTCGTAAGGTACAGGGCAAATTCAGCCTACCCAGTGCCACGCCAACTGTCACACACTCATCATGGGCAGAGGGAGGGTTTGAGAAGAGCTTTAATTTTTACTATATTTTTTTAGGAAGATTATGACTTGTTTCTTTTTTTCATTTATTTTAAGGCCAGCAGTAAGAAGATCTTAAAGCAAGATTTTTGACGGGTCAAAATATTAATTTACTGTAATGTTATCAAATGGTAACTCTGCAACAGCATATATTTAAATTAGTTAAAATTAAGTTATGGACAGCTTTTTTTTCCTATTAAATGCTGATTTTTAAGCCTTTCTCAGAACTAAATCTGGATTTTTAATTATTATTTTTAAAAGCCTCTAAGCCCTAATAAGTACTTAGATTAATACTTTTCAAAAGCCATAGCTGCTTTAGTACAAAATATGTCTCACGATTACATTGGTTTATACACACATGTAAATCCTATTGATGTTCATGTATCACTGAATATCCCAAGATAATATTCTAGGATTAAGCTTCAGTATTAAATTTTTTTGTGTAAATCATCCTTTGATGTAGCATTAGATTGAAGAGGTCCCATTATTTAATTACACTAAAAATTACAGCACCGTTCTGCAACTCCAAAACACATTGAACAATCTTGGTAGGAATGTGAACCAATATGCAGCACGGTGTGAGCAGATTCATTAGGCCAGGATCTGCTGGCCTTGGGAGGCAGAAAAAGAAATACAAGGCTTGGCTCCTCTGTCACTAAAACTTGCCGTTGGTATTTTCATAAGACATTGTACTTCCACCAAAGAAGCCGCAGTCTCCTGACATAATGTCCCTCCCCTTGTCACCCAAGAGGACCTGTTTGTAGCCAGCAGAGTCTACCCTCATTTCCACCCCAGGCAGTCTTCCTGTTTTTGTGACTGCAGGGTAAAACTACAGTTTCTACTGCAAATAAATCAAAGCAACAGCCAATTCACAACCCCTCCTTAAGCGTGAAGCAAATCAACTGATGTGCTGCTTTCTTTAAAAAAAAATAAAATCGTATTTTTACACAGAAATGTGATAAAAGCCTTTAGGCCTAGCTCTTTGGTGTAAAAATACATACAAGCAAGTGATAGATTTGGGGAGAGTTCAAAACCTTAATATGGACTTAATCTTTGCAACTGACCTCTATTCCTTGGTTAGAGTCCAACACACCTGCATCTCTGGCAGCATATAAAATAAACCTTGCCGATAATTAGGACACTTTTCTAACTGCACACCCTCACGTGTCTGCAGATAAATAAGACTGAAACAACACGAATGTCCACGTGCTTTCACAGGGATCCTCCATGCTTTACAGCTTTCGTGAACATATATAGCTGTTCCATTTGGCCTTCCTGCAGTCAGTTGCTTGCCATTTTCCTCGCTTCTGCACCAATACGCAATTTCTTCCTCTCTTTGGAAAGTGGTAGGAGCCTCTTCTCCAATTCATGTAGGTTACAGGTTCTCCTCCATTCCACTCCCAATGTCCAGGATTGACTTGGTCATTCAAGCCTGTGTGAAATTGGTTAAGACCAAATCAGTGATATTTATCATCTCTGGAGCCTGATGCCAACACAAACATGTTGTTCTATCTCTTTGTTAAAAAAACACATATAATATTGTGCTGAGAGAAAAAACCCATCTGGAAGAATACAAGTAAAATACAGTTTAATATTTCATAAGGCCATCTGAATCACAATTAGTGCCATATGAATAAGGGAAAATATACTTCTCTGCATTATTGCCTATCTAAAATGTTCTCTCTGTTTCTATCTATTGCATGTCTGTCATCTCCCAAATTTCTCTTCTGATATTTAAGACTCCATGCAGAACGTTGTATTCAAGTTTGGACAGCCTCAGATGCCTTCAGATTCCTTCTGAAAATAAAATCCTGCAGATCTTTGTAGACCTTGTTTACACTGTTGAGATTAACAGTTGTACAATTAGGTTTTGTTAATTAATACAACGTAAAACACATCTTTTCATTTAGCCTCTGAGTTACTAAGACCAACATGGGTGGCATATTTCCAGACATGACCTGTCTTCTAGAAGAAACCAAGATCAGAAAATTGACAAGACCATCAGAAAATGGCCTTGTAGTCTTTATTCTTATCAGAGGGTTTTATTCCTCTCAGGTTAACAGAATCATGATACAATTAAACATGATCCCAAACTAACTGTAGTTTTTAAAGTTAATTTAGAATAGCTAGTAAATCCATCTCAGAAAATTACTAAGAGCTGAAAATTGCAGTTCTCAATTGGAAAATAGAACCTAAAATATGGACAGTGTAGCAGAAACAAGAGGGGTCAGAAGAAAGCAATAGCACTAGTCCATGAGCTCAGGCACTCATTCCCAGGAAGGGCTCAGGGGGTCCAGAGAAGGCCCATCTGAGCCTGTGTGGTGCTTAGTTGCCAGCTGAGGTTAAACCACAACACTAAGGAGATCAGAGGTGCAGAATAAGAAATAGACAGCTAAATCTAAAATGATGTGATGAAATCTTCTTTAGCTGATCATCTAATTAATTCATAAGATTTCTGATACAAGATGACACCCTTAAGTTAGCAGTAACATAAATATTTATTTAAAGTAAAATAAAGTCAAGTGAAGTAAAAAGATAAATTACAGATAAATCAAGTAACAGTCAAAAGAAAGGTGAGATAAACAGAAGAGTAGGAGCTCCATCAGAACTAATTTTACTAGCTAGTATTAAAATGAGAAAGATTTCAAGGTTTCAAAAACAATCCAGCGATAGGCATGATAAACTCTTCTTTTTTGATAAAGACTTATAAAATTAGCCAGGTAGATTATGGCTTTCAGTTTATGCCTTGCTCTGAAATACTAAAAGCAGCAGAAAGTTGAGGATAATGCAAGGTTTGAAAACTGGGCTGGAATTGCTGTGGCAGTTTCTGCTTTCCCAGGTGCACAGGAACCTCCCTTGGAGGGACCAGGCAGCCGCTGTACTTGCCTATCCAAAAGGGCTTCCTCCCACTGAAGTCCCACAGCCACTGCATGTGTTGTTCATTAGCCGCACTTGCCAGACTCCCCAGGTATCTAGGCTCAAGGAGAAAGGACAGAGTAATTAGCATTCCACAGAGTGACAGACAGCTCCTATCGACTTATCAACAAGGGGCACTGATTCTAATATAAAGCGTATCAATAACTTTTCACAGGAAAACTGGTACTTACTGGCATGAAAGAATAAAGTCCTAAAATTCTGGATCACTTGGAGAGGAACCGAAGTCCCAGTCTGATTTTTCTAACAGAAAAATTAAATCAGCTGGGCAACTGAAAGAAATGTACACAGGAAACGTGTACCTCATACTCACAAACTGTGTTTTAAACCATTGACACAATTGTTGACACACACTTTTCTTTAAAAAAGTAATCTGCATGCACTAAAATCCAAGCTGCTGAAAGATAGAGCTTCACCCATTTGGTAGTAGAGCAGACTGTGTCTTTTTAAAATGCTGTTCTGACCAAACCAAATCTTTGAATACTACAGTTATGATGTTGGCCATGTTTCAAAAAAGAACTAAGTGGATGTAATTTAGGGGTCTGGCTTAGAGTGGTACTGTGGTTCTGCGAGGTAATGTTGGGTTGTCTGCAATGACTGTGCATTTAGTTCAGATTGGAAAGCAGTTGCGGTGTGTATTAACCAGCCTATTTCAGAATGAAGCCAATGCATAAGCTCTGCTCTGTGTTTGTACTTAAACTATGCCAACCCCAAAGGACGACTTGCAAACCCTTGCCACTGAGTGGCCTTGCCGCTGTGAAGTCTTCCAACTAGTACTAAGCGTGCGACCACCAGCTGGCTGCTGGTGCTCATTTAGAGATCAGGCTAAATCCTGAAGCATTAAGAGACCAATGGCATCCTTCACATTTGCCAGCCATCAGTGGCTCCACTTTCCTACTTACCCATCTTTTTGCCTGCCTTGATATATCATCTTTTTACCTGTCACACCTGCCGTTGCCTTCCCTCTGGTGCTAAGCCTCTGTCATTTCTGTTGTCCCAGATTTCTGACTGCCAGTCAGTCTAACAGTGACACCAGCCCCTTCAGCCTCCCAGGATGTCCTGGGTGATGCTTGATAGAGCCCAAGCAAACAACACTACTCATCAAAACATGTTTTAAGAAAGCCAAAAACTTTTCTAGCAGCAGAATAAGTTAATGGCAAATAAGGATTTTGATAAAGTCATGACTGTTGCCAGATAATGGAGACAGATCAGTGTTGCTCCAAAAGAGATAAAGACTGTCTTCTTTAAGAGCTGGGACAACACCCAGACCTCAAGAATGGGATGGCAGACTTGAATCCATGTGGAGACCATGAACAGATCTTGGAGTACAAGCCCACCACCAAGCCTGCTGCCCAGTTAGAGACCCATGCCTGGAGCTCCATTCCTGTTTGTTGCCTTCTATCTCTTCTAACAGTACCAATCCCATGGATGCCATATCAGAATGCCACACAAGATGATAGGGAAGCAGGCAAATTTTACATCAGGAGGAATTTAAAGTAGTAGCCCACAATATTCTGCACGGTCCCTACTGCACAAAATCTGGACTGTTCCTTAATCTAGGCGCACAGGGGCATGGTACAGAACACATTCATTGTAATGCTGATGGGAATGTCCTGCTGCAAAGGCCTCCTCCATTGTCCCTGCAGTCAACCAAAGCGGCAGGGTATTCGCCGTCTGCTCCGCTTTGCACGGTGGGTCTGCCAAGGCCTGCAGGAGAGCTGAGTGTTAGCCCTCACAGCCTGCGTAATCATGGCTGCCCTAGACTGAGCACCACACAGTACCATAGGTCCCATCAAGGGCCCCCTAAGTTCAGAGACCACCTGAGAACAAAGCGTAAAGGATCTCATTAACATCTGTGCACCTCTGGTAGAGGTGTGGCAGAATGGCCTCAGAAACATTGATCACGAATTTATAAATGGCAGACTGTACCAGCACCAAGTGGTTAGCAGCTGTCTGGTAGGTGTTGGGATCGTGCACCCGCTTATGGCACAGGCTCCCAAAACTTCACACTGTAAGCTGCCAGCACAGAGGCTTTGACTGTGCTTCTCATCACGGTAAAGTTTAGTGCATGGTGTTGGTGCCTGTATGTCCCAAGGTTGACACGCTTCCACACTTCTGAGCCCATCTACCATCCACCAAATCTGCAATGAACCAGGAACGAAGCTGTTACACTGACAAAAGCTCTTGGAAAGTTTTGCACTCCATCTGCTTCCTCAGACAAAAAGTGAAGGAAAGCAGGATCAGTTTATTCAGGGTGTCCCCCCCAGGGCAACTGACTCAGAGGCAGGATGCCATTCCTCCTCACAGTGACTGTGGGTGGCCACTGACCAGATGCAGGGCTAAGAAGACATTTGGGCAGCAGTTGCTGTGGTATCACCACTAGCTGAGGAATAACAAAAATAGGGTATTTTGTCTGGCTTCTGCTTCAGGACAATCAAAGCCCTGGAACTTACTTTAAGTAAGCATAGCTTATTCGTCTTGTTTCAATTGTTTTAAAAAATGTGAACACAAAAAGGATCAATGTGTATCAGTAACTTCTATATTGTTTATGACATACAGGGGTGGTCTGAGCAATAACAGTTTCAGACTTTTACTTCACTCCAAGTACCAGGGAGAGACTTCAGCACTGTGAAAGGAAAGCAGTGCGATAATAATGTTATCTAATCTTTTATCCATAGGAATGCTTTCTAAATACAACCTGAGACACACACATGACTGAAGAGAGAACAACTGTTCTAATTGCTACACCTAGTCAGGGGTTTTGATGTATTGTAGGGAAATGAGAACAGTCCTGAAGGAACATACCATTTACGATGATATTTCTAACTGTGCCTCTAGGCAGAGCGCCAGACACAGGAAATTACAAGATAATGTTATTTATGGAGTTATGTAAATCTACAACTTCCTAATTTAAATGACTCTAGAGAAGGGGTCATAATGCCTTTTTGAAAAACAAACAAACAAAAAAACCCCAACCCCCTCCAAAAACCATACACATCACTAATTTCTGTGCTAAATTATTCCTAATTTACTAATTCCTAAAATATTATGTGCTAAATTATTTGAAATTATTCCGGTGTGCTCCAGAATTTTTACTATCAAGTCAAGAGCATCCATCATCTTAGAGCATAAAGGAAGTATTTTGGGTAGCCACTGACCTTGAAGTATTATATGCAAAACACTTAGCACAAAGACTTTGCTCAGTTTACATTAAATTATCCAATACATTTAAAGGAGTTTTGTACCATTCCAATAAATTTAACTTCAGGAAAAGCACACTTGGCTAGCTATGAAGGTCTCCGCAGCACAGGAGGACATTTAATTTGAACTGCTGTCGTAAATCCAGGTCCTGTACTGATGGTGAAGGTGGGGAGTGACTGAGAGGCTCTGCTTATCCCAGGCTTTTGTTTGATCACCTAGGGAGTAATCCTGGTGCCTTGAAACGGGTGTCTAGTGTTGCTTACAATGCCTCGTGGTATTCAAAACGTTCAGATGAGGCTTGCAGACATGATGCAGAGTTTACAGGAGCATCAGTTGAAAGTCTCTAGGTACCTGAATCCCTATGCTGAAGTCACTAGCAATAATATCAGTTAAAGCAGTCACTTAGAGAACTAGCACAGCATTAGGAGAGGAGGGCAGCAGGGCCTATCCTGCTTTGCACTGAGCCGTCATGAAGGATCTAACCTATTATTTTAGGTGTGGTTCTGCCTGTGATTCCCAAGGACTGAGGCCACCTGCTGCTAATGTACAAACACCAAACAAAATAACGGGCCCTGCCTTACAAAGCTGGCAGTAAAAGATCTGAAATCTGACCATATTTAAGATGTAATTAAATGTTCAACTTCAAGAAGGTGAAGGTATAATCTGACTAACAAAGCAAAAGATGCAACTGTGGGTTCTGTCTATCCAGGGAGAGTTCCTGCAGTGGCAGCAGTGAAACCATGTCACGTGCAAGTGAGTCCTGCTGCACTGACCCTTGGGGAGGGCATGTTACTATGGGATAAACAAGAACTGTTACATAAATCACCAAAATTGCTGCTAGATCAGGCTGCTGTGGGGTCACTCAGCTGTAATATCCCCCAGATGCTTCGCTTCACGTTGCCAAGGGCCTCTTCATGCATATAAAACAAAGATAGAGAAATGAGTTCTTAAACCACCTTTCCCTCCTATGTATTGGAGAAGGGTTAGAAATGGTGCAAGATTTTCACAGCAATTAGCTGAGATTTTTTCCACCCACACTATCACTGAGGCATATAGCAACTTGTATCAAGACAAGCACATTTTTGTGTCTGCTTCTGTCACTGTACATGGAAACTGAAGAAAAGGTTGGTATGCCACCTGGAACAAATCGATCCAAGGTATGTCAAAGCTCAATAGAAGCCCAAATAGGTTTGCATAAGCCCATGTACATATAGTTATGTCTTTGCTTCTGCAATAAACTGGTAGTGTTGCTTTGATGGAATAGAATCATAGAATACCAGGTTGGAAGGGAACCTCAAGGATCATCTGGTCCAACCATGCAAAAGCACAGTCTAGACAAGATGGCGCAGCACCCTGTCCAGTCGAAGCTTAAAAGTCTCCGATGTTGGGGAATCCACCACTTCCCTGGGGAGATTATTCCAATGGCTGATTGTTCTCATTGTGAAAAGTTTTCCTCTTGTGTCCAATCAAAGTCTCCCCAGGAGTAACTTGTACTCATTACCCTATAAAAAGAGAGTCTCCATCTTCTTTGTAGCCACCCTTTAAGTACTGGAACATAGCAACGAGGTCACACCTAACCCTTCTTTTCTCAAGGCTGAATAAACCTGATTCTGTCAGCCTTTCCTCATATGGCAGGCTTCCCAGTCCTTTCATCATCTTTGTGGCCCTTCTTTGAACCCTTTCCAGCCCATCCATGTCTTTTTTGTATAGCTTGGTCTCAAGTCCATCATCTCAGGATAACACTGTTTTCTCCAAGAGGTTAGGAGGCTGGTTAGTTGGAGACTGTTACTGAAACAACTTTAACAACACTTGTGCTTTTTTCCTCTTCTGTATAATAGAAAAAGTCTAGCAAGAAAATTGAAGGTTAAAATAATGCCATTTTTGTAGCAATAAAAATGATTCTTATTTTTCAGTGACATTTTTTCAGATTTACTGAAAGTCAATTCTAAGGTTTTCATTTAATATCTAATGTTTGTTTGATCTATTAAAAAACTGAGGACTGATCTCTATGCTGATTTTATTTTCTTGTTGAATATATCAGCTATTTAAATGTCAACAGTAGAAGTCTTAATAACTCAAATACCACAGTTGGTGGTGGTGATTGCTGAGGGGGAGCTGGGCAAAAGCACAAAATAAAATTTATTAAGTTATCTTCTTGTACCACTTTTAAGTGTGTGCCTGGGGTTGTACTTTTGTAGATCGTTTCCAGATGGAGGCCAGAAGTACTTCATTTACCAAGATAAAGCTTCCTTAGTCTGTGGTAGCCTGACATTAAATGAATCGTCGCTGCCCTAAGATACATTTGCTTGTGGATTCAGTAATATGCCTTGACTTTTTGTGGAGGTTTTTAACACTCTTATTAATCTACTGTTATTCAGTTTATCATCTACATTGCACACTACAGCCTTCAGCAAGAAGTTACCACCTACAAATTATATGGGTCACCGGGAGCACACTCTTCTAGGAAATGGGGAACACCTCCCAGCAGAGTAACGTATGTTCCCAAGGGATCAATTCAATGTTGAAGCCTTCAGAAATAATAATAATAATAGTAATAATTAAAAAAGATAGAATATTCACAACTTACAGCTTTGTTTGGACAAGTAACAAAATAAAAGCAGGTGATAGAAAACCATTTCAGGTGAAATTTTAAGTAAACCAATTAACAATGTGAAATTTGTAGAGAGCTCACAAGAGCAGGTAATACTTGCATTTTAGTAAAGAATAACTTCCATCAGCTGGGAGGTATTAGAATCAAACCTTTCCTTTTGTGTGTTACCAAGACAACATAATCTGGCATAACTGACAGGAATGAATCAAGGTTTGTTATGCATGCTTGTCCATGTTTCATGTTTCCTGCATGTCCTTCAACCACTTATGGAATATATTCTGTTTTTTTTCATCTCAAACTCTCCGCTGTTTCAATTTCATGGACTAATGGAGAGGTCTGTTAAAGCCCTTCCTATTATTCACCTTGGTCTTCAATGTGGTACTCACAATTCAACACAAGGTCCAGAACATACCATGGCTAGCATTTCTTCCAGTCCTAAGCTATCACACCTAAAACCAAAGCAGGCCTCCAAAGAGCAAGACTGGTGGGTTTTCTGTTTGTCTCCTATTTTGAGACAACTATTATTTTTATTTATTAGCTTTTATTTATCCTTAAACGTCAGAAATTTACTGCTAAATTGAAGTTTTCAAGTTACAGAATCTGAAGAGCTTCATCTTCAGAAGAATATGGTGAGACAGAGAGGAGCTGGCAACATTGTACTGTAGCTATATGAAGTGAAGGTAAAGCCAAGGAAGCGGTGGGTCAGAGAGGATGAAAGACTATCTTTGCTCTATTTCTCTTCTCCCAAACTAACTCTCCCATTAGGAAAGCATCCTCGCTGCAGATGGACAGCTTTGAGAATTCATGTTGTGAATAAGCTCACATCACCACCTGAAACATTATGAGACTAATGATATTTCTGTCCTCCACTGGGTCTGAATCTCAGGGCTTGTTCTATTTTTTGGGGGAGCTGTGCCAGGGCAACTGCAGTGGGGCTTATCCGAATGAACTCGGCCTTGAGAGCAGCATTCAGCTCAGGGCAACAGCAGTACACAGCAAACACATTCACTTGGAAAAGTCTCTTACTGTTCTCTGCAAGCCCGAGCAGCACCGTTCCAGGTGACCTTGTGATTCACTACCAGGAAGTAGCAGCTGCCCTCGTGATGACTCCATCCGGAGGGACATTTCTTCGTGCTTACCTCCTGAAATAAAAGAGGAAGAGGCAAAACAGACTCCTGCTCACAGTGATCTAGGTCAGTGCACTAATAATCAGGCTGAAGGCTGGAGGTGCTGCTTGTGGCCTCCCCAGAATTAAATTGAACATAAACTTTAGTGTGTGTCAATAAAGGTACAGCATTGCTTATGAGATGCAAAGAAATAAATGCATGCAAGAGGAGCCTACAATTTATAATGATCAGCTTTAAAGATGATGTGAGGTTTGAGTTCCAAAAATCATCTTAAGAGATCACATTAGTTTGTACACCATTTTCTGTCTCCTGCAGTCTGTGTAGGAAATGCAGTGCAACAAAATTCAGCATGGTATCTTACGTGGTGGAAGGGAGGTATGTTTACAGAATACCTAAGTGAGCAAATTTTAGTAACTCCTGCTCGTTCTGTCACAGCCTTCATTCACTGACTGTCTCATGCCCACATCCCCATGAGCACCAAGACATCAGTGCTCCCGTAGTTCGTCCAGAAGCAGCTGGAAAGGCAACCCCAGCAATCAAGCCCTCATCGTGTCTCTAGGAACCTTTTTTCTGCTGACAGCTAACCTGGCTCTGAACAACTCCTTTATTCCCTGTACAAGTCAATAGTTGTTAGAGGAAGGTCCTTTGCTTGAGAGTCTCATTCTCCATTGAGTGATTCTGTGCTCTGATTTAGATGCATACTCATGGTGACATTTTTACCTTGCTTTGGGAATTCCAGAATTTCCATATCATCCCATCACACTGAAATAACTTTTGAGTGCTTTCTTCATAATGTAAGAGCCCCTTTAAATCTGGTGTACAGGCCTTTGGGAAAGAGTAAAAGTCCTGGAAAGAGAAATGTCACTTGAACATTTGAAGGAAAATAATTACACAAAACAAAGAAGCTACATGAAACAGATTAAATAGGTCTTACATTAAAACTTAATGCCATGAAAACTCTTCAAGGGCTGACTGGTTAATTTATCTGTGTATTGGTTAAACTCAGCTTTGGAGTGGGAAGGGTTAGGCTGCAGATCTCAGAGGTGTTAAATCATGTTGGAAAACAGCATGACTGAAAACAGATGGTGAAAATGCCTATGAAACAAAAGGTTTCATACCTGATGTCTTGAGCTTGGTTCAGATGCTAGTTCTGCCTTATCAGCTTGTGGGATTTCTGTCTTCCTAGAGGAGACGACATTTATCTGTGGTTGTGCTTGGCTAGTTACTGACACTTCAGCCTTCTTGTTTGCTTTAGCTGATGAGGTGTCATTCTCTACTTTGAGTGATACCATCCCGTGATACTTTGTTTTACCATATCACACACACAAGGAGAACCAGAGACGGAAAAGAGAGGGTTAGCACATACAAGGAACTCTTAAATAAACTAAAAAAAACCCCAAAACCCAAAACAAAAAAAACTTGTTGCAAATCAAAGGAAAGTGACACCAAAGAAAAAGAAAGATACATAGAAAAAGAAAGTATTGGTCATAATGTTATATTAAGAGTGATAAAGCCTGGAAAGAACAGAATCAGAAAGAAATCGTAGAAATATCTGAGCAATACTCATAATGCTCTTACTTTGAAAACCACATCAGTTCCATTTCTAAATACAGATGAAGGATGAACCTGAAAAAGGTAGAAAAGCAGAATGAGATGGGCATATTCATGCATTATAGAAACAAAAAGACTTTATGTAAGATTTACTACAAGACCTAGGTTACAAATTATGCAGAACATACCTTGGTTTTAATTCTTTCTCTTTCAGAATGGAAACCAATCACCTCTGAACACAGCCATTAAAAATCACACAAGTGTGTTTATAAACAGGTTCCATTAACTTTTAAGATTACAATAGTGGAGCGTTACTAAACCACCTAACTAAACCAATGTAGTTTAAGCAGGAAAATCAATGGGCAAGTTTTAAGTAGCTGTTCCCTGTTTAAGCTAACAGTATTTTCAGCTTTTAAACTTCAGGACCAGGTGCACAGCTTCTGTACACTTGTCTGGCTCTAGTGACTTCTTCCTTCTAGCTAACCCATAATTTAGACAAGATTAGAAGCTGCCTAATTGCTGAAGTTACTTGATGCATGTTTCCTTCCCCAACTCTTTTTCTTCTTCTCTTGCATACATGGAACTTCAAAATCAGGAATTTTTTATTGTTTGGTTTTTTTTTTTTTTTCCTTGCAGTATTTTTAAATAGCTCTCAGGTCTGACTCAGAGAAAACCCAGGTAGTTTATGGTAATTGTATGGTCAGGTAGGATCACTAGAAAATTATGACAACTAAATGAAGAAATCACATCCCAGTAAATTCACAAATCAGTCCATCACTGCACTACAGAAGTCTCTTACTATTCTGCCATTTCCAGTCACTCTCAGCCTGGTTCTTGACCGATTCGCCAAGCTGTGCTCCTGCCGTGAGTCCCCTCCGTGCTCTCTCATCCCTTTGGAAGGATGCGGTGGGATCCCTTCCAAGGGAGTATTGCCAGGCCTGGAAGGTGATGAGGAGCCTGAGGAAACTGGAAACAGCATGCCTCTCCCCCAGAAGTCGTGCTTGCTTTGGCCAGAAGAATGGGAATAGCTGCACTGACCTGAAAGCAATAAAAATGGCAGATGGTCAGTTCTAACTGCATGAGCAGATAACTGGTCACGTTGACATGGGCACATAAACAGCTTGTCATTAAAAGTTGGATGATTCTATCACTTGATGTGGTTGATTTGCTGTTTGTTCAGTCATCCTCATTTGTGGGGTTTGCTATGATTATGACTGCAACTACTACCTGTATATGTGTGCTTTTATACGTAACGCATCTGTCTACCCACAGATCAGAATTTCAGTCAAGCATCTGCTGACAATACCTGTTTTCATGCATAGATTGAAGTTTGGAGTGCTGGTTTTTTGGTCATGGATAGACAGGTAGTTTTAACTAACGTTGGTGATATTTCTATCATGCCCAGACAATTTTCTCTTCAGAAATCCAGGACACTATTGTTCCTACAAAGCAGTTGTGTCAATTAACTCTTCAGTCACATTATGAATGTTAAAGAGAAAACAGATCTGAAATTTTAAAAGGAATTTTTGTAAAATGAAGCCTAATTCATTGAAACAGAGGTATTTAAAATATTGTTTCACTAAGCACCAGAAGAAAAAACATTCTTCAGCTTTCAGAGAACTCAGCTGCTTTGCTAGCTATTTCTGTTTTTCTGCAGTTGCTTCTTTTTTTGTACAATTTTAGGCACACCACATTTGATCACTGAAAAACACAATAATAATGCAGACATAAAAGCCTAAACTCTGTAATCATCACTGCTGCGTGCTGTAATGTTGTGGATGGTGCTTGCTAAGCATTAGAAAATGTATTGCTAAGAGCTGGGTTTAGTTGTTAGGTTTCTTTTTTGAGAAGAAAATAAATCTTTTTCAGAGGTCTGTAATAACTGTTAAACAATAATTGGGGAAAAAAATTCTAATGGACCTAGGAACATTTTTTCCCACTTTAATAAATGAGAACTGAACTCATGTTGTTATGAAAAGTGGTTTATTTCCTTGCACCCCTCTCATTTTGTACTTGTTGCTTTCTCCATGCTGTGTTTCCTAAGAGGATGCATGTGACTGTGTGAGGCAATAAAGGGTCTGCAACCGTCAAGCCTGTTTTCTCCAAAAAGAAATTAAGCATTTTGATCTGAAGGTGAGTGTTAGGAACAACTTGTGCTTGAAAATAAGTAGCTACGAAGCCAAGATTGTCCCACCTTCTTAATGATGAAGATCAAAAGAGAATACCTCCTTTTGAGTCCAAAATTTTCACTACAGCTTTTGTCCGAGTGCCAAGAACAGCATTCACAGGGGAGTTCAGAACTACTTCAAAGACTTCATCATCTTCCTCTAATCCGTCATAGGTAATTGCTATATTCCACGTCTTGGTTGACATTCCTAACAGAAATAAACATTTTAATTACTCTTTAAGTGCTATTTCAATCAATCGGGGTGTCAAAGAAATATATTAATTAACATGTCTGCAGCTAGAATGGAGTAGCTGGTGTATGCTATTGTGCTCCTACTGACTGGACTCCTGCTGTTCTGCCAAATAACATTAAGTTCGAATTTGTTCCTGTGCAATGATGAATCAGTTCAAGTGCACATGCTGTAACAAAAAGCTGCTTGTAGATGTGCAAAATGACACTAAAATACACAGATTTAGGACTTCCATTGCAATTTTCAGGAGAAAATGTGTCATATGCTTTAAATCTTGAAACCTTACTTTTAGAGGTGGAACAGTTATTTTAAAATACCTGCAAATGGATCAAAGACTATGTTTGATTGAAGTACAATCTTTTAGGCAGATTTTATACCTGGTTACAAAACTTTTACTTCGTAACTTGCTTTTACTGGGTAACTTCAGGCTTGTATTACAGGAATGAAAAAGATCATTCCAAGCTAAAGGACTAGGCTGGTTATTACCCAAAAGGCAAAATTTATTCAGGAAAAGTCAGAGGCAGGTAGCAGGACAGAAACAGATCTCAACATACACATTGTTGTCAACAAAACATCTTGTGAACTGTTTCTGCATCGCAAAGTCAGTGCTAACATCCAAAATGAATATCAAAGATTAAATGTGCAACACTGTAAAAAAAAAAAAATTCTATATCCTTATGACACTGCATAACCTCTATTTCCTTGTTCCTTTCCAGTATGAATCATTTAGCTAAGAGAAGCTGTCTATACAAACAGACCCATGAAGTTGGATAGGGTCTTCATGTGCTGCAGTTTATTGTTTGCAGTCTCATGTGCCAATCAGTCCACTCAATTAGCATAGTTGAGGTTTGTTTTTAAAACAAACCTGTCAGCCTCACTAAATAATTAGCAAATACCACTAATTAATAAATATCAAACATCTTGAATCTAGAACTAAGAAATGGATGCCTTGAATGTAATAGTTTGGAGGGTCCTTCCCTAAGGTTAAGCCTAAGCAAAGGACTTTTGAAGAGAGCCACCCAAAAAAGACTGTGTGAGGGAGCTCAGCTGGTTTAACTGAGAAGCTGGGCAAGAAAAGAGGAACAGTGCGCATCTCTCCTGCCCACGTCCACAGTTAATTTTCACATGGCTTACTACCATATTCAGAAAGACAATAACAGCAACTCCAAACTGTCCCATACTTGGAGCATCTGCATGGACCAGCAGAAAAAGAAAATTCTAGTAAAGCGTCTTGCACTAAAAATCTCTTTGCAACAAACTCTAGCCATTTCAGTCCAGAGGGTGGTAAGCTTGACTGTATATTACATTAGAGGAAAGAGCTGGAATCCTGGGTCAGCACAGTATGAAGGACTCTTTTACACTGATCTCTCAGATCTTTCTTCCATCTCCTAATATAAAACTAAAAAAAAAAAAAAAAACTAATGCTAGATGAAGGGTCTGAGAGAGAGGCTCATTGCTTTCAGAAGTTTCATGTGTGTTCCAGAAACACTGGAAATTAGGGCAGATTTCCACCCTTCCACACAGTTTTTTTTTCACTGCTGCTTACTGGGTGTCCTCCCTTATCTACGTCTGAAAACTAACCAGCAATTGCTCATTCTACACCTTTACATAAAATTTGCCTTTCTCAAGATGGGCTGTAGTGGCAGATTTCCAAAATAATCAGATTTGTGACTCTGAACTTAAAGCTACAAGTTTTCCTATGGGATAGCCAAGGGATGTATATGAATTCATCCGTGGATGCAAAGCTACATAATTTCTGTAGCATGCAATGCTTTTTTTATTCCAAAATAAAAATCTTAAGTCCTAAAGTAAAAAACCCCAGGCTTTGGCTGGAACTGACTTATTATGTTCCCCATATCTGTTTTTCAAATACAGATAAGCACTTACACTAATTTTAACCATCATATACATGCCATTTATTTCAGCCTTTCACAGATTATAAATTTTGTCTCCTCTGTAGTCATTGTGACTTTCTGCCACTGAAATCTTACTGCTGGCAGTCTCTGTTGGCATTGCAGGCAACATCCTGGGAGGCCTGCGCAGACCCCATTTTCTAAACTCAAATAAATCCTGGACTATGCCAACAGGCTGTGTTCCAAAAAACCTGAGACTTATGTATGCAAAGAAAGTGATTATGATAGCAAATGGGTTTTCATTCCCAGATACTCTATTCATATGAGAAAAAATGAGTTTTTCAGGTGAAGCTGAATTTCTGAATGGTAAATTGTGAAACTGTCACCGAGACTGTTTTTTTCCCTAGACCCAGGGAGATAATCAAAGCATAATAATAATAAATTGTGCAGAACAGAGGAAGCTTTTTTTCCAGTATCTTCACATTTGTATTTAATTTTACTATTCATTCTCCCCCAACAACAAAAAAACCAAGCTCCTTTGATAATACAGTTACTATAATTTCTTGCTATTTACAACCTCAGCCAAGGTCAGACTGCTGTTATGATTACCGTGCAAGCAGAGATGAGGTCTGAAAATTTTCAGGTTCTTTTGCACCTTTCTGGTCTTGAATGCCTTACACAACTTAAGTTGTACTCAGTTTTGCCTACATTTGAACAGCTTCCTGAGCTTTACCTATTATGTCTTAAATCTTTAGAGCATCTCACAGATCAGCTCAGGGTGAGTCCTCCCCAGCCTAGCTGGAGGGAGATTAGGAGACAACATTTCAGCACTTTTGATATTTAAACTGATGTACGCCATCTCATCCTGAGTGGTAAGGATACTAATTCACAAAGGAAGCCCACTGCACTTCCAGAAAATGAGATCAAGTGTCTTTAATCTATTCAGCTCCTCTAACTACAGATACATAACAGGTTTCATTTTCCAAAATGAGAGTTTACACATTCAAAATCAATTAATTAATTTTAAAATTATTCAGTGCACCGGTTCATACCTGGATCAAACTGAAGAAGCTTGGAGGGAGTCACTGTAAAGTCCTTTCCCAGCATAGCAGATATTTCATTGACCTTAGAAGAAATCAAACAGTAAATGCCATGTTGTGACCTCTTTCACCAAACCACTACATTCTGCTGTGTGCTGAAGCTACTGTGTGCCTCTCCATGGGTCTCAAAAAGACATGCCCACCCATACATGTGCTTAGGGTGAAAAAAGAGATGAAGACCTAAAGAATAAACATTGCAACGTGCAACTGTCGTTCTGTCCTTGCTCATGGTTTAAAACTCATAATCAAAAAAACTTGCTTGTCTTAAAATTTTGCCTTGTCTCCTCTCAAATTGCTACGTGACAGCATCAGACAGCACTTCTGTTCACTGTGAACCCAGCCGTACCTGACTTCCGGACAGGCACATCATGGCATCCTGGAAGAGCAACAGCAGCCTGGGCATGTTTGCCCATTTAGCCCTTTCTGAGGTCTTGGAAGAAGTGTTTGCACACAGATCTGTCTGTCAGCCCCAAAGACTCGTTGGGATAGGCATGAACCTCTACATATGAAGTATGGGCACTCCAGTGACTCCCTGAAATTTCATAGGAGACCAGCAGAGGACACCAGCTTGCACACTGTGTTCTTAATGCTGGGCTCAATTTCACTGGTCTTTGTAGCCAAGTGACTACCAGAGTTGAGTCACTGAAGGATAGGGCGGGATGGCCCTCGATGAAGTGAATAGCAAAATTCCCACTGACTTCAGTGAAAGAAAAATCAAAACTATGTTTCCAGTTAGGGCTGTAATCCTGAGAAACTGTGAGGGAGACTTTTAGTATTTTTCTAGCAAGGGGAGCTGGTAAAATTGTGGAATTTCCACTTTATAAGGAAAGATAAAATTTGTGAAGGCAAGTTGTACAAAACCTGTTTTACAAAATTATAACATGCAGCTTTCAGTCTAATTTTTTTTTTTTTAACATAAGACAGAGACTGTTACTGAAAATGTAGTGGACTCCTTGGGCTTTTTCCTAGGCTGATGGTGGGGTGTGGGGTTGTCCTGGTTTCAGCTGAGAGGATTGATTTTCTTCATAGTAGCTAGTGTGGGGATACGTTTTGGATTTGTGCTGGAGACAGCATTGATAATATAGAGATGTTTTTGTTCTATGGACTTATTGTTGAGCAGTGTTTACACAGGGCCAAGGCCTTTTCTGCTTCTTGCACTGCCCTGCCAGCGGGATGGCTGGGGGTGCACAAGGAGTTGGGAGGGGACACAGACAGGACAGGTGACCCAAACTGACCAAAGGGATATTCCATACCATATGACGTCATGCTCAGTTTATAAGGAGCTTGGGGGAAGGGGGGGGGGGGGGGGGGGGGGGGGGGCGGCGGCGTTCGTAGCAATGGCGTTTGTCTTCCCAAGTAACCATTACGCGTGATGGAGCCCTGCTGTCCTGGAGATGGCTGAACACCTGCCTGCCCATGGGAAGTGGTGAATGAATTCCTTGCTTTGCTTTGCTTGTGCGCGCGGCTTTTACTTTACCTATTAAACTGTCTTTATCTCAACCCACGAGTTTTCTCACTCTAATTTTTCCAATTCTCTCCCCCATCCCGATGGGGGGGGGAGTGAACGAGCGGCTGCGTGGTGCTCAGCTGCCAGCGGGGGTAAAACCACGACAGGGGTGGTGGGGTCTGGGGGGAGTGTATAAGAAATGGAGGAAGCTGCTGTGACTGTGGGGTTGAAGCTCTCATAGCTCCTGGGCGCTTCCAGCCTGAGCAGGGACATGAGAAGTCCCAAGGCCCCAGTTGCCCAAAGCCTGGATTTTAAAGTGGCAAACCCTGGAAACCCAGCTTCTGAGCACAGTAGGAAACTGCCAGAGGAAACTGCCTGCTCTGTCACAGATAGTCATCAAAACTGCTCCAAAACATTCCAGTTTTGGTTAATCAGCATTTCTACTTAAAACACATTAAGTTTTGTCAGAAATTTTTCAACTATCGGTACTAGCAAGGCCAATGTCCCAGTAAGCCTGGTTTGAAGTGCATGGCCTCCTTGCTGATTACTGAAATACCTTTTAAGTCTGAGGAAGAAACTAATGGGCTCCACTACTTATTATTAAGTTTCCAGTTAGGAGCTTGGCTTTTATCTTTACCTTCACAGCAATAAAGGCAGACTCTGCAGAGTGTCCTGCCCTGGTGATTTTCAGAGACACCACCCCCACGCTCTCACACACTTCGTATTCCGTCTGTTGCATTTCAATCCGAGACCACCGTAGCTCCAGCCTGTGGGAGAGGAAGGAAAGCCCATGTGAAGCAGAGCCACCTCCCCTGCTGCCTCCACCCCCTGCTGCTCCCAGGTTCAGTGAGGAGCCGATACACACATTGAGTCTTTGTTTCCCAATCAACACTTTTGTGTGATTTGGCTGATTAGAAAGAGGGAGAGGCGGTTAATAAATCTTCCAGTCGAGCCCCGGTCTAGCCCAAAGCAAGCCTAAATCTTGTTTCAGAAGCAGAGGGGTTCTGCAGCAACTTTGAGAAGAGCAGAGTTCATCCATAAATAACACCAAATAGTCCAAGAGAAGCTATCACTGTTTCTTCCTGTTTCACATTAGCCCTGTAGTTTTATTTTACTCTCACTCCCTGGTATTTTCTCTACAATATCCTCCTTTCTTCCCACCTTCCTTCATCTATCCTCTAACCTCCGCTAGCGTGTAGGGCACACACTAGGACTTCACCGCCTCCGTGTGAGTGCTCTCCCCGCTCCTCTTACTTTAATACTCTGTGTACTGCACTCTTCAGCCATAGAAGGGGCTGAGTCCAGGCGTCTCATACACTGAATTTTAGAATTGTTTGGGGATGTGACCGAACCTTGGAGGATCGTGAGCTGCACAAGATAGCCAATAAACATCTTGCTTTTTTAAAAGCTGTGATAAAAATTAGTGTGTGCCAGAGAGAGCTGAAAGAGAGCAGAAAGAAGGAAAATGAGCTGTGCTACTTACAAAACAATTTTAACATTTCTAAAACAACCTTTCAGGGTTGACTAGCTCTAACACCAGTGGAAGTTTCCTCCTGTATCCTGTGATACTGATGGTGCGGGCAACCCATTTAGAAACTCATTTGCTTTCTTTTAGCTAAAGAGGATGCATGTGCCAAATGTAGTCTAGCAGTATTCAGATAAAAGCTGGGATTCAAATTAATAATTTCAACATGGAAATCAAACTTGTCTTTTGAACCAGTGACCATTAGGTGATAAGTTGTTGGGTTTTTTTTTTTTTTTTAAAAAAACACCTCTCACAAGCTTTTAAGTCCAATATTAAAAATATTATTTTTCCTTAAAAGCCAAATTCCCCTTTGTTCTGAGGTCCAGATAAATTCTACTTCTCTGAAACTCATATTTTCCATACAAAAAGTGCTTTCTCTTTGCTCTCTTCGTAAAGCTGTGTTACGCATTGCTATTTATGTACTAGAAGGCACTCTTTCCCACGAGGAGAGGCAGCGTTTTCATGGTGATTTTACTCTCAGCACAGCTGCGAGCCCGCACAGCGCAGCTGGGGAAGCGCTCAGGCTGGCTGCGTTCAGATGCGTTTGCGTGTGGGGACATCTTTTGGCACAGCGCGTAACTGCCGAAACGATGTCTCCAGTTCTGCTCCGTCCCCATCCTCTCTCCAGAGCACTCCTCTGCCCCTTTTCCCTCACCATGGGTCCTCGTTTGTGAGTAGCTAGTTTATCCCAGGAAAGTAGCGTTATTTTTCTCGACTACTTGTGATTAAATAAATTGGTTGAACATTTAGCCCTATTTTCAGAAATAGGGCTAAAGAGAAGGGGAAATAAATAGAGCTAAAAAGAGAAATGTTGCCCCTGCTGTAGAGCTGTTCCTGCTTTTGGCCTTCATCATCAAAGCACAGTTCAGATGATAGCCCAGTCTCTAAATTTTGTACATTAGGTTTATCATATGCCACAAGGAAATTTTGACAGTGGATGACAAAGAAGATGCTGTGTGCCCTCCACCTTCTTTCAATGCTCTTCTGCAGAAGTATGGCTCTCATAGCTTTTACTGTTTGAGGGCATCTCCTCCATTGTCATCTCAAGCTTGTGAAAAAAGCATTGCCATCGACACAGGGCAAGAGTGACCTCCAGCTGCAGGGCCATGTACATGAATCCGCAGTCCCGTCCCTCAGCACCCAGTATCTCAGATCTCCAAATGCCCAACTGCCACTTGGAGGAAACTCCATTATGTTTTTCTGTGAGGCCCTGAAGGCCCTTCAGAACTGTGCTCCAGTCTAACCTGGAGCTAGCCCTTTGTATTGTGTCTCCCTGAGGGGAAGAAACCTTCTCTACTGTTCAAGAAAAGAAATGGCAGTTTGGGTCATAGCGATGTTCACGCCTGCACAGCTTCAAGCCCAGCACGGGTTCGTTTGCCCCGGGGAGCAGCGCACACAGTGCACCGTGGCACACACCACTGAGGGTGAGAGATACCTTTGGGGCACCGCTGAGTTTCCACTGGCATCTGTGACCTGAAACTCTATGTTGTCTGAATTCACTTCCTGCGAAGGATTGATGACATAAAGTATGATTTTGCTGTTTAAATCCTTTTGGCTAAACCCTTCCCAAATAAATCCACCTGGGAAAGAAGAGAAACATTCAGGTGAATCAAAAGCTTGTTAATAAGAACCACATAGCTCATATAGACTGTTTTCAACTTTTCTTTGCGTTCAACATGTAGAAAATTTGATTTTACAGAAACCTGGTTTTATAGCTAAACAGCAACATCCCAGCTCGTTATAAGCCCCAGCCAATTTCTGACCACATGACATGTTTATCAAATGGCCAAGTTCAATATTAATTTACTTTTTTTTCTTGACACAAGCAAATATAGTTTCTCAATGGCAGCTATTAACAACCATCTCAACTCTTTGAGGATTCATGATGAGCATAAGACTCAGGATTTAGTGTAGAAGTTTTCTTACTACATTCAAACCTTGCCCAAAGATTGCTGAGAAATTTTGATTTCCTCTATCAAGCAAACATTAACAGGGTAGGTTTTGGAATCTGGTCTGGTACATCCCAAAATGCAGAGATTATAGAAGACAGCACCTGTTGTTATATTTTCCAGGTAGCCATAATGAGGGCCTCGTAAAATCTTGAAAATTATGTTGTCATCTTCTGTATTGGGGTCAGATGCCTTCAGGGACCTGGCAGTAATATAGATCCCGTAATTACCATTCTTCAGCAGTTCCACATCAGAAAAGCAATGGAGATGAATAATTTTTGGTGCCATGTTGTCCAAATGATCCACCTAAAACAAAGTTAGACAAAGGTATATTCCTTTTGCAGCATCAGGATATTCTCTATCCTACTTTTGCTAAAAGCATAGTTGCCTGCCCAGGATGGCAATAGCCGCTTTGATTCGTAGTCTACTCCAGGAGATGGTTGATCTCCAGTTAAGTATTACTTCCCATGAGAGGTTTCCAGGCCCTGATTGCCCAGTCGCTTCCTGCATGCAGTGGGATACAACACACCGGGGAGGGGAACACGGATTCTGTGTACCTCTGCCCTGGTGTCCCACACTCCCCATACTCCTCCTTTTTGATGTAAGGTTTTTATCATAGCAAATGAAAACTCCAGCAAAGATTTCTCAAATCTGTTTTACAATAGCAAGCATGAAAACCTAAGGATTATGATAATCACAGTCATAGACCTGGCCAATATGTCACTGCAAATCTGTGCCACCTTTCACCACTTCTGATGATTCTTCTAACACTCCACAACTGTTGTTGCTGTTTCCATATCTCAGCTTCTGCTGAAATAGCACTCCTCACTCATCATATAACTTCAGGCTTTGTCATCAGAAAAAGTTAGGATCCTCTTCGTTAGTATCAGTGTTTTGAAACATACAGAAGTTCGACATGCAATGCAACCAGGCCTGCTTTTATACTGAGAGATATGTACAAGAAGTCATAGCAAAGGCACCTGAGCCTGTGATACAGTGGGAAGAAACTGAAAATGAGAGAAATGGGAAGTGAACAGAAGGATCCTAGTAAAGGAAGGAAGAATCAGAGCAGGCATGCAACAAAGGCTCCCAGAAGGAAGACAGGCTATCCAGTTGTGGGAGTGAAGTGGCTGTAATTCAAGATTTCTTTGACATGAAAATCAGCAGTCATCCTGGTATCTCTCACATGCAAATCAGTGGGTCAGGTACCAAGTGCGAAAGCAGAGCAGGAGGAAGTTAATTCCTCCCCACAGCTGGGCTCAACTTTAGGGTTGAGATTTCCATGTAAAATATTTTAGCAAGTATTAAGTATATAGCTATATACTTGCTTATATTCATATAAGAAAGCAGGATGTCTGTCTTCTCTTTGCACTCTATAAAATTCTTGGCCTGAGTAATGCGTTGTGGCAAGTAGTTAATTCTCCAGATTAATTATTCACAGAACACAGAAAGTGAACATTTTAGCTGGTAAATACCTCAGTTAAATCATAGACTGCAGCAAGTACCAGTTGTCATCAAAATTACTACATTTTCCACCTTATCATGCTATATACCTCTTTTAAGTAGCCTGTGGTCACACTTGCCTGAATGGTGAATGCCACTGGCTCGTTCTGCACCCTCCCATTCACGATGAATCCTTGATTAGTCCTGTCTGTTGCAACAAATGTAAATCTGTCAATCTGGGAATCCCCACCTCGGTGCTTGTATGCAACATCCCTGTTGTCCACATCTTGCTGGGTGAAATTGTACTGCAGTAGCACCGCCCCTCGGTAATAGAGATGACCGTGTTGGGGAAGCTGAGCCAAGAGGAAGGTAAGGTTTTCTTTGGCGGTGTCTGGGTCTGAAAGCTGCAGGACATCAGGAGAAAGGAGTGCTATAGCACCTTCCACTAATCTTAACCCCATGTTCCTAGATAGTGTGGGCAAAGCCTGGTCGACTGCCTCCAAGGAGATCATGAATGTCCCATGCTTAGTCCTCAGTCCATTGCTGATGATGAATCTGGCAAAGAGAGGCAAGGTAGTCTTCAGCATGTGTTCTTGATTCACCATGTACTGAAATGAAATGATAATACACACCTTTACTACAGGACTTGCCTGTGTTGATACTGCAAAAGTAGTAGAGCTGGTTTGAGCTCAAACCCAGACTATGAGTGAGGTGGATGTATAACTTAATAGCATGAAGGCAGATGGCCAGGTATACAACAAGAGTTACGATTCATCTGCAGGAATCTGAGTAGATGCCAGAGGAATGGCTTTGAGGAAGTACCCATCAGGCTCAGCAGTTATAACAGAGCTGATCTAACCTTCTAGCTCAGATACAGATGGAGCAGATCTAAAATTGTGGACTGGCTGGGGGGGGCTTATTGCACCCTCTGGCATACATACACATTTGTACACATCCTTAAGTGTATCTTCACTTGGTTACCTGGCAGTAGCAACTGCCAGTGAAAGTTCTGGCTTTGTCTCAACTTACAGAAAGAGGTGTGTAAAGTACATGGTCTGCCTGGACAATGTTGGGTTTTTTCTGTTCACTTTTACAAGGCTTTTGTACCCAATAGTCCCAAAACTACCTAAAAAAGCAAGCTGGAAAAAGATCCATCCTCAGCTCACTTTGTGGGTTTGTTTAGGTAATAACCGTATCTGTAAATTTCTGTATATTCAGAGGAACTGATTTATGTTTCTTTACAAAACTCAAGTAAGGTTTCACTGACATACTACGATTCTTTGGGAGATATTGGGCAGAATTATACAAGTTGCTAGGGTAATTTAAAAAATAGAGATGTCCATACTGTGTGTTTATTAAAGGATCCATTCTGCAAAGTTCCTATTCCATGCTGGGAATTTCTGTTAACAGCAGCATGGTTTCTTATAGTTGTCTCTGAAGCAGTAATATTTTTTTAGTTATACTGAAGATTTGATTATACTCTACAGTTAATTTTCCTTTCCTAGACAACAGAAAGATAAAGGTGCCCTAGGCTGGAGAGAAAATCTATTGGAAGCCTACCAGCTGAGTATGGGCATTTGCTGTACAAGTGATAGCATGTTCTGCAGAAATTTATTATTGAATTTAGTTGTGGATAAAAATAAAGAGAAAACCAATCTTTTACCCTTCAAAATTAATCCTAGCTTTCATTGTCAAGATTATTACTTTAAGTATTTTTTTTTTCTGAAAGCAATTATATTCCACATTATCATTCCTGTAAAAAAAACTCTTGAAGGTATACGAAACTAAAAGTTGCTTTGAAAATGTCTCACAGTCCTTTGTGTCCCATCACCGTATAGTACATAAGAGTTACCTTTCTTTCCACAGAAGTTTCTATGGTTTTGCTGCATAGCATATGCAAAAGAATCTTGGAGGGTGGTTTTCACCCAGATTTGTTCTGCCTGAGCTGGATCAGAGTCTGCTTTGAAAAGCAATTAGCTTGTGGTGGACTATGCACATTCCCTGACGTTCCTTTTCCCCCCACCCTTCCATGCCCAGCGCTTTGAATGCATGTACAGTTACACTTATGCACTTGATCTTGTATGGGACAGTATCGCAGGACAGTTGTTTCAGACAACATGAGGGCCAGCCTAGCTGGCTGCTTTCAACCTAGCATGCTTCTACCATATGTAAGTGAAATGAGGACTTACTGACATATAGATTATCTGCCTCCTCTAGCTCTCTTGACTACAGACCTCAAAGAAGTATTTAAATAATTACAGGGTCAGAACCTGGCCTATTGTTTTGTGCCTTGAATGTAAGTGACCTTCAGTAGGCCATGGAGTAGCTTACTGTGTCACACAGACTCCATCTAAAACTCCTCACTGCCTTCACCAATGCTGGATGATTAGGGCTTGATCAACTTGTAAGCTGGCAGTATGCCATGAAACAGATGGGAATGAGCACAGGCAGACCAGGGACTATATAACAGTTAGAAATATGTTTACTGAGGATGGTATTCCCAGCTGGGAGCCTAGAGACATCTGTCTGCACTGACCTAATGCTATTGTGCCAATGGTAAAAGGGTTGTGCTATTAGTGACCTAGCTGAAATCAAATACAGAACAAGAATAATGATGATAAATACTATGCTAAGGGAGAAAAAAAAAAAGGCAAAACTTGTTCAGTCAAGATCTTAATCATCTCTCAAAAAGTCTGGAAGATTGCAGTGGACGTGAGTTTTCTATGGTTCTTTGATTGCCTGTAAAATCATTTACATGGTGTCTCAAACAATATTTAAGTGAAAGACTTAGATAATTCTGTTCATGAAACTGAAGATTCATCCAGTCTTCTACAGAATACCAGCTAGGAGCAAACCTCCTTGTTATATACATCAGACTGAAATTTACAATGCAAATGTTGTGCACACTTGATTTCACAGGTGATGAAACTGCCTGTGTCCAAAACATCCTTTTTTCCAGTACTTTAGGAGATTTTGGTTGTTTATTTCTGGTTTATGGCTGCTTCATAGTTTCCTTAGGAATGGAGACCAGCCAATATTCTCCTCACTCTGATGAAATTTAGGGGACAACTCTCAGGCACAGCTAGGAAGACATGTTGCATGGTTGGATTTCACCATTACCAACATTTCATGCTTTCTGCAGTTTGATGGCAACAGAGTTGGCTGTAGGACCTACCATCTGTCATGGCATTTAGAAGATAAAAATGGAATCATAAATAGTGCCAGCTCATTACAAAATCGAGCCAGCGTGTCAAAATGGAGGACATTAGCATGTTCTTTTAGTATCCTGCTGCCAGCATCTGATGTCAGGTTGCTAATCACTTGAAGTCATCTGTCCAAACAAGCACTGCCAAATCTTTCTTCCAGGCCAGCAGCACCAAACAATACAGGCAAATTTATGTCTGAAGGAAATACTTCAGTGGAAAGTAAAAATCTGATCAGTTAATCTCCCTCCCCCCCACCGCATTTACCCATATAATTAACGTAACCATTCCTTGTTTAAATAATAATAATAATAATAATAATATTCTGCCACAATATTTATATGTCTACACAAACTCAAATTCTTTTCCAAATGATAACATCAAGGAGCATGAATTATTGTGATTAAAATAGTTATTGAATATCAATATTTATTAAAGCATCATAACATTACTTTGATAAGGCTGACTTTCTAGTTTGGTTCTTATCCATTGGCCGAAACAGAAGACATTGGGGTTATCCACATGCACTCTTTCCCTAGAATTGTTTGGTCTGCTTTTATTAGTGTGGTGTAGAAGTCATCCTGATGCACTCCACTCCTACACTGCCCAACCTAGGGCTGGCATGACTGCAACCTTACTTGTCTAAGCTAATTCCAGTTTGGGTCATAGTGTTTCACAATTGAGAAACATAAAGCCAGAGAATATTTGTTCACTTTTTCTGTCATGATTACAAGTGGATCAGACAAATCTCTTAACTAGACTTTCTACCACATTGAATTTAGTGGAAGGGATAGTTTAAAATGTCTCAACTGAGGAAAGTCCAAAAATTACTTTTGGCTTAACTCTAGATAATGTCACACATGACCCACTCGCTTGACTCCCCTGCAAAAAAGCTCTCAAACTGGATGACATAACATGTCCTTGAATCTTCATCACGCATCATGGAAAATGCAATTAAGATCAGGAATCTAGTCAGAAGGGAGTGTAAAAAGGCGTCTTTTCTGAATTGCAACTCTTAGGAGCTAAATCCTTTATTTTTTGTAGTCACAAATGAAAAACCAACAAGCTTTTATTTTTGTGTGAAAAATTTGAATTTTAGAGAAAGTCCATTTTCTGTCAAAAGCTGTTTTCTGAGGAAATAGCCAATGATAGCAAGAAGTTAGCATTCTTCCTTTAGAAATATTTTCCTTTTTTCTGAGCACTTTTTTTCCTGAATTTGCTCTTTTACAAAACTGTCCCTGAGACTTTGAGCAACAATACATCTATTCTGTCTTTACCTGATGATAACTCATTACATCATTCCACTCTTTAACCAAGGGAAATTCATTAAAGAAGAAAATAAGGAAATATTCACTTTAGGAGTATACCTAGTCTAAGTTGGCCTAAGGAGAAGGTTCAGAACCAAGTGAAAGCAAACTTAAATATCACTAGGCTGCTGAACTAGGCTTGTAAGTAACCAGGTTTACCCCCCCAAATCCAATTGTCTGCACAAATTTCCAAACTATTGCGGTGTCAGAATAGGTAAGTAAGTAAGTAAGTGGACTGTTTTTCAGTATGTTCAAGAACTACTTGTGGCTTCAAAAAGTGTGGAACTGAATGAATAAGATAAATAAGATTAGGCAAGAAAGCAGTTATTTAATACCTGGATGGACCAGTTTTAATACATCCAGCTGTAGCAAGAAGCCAAAGGAAAAATTCCACAAAGTGTGTTCCTAGTCCTTCTCACCCACTTAAATCTTAACAGCTGTGCATGTTTGGGTGCTCTAATATTATTGAAGCTAGTATCATTGAGTGAATGTGGCTCTGGCTACAGTTTCAGCATCAGTTAGAAAATGCGTTTATCACCAAAGCAGTCATAACTATGTGTATTATAGTAGAAATATCTTTGCTATATAAATATTGACAATTCCCATAGAGCTTCCACCTGTTTTTAATACCTTGTATTTTGTTTTTCTGTTTGTTTTGTGTTGTGGTTTGTTGTTTTTTTTTTTTTAAATACCCAAGAAATCTAAAGGGAGAAGTTTGGGGAGTGAGGTGTTACGCCTTACCTGAATGTATCTTCAGGAACGACTGTTTTTGTGTTGTGAACATAGCAAACTATCTGTCTTGCTACATCCATTTGACTGAAGCTTGTAATGGGGATGCCAGGGTAGCTGACATACTCTATTCGTCCGTACTGGGGTGGGGAGGTTATCACATAGAGGAGCTCCTCTGGCTTGTCACTACCATCCAGTGCAAGGAGGACATTGGTTGTAATATAGCCTCGATCCCCTTTTGGCACTCTAAGAGGTTTTATGAAAACAGCAATGTCTCCTGTGGGATAGACAAAAAAAACACTAAAATAGTCGTATTGTAAGTTGATCTCTCATGCATTATTTAGCCACAAGCAAGCCATCACCAGCAGAAGAATCACAGGACTGTAGGATTATAGGGAAATTCAGGCTGGAAGGGACTTCAGGATGACTCTAGTCCAACCTTCAGCTCAAAGCAGGGTCAGCCATGAGATCAGCCATAAGAGGCTGATCAGAGCTTTGTCCCATCGAGGCTTGAAAACTGCCAAGGATGGAGACAGCACAACCTCTCTGAACCCTTGTTCCAATCTTAGAAGTGTTAGGTTAACTTGGTCTAATTTAGGTTTCTATTAGGTTTCTAATAGCAATGCAATAAAGGAAGAGACACTAAACCTGGGAGACAGAGCTGTTCTTGAAAAGTCTTTTTTTCAGAAGGATATTTTCAACTCTCTTTGAAAAGTAGCTGGGAGTCCTGGGAGGCAAGGTGTAGCACATTGCCTTAGGCAGAGCCTTTTCAAATCCCAGGCCATTTCTTCACCAGCAGGAACATCAGGGCTCTGGCCAGCAGTGAAATCCAGGGAGACTTGCCAAGGGCCTATATAGTGTTCAGGGAAGGATTGGGACATGAACTCAGATCATCTTTGTTTCAGAAACAGGCACTGTAAAATGTCAAGTCTAGCAGATCTTTACCCTTTTCCATGTCCTTGATATTTATGTAGAAGTCCATAGCTGGGGATCTGTTGTACCCATCCCACAGATAAAATGTGAAGCTGTCTTGGTTTTTGGACCCTACAGCTCCCGTATGGACATATCTCACAAGGTTCATATCCAGTTCTTCCTGAGTGCACTTCATTCCTGTTTGGAGAGTCATCCAGCCTTGGCCTACCTACAAAGAATAAAAATCCTTCATTAAACAGATAGTCTCCCATGCATCTTCCCCAGTTAATTGTGTTTCTTTGCAGTTATCAAGACTGTTAGCAGCAGGTACCCATCTGCCCTTTTAAGCTGTAGACTCTTTCCTCATACTATGTTTTGAAGGGCAGTAAATAGCTGGAGTTGTTCCCAAGCAGCTATAAGGCTGGAGAAGATACAGTGATCATGAATAAAATTGAATAAATGGAATTTAGCCACTTTTACTCCAGGAAATACCTTTCTGCACGCTTTTCAATAGGACACCAACAAGATGAAAATGAAATGGTTCCTGACCCAGCTTTTGATTTTTTGATTTCACAAAGCTGCTCTTGATTCTATCTGACACCATACCTAAAGGGATATCACAAATAAGCCTATGGAGAACTTCATGGAAGCACAGAATTTTAGAGCCCCAGAGGTCTTCTCATGGAAAACTGTGAATCGCCAAATAAAATTTCCAGTTTTTCTGAAGGTAGCATAGTACCCTATACTGGACTGTGTATTTGACATTTAGCCTGCAATAACAGTGTCACTAGCTTTGGAGCAAAGGTTATCAAGGATGGACAGCTCAAATACACATGGTAACCCTATATGTTCAAACTCTCAGACTCCAGCCAGTAGCTGTCTCTCATCCCAGTGTGCAGGACCCCTTTAATTCACAAGTCTGACATGATCCACAGATTCTTGCAGGGATCCAGCATCAAAATAATTTCCAGGCTCACAGGTCTTAGAAACTGATTTTCTTTTCCTTTTATATACGCATGCAATTAAAAAGAGGCATTTTTTCTATCTTTGTTCCTGTGGCTTACCTTTGGTCAATAGACAGTCATCTTTCCTTCCATTTTTAATCTTATTTTCTGCCTTTCACCTTGCTATATCCTTTCCATCTTCTTTCTTTTTCCCCTTCCTTCCCCCCATACTTTCTTCTATCTCATTATTTATTATTCACTCTTTCACACACATATCCATCCATTCTTTCTGAATCCTGAAGTAACTGAATTAATGGCTTGTCACTTTTTTTTTGATCAAGGACTTCCCCACACACACCCTCCCAGCTTGGTTTTTCCCCTCCATGGGCTGATTCTCCCAGCATCTCTCTCCATTGTCGCCTCAGATGATCTGCCATGTTTTCACCCTCCCTCTCCTCCTGTTGAGAATCTGGCCTTTGGTGTCAAAGCCTCTGGGACAGCATCATTGTTTGGTTCAAACACTCTTTCAACAATCAAACTGGCCATAGCCATCTACTTCAAAACATGACAGACATTTGGGAGAAAAGGAAGATGATCTTCATTCTACCCTAAAAAGAGAGAGTTCTTTGCATGCCTGCTTTTTGTTGAAGTACAAAGGCTAACCTTGAGCTGAAGCTGACCATTTTCTGGAAGTCTTTCAAATAAGTAGTAAATTCTCTCCCTGGGGGTATCTTTATCTTCCGCTGACAGAACAGCACTAGAAATGATTCGAGTTTCACCCATGTTCACCTCTATATCATCCTTCCTGCAAAAATTGAAAGTCATGTATTGATACAAAAGAAGAGAAGTAACCTTTCCAACACATAATTTCTCTGCCAGGAATATGGATTACCCAGAAGCTGACAGAAGTGACAACTGCAGAAAGAATGGAAGGAGGGTGCCTATTTCAGTTCAAAACAGAAAAAAGCAAATAGGGTAGACCAGCTTCTCCTTACAATGGTGAAAAACAACAAAGCAGATACCTGCAACAACCTGGGATTTACCACATCTGTCTTCTTCCTCTGGGCCTTATTCTGCTTACCTTCATACAATTTATAAAAAGAGAATGATGTAAACAAATAGGCTGTATTATATGATACTGCTACTATAGACCATAGCAATACTGACTCTAATGAACTGATTGTTCATTAGAGAAAAGACTGTCTTTCATATGATGAATCTGTCATTGCTCACCTTAATCTTTAAGAGACATTACAAAGACCTAACTGGCTTCTTCTCTATGCTCCCTATTGCAGAATTTTCCTGGGTTCTTCATTCAGAAAAGTAGGTTAAGGCTACTCATTCCTTGGCAGAAATGGCCATCACTAGCCACAAATAAAATTTGAGGCCACTCTGGGGAAAAAAAATCCCACATTGTGTGAAATTCATGCAGAGTCTTGGTCCAGGATGATTCTCAGATCGTGTCTCCTCTGTTTCCATTCTGAACTAGTAATCATCCTCCAGTTTGCCTCTGCACACCCTGTGTTATTATTTTGCTGTTAGCTGTCTTACATTTTCACAATGTAATGTAGCACACAAACAGCATTATTAGACTACACAAAAGTTTCAAGGGGGTTGGAGAGGATTCAGCATGTTCAGTCACTCCAGGGCTGGGACCTGCTCAAGCTAATCTGACCAGGGGCCATGGAGCAGGTTGGACAAGGACAGACTCCTTAGGCATTTGGGCAGCTAAGCTCTGGCTGGGCGCAACTGAGCATGTGCAAGTCATGCTATTTCAAAGGCCAAAGAGAGGTAGATTTTTACAAGAATTGCCAAAGACACATTCTTCATTTAACAGCCTTTTCCTTTGCCAAGCTGCAAATGCCTGCTCCAAAGTAGAGTGACAACTGATTTCCAGAGATTTCCAGAGATTTCCAGAGAAGACATTGTCACAATTATTTAGTGATTTTGGAAAATACATTTATTATTCTCAGAAAGAGTGGATATTTTTTCCCTGAAGTTTCATATTCAAACTGATATGGATATGAGGCATAGAAATTTCATGTTTGGCAAAATGAGAAGAAAATAAAATGGAGTCATATGACAAAGTGTATCAAGTCATATTAATGACAGATCAAGCAAGCTTAATGATTTGCTCATACAAGCAATAAACATGCTGGGATTATGCAAACAAAAAGACCAGGTCTCTGACCCAAAGACTGTATGAGCCAGGGAGAGAAGATTCAAACAAAAAAATAAGTGAAGATAAACACGTTTAGCTACACCATGAACGCTGTCTAATCCCAATAGCAGTTAGTTGGTTAAGTCCTTCTAGCACCCACATGTATCATCTTGAGAAGCTTTCAAGGGGAATGTGTGAGGGCCTTACATTCCCCAAGGGCACTCCTTGCTACAGGATGCAATCCAAGAGGTGGCAGATTGAGGTTTTGGCAATCACTGTGAATAAGAGCCACTGTTTGCTAGCCAGAAACATCCCATCCCAGATTCTTCAGTCTGTTGACCATAGCTAATGGAGATGAGACCTGAAAGTCCCTGGGGTAGAAAGGTGCCCCCAGATCAAAAGCTGAGAAAAAAGCTTACAGGTATTGTCAAATGTTCATCTGTAAAACCCTGCAGTGGCATAAAGGAGCTCCTACCCCAAAGCAAAGACGTGGTGACTGAAAGTGGCAGCTAAACCACTTCCATGCCACATGGAACATGTTTCCTTAAAGCACTACTGCTTAACCTCTGGCAGCATACTGCATCTCCGTGGAAGAGTAACAGGCAAGAAGCAGTTACTTCTTATAATGAAACAGCTATTTTGCAAGTAGATGGCTCACTATGTGCTACTGTTCATCACAGGAATGACAAATGGTGACATCTAACATCACCAGCCAAGGCAGCAACGGTTTCTGGATCCAGCTGGACAAAGCTAAAAACACTTGATTTCTTGCACTCCATCGTCATCCTTTAGAGAGAAAGGATGGAAAATGACATACCAAGCTTTACCATGTGAGGAACAAATAGGCAATTATCAGTAATTATCAGTACATTATATGAATACATAAACTATATGCTTTATTTAAACTAGAAATGAACTTTCTTCTTGGCCTTATGGGGTTTTTGATAATCTTTCAACTATAAAACTAACATTTTTTAATGCAGGAAGCTCCCTACATGGTAAACAAAACATGCAAAATTCACTGCAATGGGAAATGTAGGTCTGATTGGAAGCTAGGATGAATATACTGAGGCATCAGAAATTCCCACTTTAGTGGCAGCCTGCTTAACAGGCAGCGAGTCATTTCTGAAATGCAAACTTTAGAGGTTCAGAGCTATCCCCCCAAAGCCTTCGGGCCCCCAAGTCCCCATCTGTCTGCCTGGGGCTGGAAAGCAGCCAGGAGGATGAAGGCCCTGATGTTCTAGGGCAGGTCATCAGCTAAAAAATTGGGGATCCCAGGGGACGAGCTCCTTGTTAAAATGTCCAGGAGGTTCAGCTCTCTCGCAGCCAGCTGCCTATCTGCAAATGATCTGCCAGGCAATTTCTGACCACGTCTGATTTATTTATGACTCCTAGCTTTGAACTGTAAGGGAAGTTAGCGTGCACCTTTTCAGAAGCTGGATCATGGCTGAGCAGTAGAGTTTTGTAATAGAAAGTAAGAGAATCCTTAAGCTGAAAAGCTTTCCCCCATGAGGCAAAGATGCATCAACTTTGTGGATTCTCTCATGCCAAAATCCAGAGCTGCTTTCAGAGAGGTGTTTTAGACCAGCAGTTGCCCCAGGGAAGGGGAAAGCAAAGTAACTCAGTCAAAACCATGGTGGTCAGTGGCCAGCAGGGGTCTGCAAAACCAGGGGTCTTGGTAAACATCTTGAAGTAAGTTGTGAAAGACAAAACAAGCATGTCGTCCCGTGTCCCCCCCCCCCCCCCTTCTTTTTCTCTATTCTTTTAATATTGAGCAACATTAAAGCATGCCCTTCTTTCACTGAAACTGTTTCTGTTAAACAGGCTGGTAAAGACCTACCTGGAAACATCTGTATTGACATTAGTCTATGACTAGTTATGGCATACTCTCCCCATCAGTCACCGATTTGCTGTTTTGGTCACTTTGGGATCATTTTGTCTGAACTCATCCCTCTGACAGAGATAGGAACATGTGGCTTACTTGCTCAGCACTGGTTTCTCATCATTAACTGGAATGACCTTTACTGAAATGGTTCTGAGGACTTTATGTTTCCCATCTGATAGCTGGATTTTAAAGCTGTCAGTGAGGTTTTCCGAATTGTCATGCATGTACATCAGCTTCATTCCTGGGGGGGGCGGGGGGGCGGGGAGGAGAGGGGGAGGAGGGGATCAGGAAGAAAAAGAGAGAGGGAAAGATGGACAAATGGAAAGAACAAATAAATCTGACTCCTGCAAAATCTCTCACATCATTTCACTCTGCTTCTATCACCCTTCCTCCATCTCCTCTTCACATGTGCTCTGGTCACAGCAAGTTTTTTTCAGCTACCAAAAGATGAGCTTGGCAAACTACTGCTGTTCATTAATCTAACAACATACTATTGACTCAAAACACCAGCCTGACCTGAATAAGAAGTGATTTCCTTCACAAAAGGGTCTCTGTTGGTCTGAAAAAGGTGCATTTCCTCTCCTCTCCTCTCCTCTCTCCAATTTATTTTAACAGGGACCATAGAAAGGGTGAGGCTATCAGGCAACACTTTTCTGTGCCTTAAATAATCCTCAGGGAGCTTTAAACAAGCCTTGGAGAGGACAGCTGACCTCGTGGCTATGACTATGGACAATCAGAAGATCTGGGCTGGAGGTGGCTTGGTCAGCATTGTGGACAGGAAAAGGGAAAACTCAAGCAATTGGAAGAGAGTCAAAAACACGACTTGGGAAGGCTGATGAAGGTGGGGACATGATATTTCTGAAGTTTCATATTAGATAGGCAGAGAGAAGAAAAATTTTTCCTCAGGTTTTGAGGGCTGAACTGCAACCTGAGTGACAGGATTGAATTCATCTCCCTCTTTATATTGATAGATCCCATATTTCACTAACTGGAAAAATCCACCCTATTCTTGGCAGTGTTAAATGTACTTTTTGAATACATGTACACATGTACTTGAAAGAGCTTTGCTGCTGCAAAGCAGGTTAGAATCATAGAATAGAATCATAAAATTGTTTTGGTTGGAAAAGACCTTTAAGATCATCAAGTCCAATCATTAATCCAGCACTGCCAAGGCCACCGCTAAACCATGTCCCTAAGCACCACATCTACCTGTCTTTTAAATACCTCCAGGGATGGTGACTCAACCGCTTCCCCGGGCAGCCTCTTCCAGTGATTGATAACCCTTTTGGTGAAGAAATTTTTCCTAATATCCAATCTAAACCTCCCCTGGCACAACTTGAGGCCATTTCCTCTTGCCCTATCAGGTTAACTAATCTTGCTAAGCTATAGAGCCCCAGTTCACACCTTTATCACTGGCATATGAAGGTATGATAAAGGTATATGTTGCAGCCTTTCAATATATAAAGGAGGCTTATAGGAAAAATGAATATAGATGTTTTACTAATGCCTGTAGTGACAGGACAAGAGCCAAGGGTTTAAACTGAAAGAGGGTAGGTTTACATTGGACATAAGGAAAAAATATTTTACAATAAGAGTGGCAAGACACTGGAACAGGTTGCCCAGAGAAGCTGCGGCTGCCCCATCCCTGGAAGTGTTCAGGGCTAGGTTGGATGGGGCTTTGGGCAACCTGGTCTAGTGGAGGGTGTCCCTGCCCATGGCAGGGGGGTGGGAACTAGATGGTCTTTGAGGTCCCTTCCAATGCAAACCATTCTATGGTTCCATAATTCTGTGATCATTTAGAGCAATATTTAATCCCATGATCAGTTAATGTGGTTTTAAGTAAGTCTCTCTCTGTTCTAGGTGCTGTCAAACATTTTGAAATCTGTTTGCTGATGTGTTACAAACTTCCTTTTTTTTATCAGGGCAGATGGCCTCCCTAGTCATATTACTACCAATCAGACATGTAGGCCTCTCAGGGTGATTTTCTTGACAATTCCTAAAATCAATAGACAGCATTAGCATTAGGTTAACTTCTATTCCTAAACATTGTCTTGGAAATACACAGAAGGCAAGTGAATAAATAAGTGGTGAAGGTTTCTTACTGTGCCACCTTGCCTTATTAAAGAAATGAAAAACCAACGTCAGAAGAATGCTGTACCTACCATTCTTCAGTTGCTCCATGGAAAAGTCATGAACAAACAGCTCATGGCTGTGGTGATCGTGGTTTATTAACTGTTTATAGTGTAGAATATCATAGCCATGAAGTCCATTAATAAGGAACCCGTACCAAGGCCTCTGCACAACCCCAAATACCAAATGGTCTTGAGGCACATCTAGATCAACCGCATTGATAACAGAGAGATCCAGCTCTTTCATCTCACCCTCATGAACCTAAACATGAAAGAAAAAAAAGAAATTACAGAATTTAACATGGCTTCATAAATAGGCTATTTTAGTGTATGAATGTATCTCTTTGTTTCCTCCACCCATTTCCCAGTAGCTTTTGAACCAGCTTCTGATTTCAACACAGTTAAGAGACATAGAGTAGTAAATGGTTACAGTGATGAAAAGAGAAGGTGATATAAGGAGTACGTATCTGCCCCAATTAATAGAAACGCTGTTAGGTAAGCAAACTTCATATTAAGTGCTAGGGAATGCGCAGAGAAGAAAGTCTTTAAAGACATATATATATATATATAAAAAAAATATGGATGGAAATAAATTTATACACATACATGCACTTTTTACTTTACAGTAAGATAAGTTTACGCTGCCCTAGCATGGTGGTCACAGAATTATTATTTATATTAAAAGCAGTCTTCAAAGAGGGGAGAGTCTATGCTAGGAACATAAAAAAGTTCTGCCAAAATATTATAAAAGCTCTTGAGAAACTGGAAGAAACATAAAGACCCTTCTGCTTTCTAGATGACTCATTTGCTTCAAGATTTGAGCCTTTTTTTTACTTGACTGCAAGTTACCAAACAGAGCTGGGCACTGTTCCAGTCCCACTGAAGCTCGTGTCTTACAGGTTTACATGGGATTTAACTGAGCTGTTTCCTGAACTAGGCTGAAGTACACAAAGTAAGGGAAAGATGCAGAGGAACAGGTGTCAGAACAATGTTCTTATTTATATTAAGGAGTGTTTTCTGGTATAAAATAATTCTGTGGCAGGCATTTTGATTCTTTTCTTACAGTAATATTCCTTGCTATGAATTCTGGGACTTCATCATTGGTTGGGTTGATCAGCACGAAAAATGGAGTCTCTGCTGAGCGATGCAGCCCATCAGTGACATAAAGTACAAAGTGATCTGCTGTTGGCTCCATTCGCGCGTGCCTGGCTTGTACATAGTTTATGTTCAGGGCTTTCAGGTGCTTCAGCTGAAATGAAGCTAGGGATTTTAAAGAGATGATGAGTTAGCACAATCTTTTCCTGCCTTCCGGTCTTATGTATCATAAAAGAATCTGAAACTATGTCTTTCTTCAAAGAACAAATAACTTGGATTTTATAAGTTCTCAGTCATTTTGTGGCTGAAAGAGTTACACTGCACATTACTGCAAGACACATTTCCTTCCCCTGAAATAAAAATGCATCCTTCCGTTTCTTGTGGGACCGCATAACTTCATAATTCTCAGTTCAGTCTGCAGAACTGAGCACAAATAATAACACCCAAATAACAGGTAGGAAAAGATCTGAGATTGAAGTAATGACATGGATTGTTATTTGACTGACAGACCAGGAAAATGAGGACCAAAAGGCTCAGTGATTCTGGGTGTTCAGCTGGAGACGCTGGTAAAAGCTGGTAAAAATACAGAACTCACCACAGTCTGTTCTGCTGAGAATGAAACTGCCTTACAGTGTTTGAAGGTAGACAAGGGAAGAGATCAAAGTCAACCACCATCTTTCTCACTTTTGTAACTTTGCCTTGGAAACTAGCACAGGACCCAGGTTTTTCAAATTCCCAGCTACAGCATTTAATTGCCAGAAGTATCAGTGAAGGGAAGCGCATGAGTCTTGCATGGGAGGGTGAAGGGGGAGACAGAGAGAGCAGATTAATGTCTCCTATCCCCACTTCTAATAGATTGCAGCTGGAATGCATAAAACAAGGATTGGCTTGTTTACTTCAAGTGCCAGTTCTTCACATTTGCAGAGCTGCAGTCTCCCTTTGAACTCCTCCCACACAGTCCCATCGCTCTTCCTTTGCCAGCACCTGCCTTCCTCAATAATGCCGATGTTATTGCACACACCTGCAGCTACTTCGCCGGAGCCCACCGCGCAGCCCTCCACAAGCCCTCTGGATGTCATCTGCTTGATTACTATACCTCGTTAAGACTTACCAATACTTATACCAATGTTGCTCTTCTCAAACCCAGGAGAAGGCAGTATATTTTCAATGTAACCAAACTGGGGAGGAGAAACCAAAACAAACTCTAAGTCATCTGCAGTGGTGTCAGGGTCAGTGGCAAACAAATGGTTGGTGGTAAGGGCTGCTGAGGAGCCCTCCTCCACCACAAACCTTGCACCTGCACACAAACAATATGATAAGCTCATTTAGCTCATTTTACTGTTGTTTTTGTTAACAAGAATTGAAATAATAACTAAGGGGGGAAAGAGAACAAATACTGAGTTACTGAGGGGTTTTGCTTTAGGGTTGGGGTTTTTTTTTCTGCTTACACCATCAACTCTACTTTTGCCATCATGTACAGAGGAAAGGGATCATGAAATTATTTTACTAGTAAGTTATTAGGTATGGCTTATGTGCTGCTCAAAATCAGTTGTTACCTCTGTTTGTTAGAACATTAATTACATGAGAGCTGTTATGAATTGCTCATAATGAACAATTTTTCATGCATCACTGCTTAATTTCCCTGCTGGGACAATGCTTCATTTCCATAACATTACTTGGGTGAGAGCCTGCAAATTACAAAACTACTCATACACATGCTTAAAAACTCTCTGAGATAAGTGATGCTTACAAACACATGTCATTGAAAAAGACAAGCATACAGAAAGCATACCTTTAATATGTATACTACAAACCTTGTCCAAAGCCCAGGAAATAAATGGCAATTTCACACAATGGGCTGTAGTTGGACTAAATGTACATTACCAACACTATTTCCATTTTAACTGAGTATTTTTGATCCTGATGAGTACTAGTGAAATTGTGGCTTTACATCTTTTAATTTGATCGGTTACATATATAGCCTATATTTGTCTTTATTCACTAACAGTTAAATGTAGGTAATAAAAGATTCTCTCCCTCCATATGAGGGACAGAGTCTAAATTTGTGTTGTATACTTTACATGCAAATATAGATAGATATTGATGTTTATGTTTTTGCATTGTGTAAACCTGACATTGTCTGGACCTAGGTTCAGTTCAGGGACAAGATATCAATCACTTTTACTCAGACATAGCTTACATATGCAGCAATGGTCGTGTATAGATGGAGGAAAGCGGATTTGAGCACTCTCATCTCTAAACATATAATTTAAACATGCAGCTGAAGAGCCACAAGCAGTTACTCATACTTGCACCTGCAGCTGAATTTGGTGCCTGCACTGTACTAGCAAAAGAAAAAAAAAAAAGATGGAAATTCTGATCAAAACTTCTGTATGCTGATTTCAGCTGACTCTTTCTGATGCTAAACAAACAAACAAACAAACAAACAAAACCCCTGACTCTTTAGCCATTACGGTACTGCATAGCCCACATCATAATGCTATAGTGAGAGGAAGCTTTCACCGGTTGCAATTGATGGAGGCTGGTTGTCCACTGGAAGTATAGTGATGTTAAGGTCGTATACTGGAAATGGATCATGAAGAGGAACTGGAGGAGGAAGAGGTCCATCATAACAGCAGTCTTTCACATCTAGGCCAGCCTCACCATCAGAGACAATGAAGGTTAAGATGTCAGTGAAAGCAGTCAGGCCAATCTCCCCACCTGGAAAAAATGTTGCAGTTCAGAATAAATGTTTTACCAAAACTTCATGAAGAATAATTTTGTATCCTGCAAGAACAGTCTGCAGTATTCAAAGCCAGAAGAACAAAACAACAGCAAAATTACTAGAACTCTTAATTCTGGCTGGTGGGAGTCCTGTTTATTTTGGGATATGGTTTGTGGTTTGTAATAATTTTAACCAACTTATTTCTATTCTAGAATAAAAGGATATAGAAAAGTATATTACTAAGTTAGTATTATTAATAGTTATTATTATTGCAATGTTATTATATTGTAATTATAATAAAATTGCTAATAATCCATATTGTTCTGTTCTTTGTGCACCAAGGCATGTGCAAAATGTACATTTGAGCAGAAAGAGAGGGTTTTTTTCTGCATTCCCTCTTGAAGAATGTAGAGAAAGGTCTTTCTTTTGTATATATACTCTCTATGACAACTGGTAATATCCATGCTCTTCCAGAAGAAAACATTTTTGCATACCAAGAAATGCATATGCCCCTTACCACTACCAAATGGACTCTAACAAGGATTGTGCTTTGTTACTATACTGCATATTATTCCTATATGTAATCATGTTCAAAATGTGGGCTGATAACAGCACAGGACTGGGAGCTGCCACCCCTTGCAGGAAGCATCTGTGGCTGAGTATATTCCAGTTCTCAGCACTTCTGCCAGCCTGTGTCCTGCATTGCTGCAAGATATTACTAATAAGCTGCCTGAAAAGGAAAGGCAGTGACTCCCACCCTCTCTTGTGATATCTACTGGCAGCAGCACATTTAAATTTGGAATGAAAAACAGAGGCACTGCACCCTTGAAGGTCAGCTTCTGTCCTTCATTGCTTCTGCAAAACACTGCCATTGAAATAATGTTTCTGGTATCTTTAGGATGCTGAAGAAAAGTTTGTTATGGGTGGCCATAATCAAGTACTTCCTTCTCTTCTCAAATACCAGCTGTTCATTTCAGACAGTGCCAAGCCTGAAAATATCACAAATATTCTCCATGCTCGCAAAAAATTACAGACTAATTACACAGAAAACCAGAGCCTTTGGGGAAAAAAAAAAAAAAAAAAAAAAAAAAGACTAAGGCTGTCATCAGAGATGTAGAAAAGAAAACTCCTAACGTTAATGAAAGGACAAAATTAAGTAGGAAAGGGGGTTAACTAGCCCTTGATTTCTGCGAGTAATTAAAAAGGGAAAAAAAAAGTATTTTTTTTATTCTAAAGATAAAACCACAAAATAACATCATTTTAGCACTGTGATTCTCTTGAAGAAATTCTGAACAACATTTATCCTGTAGTACAGAAAAACTATAAACTGTCCAAAAGTGGATATCCATCTAGATTGGAGAGGCAAGCAAGAAGTACCTCAGGTTGTTAGCAGTTTTCTATTAAAACTTGGCATCCTCATTTACAGTGTTACATTATTTTATGTAAACGTGACTATGGAAGAAGGTCAACTTTTTTTTTTAATGTCTTGGAACAAATAAAAAGACTCAATTTTGTACCTAATTTAATAGTAATTTTGCCAAAAAAGCCCAAGATATTTTACCAGCAACAATGAGAGATCCTCCAGGATTATGATGCTTTCATGTACTTGTTCTAACATAATTTTCTGTTCGAACAGGGATTTGGAGAACACATTAAAACATTTGCTAGCTGTGTATCATCAGCCCTTTTTTGAAGCCAGCTTACTTCTTTCCCTAATCACAACATATGTGGTTTCTCAGCAGTTCCTGCTGAGCTTCTGCAAAGATTATATGGGTTCAGGTTAAGATTTTCTGCCAAAAACTCTCTGACCACCTTCCAGTCTGTCCTTAACTCACTTACTAGTGTGCTTATACGTGACGAAACCAGAGATGACATCAGCTTGGGAGAAACGATCCACAGCGATGCCAGCTTTCCTCACTACCCCGTGGTAGGGCTGGCGAGCCAGTGTAAACATCAGTTTCATGTCATCACTGTCTGCGTCTGTGGCATAAATGTACTTTGAGGAGAGGACCGCTTCTTCACCCTCCAGGCAGTGGAGCACGGGAACAAGGCCTGTTCGCATAACAGGTGGTTCATCATTCACAGGCAACACCTAATCAGGAAAATAATATAAGATCTTTTATTTTTCATTTCAGTGGAAAACTGTTATTCTAATACATTGTTTTCCAGCCCAAACCAGCAGTACGGTGTCAGTGTCAGAGTACGCTGAGCTCTCTCTATGAACAAAATTAAACTAGTGGAATTAGGGTCACTCTTAAAATCCAAAGACAAAAGTAAACCAAACCAGACAATTATAGCTTGAGAAAAAAACCCTCACTTCCATATTTAAGTACAGAGAGAAGAATTCCAGACAGAAGAACCCAAGCTGGAGCAAGTACAGATGCCTTTCAGCTAGTACAAGCCAAATATCCTCTCAAATTTGCCACATAAACCTGAAAGCTAAGGTCCAAATGGAAGCCTAACAAGTCAATTATCTTCCAGTTTCCAAGGGAATGCAAAGAGTTTCAGAAGTCAAGTTTCGCACTCTTCTTCAGAATTGCTCTGAGACATATGCAACACACTGACCTTGATCTGCAGAATGAACTCTACAAAGTGGATGCCATCTGTGGCTGCAAAAAGGACATCATCAGTGAGTGTCTCAGAGCCATCATGCCGATACCTGTGTAAAAAAAAAAAAAAAAAAAAAAAAAATTTCACACAAACAAAGAAGCTGTGCTTTCTGGTCATGCCAGACAATGTGGATCCCTCCCAATATAAAAAGCCAATCCCCGTGCAAGCATGTCCATCTAAGACTGCTGATTCTGGATTGTAGTGTTTTCAGAGGGCTTGTGGGGTCTCCTACAAGAAGAAAACCCCCAAGATAAACCAGACATCAGCTAGAAAAAAGGTTTCACTGAGGCTTTATCATCTATTTTCTGGCTGCTTGTGAAGTGTCTACCGAACACGTGTGTCCTCGCTGTGGTAAGTGCCCTCTTTGACTAACGGAAACAGAGCCAGGGAGCTCAAATTCTGTGTGTATGGAGAAAGTCAAGTCTTGTTCTCACCACAAAAACAGTGGCAAATTTTTTGTCTCTAGGTTAATCAGTGTTAACACAAATTTTCTCGTAAACTAACCAAGTTTAATAAACACACGGCTTCCTTAAAAGAAGCAAGCTGGCAACTATTGCCTTCTTCAAAGGAAGTGCATGGCTGAATACAGAATTTGCCGCCTCATCTGCATGGGGCAGTCCTTTATCGAGAAACCTGTCTACATCAGACATGGTCACTAGCTCCCTCTTCTTGGCCACACAGCAGCTCAGTTTCCACCGTGACCACTGTGGTCCTGAGGCTCAGCCAGCAATCTTGGCTGGAGCAGCTCTGCCAGAGCCCTGCTATGGTGAGCATGGCTAGCTGTAGCCTCTGCGCCTTGCACCACTTCACCGCAGGGCTTTCACTCATCCGACTGGGATTCTCAGCCACCGCAAGACAAAAGGACAGCCACTCTTCTAACCTGACTGCCAGGGTGTGCAGGTGCCCCCAGGAAAGCCTGTCGCCTTCATTCATGGGAATGCCGTCCAGCTCCACCGCCCCATGCTGAGGCTGTCTCTGCAGGAGGAGGAGGAGATGCTCCCGTTTCGTGTCCACGTCAGAGATGAGAATGTGTCCCTCTGTGACAGGGCTCAGGCCACCCTCTTCCACTCTCAGATGGCTTGTAAAAACCTGCATGGAGGAGAAATGCTGAACTCTCTTTTCTACTGCACCTCCAAACTTACACCAGTGAGGGTAATGTCAATTTGCTCCGGTATGAGGACATATGGCACCTTAAAAACCAAAATGCTGAAGGCTGTACTCTTTTCTGCTGTGTTAGGAAAACCTAAGGAATTTACTAACAGTAGGCCCTAATACACGCAGCCCTGTCCTGATCCCCTTCATGGAGGCTCCTGGCCTTCACAGGCAACAGGCAACACAAAGAGGAGGGATGCAGTGACGTGCCACACCAGGATGTGACATACGTAGTTTTGTACAGCCACTCAGACACGGAAGGTAGCCCTCAGCTTATTTAGCACAAAAAATCACCTTGCACACTCACCAGACTTTGACTTGCACTTCAGTCCCAATGCAGGCTACATGCAAGACATTGATACCTTGATCGCATGGAAAGTTTATTTTTTATTTCAGTCAGATCAGGACATCTCTCTACATTTCAGTTTCTACCCAAAGCTATTTCCAAGTCCTTCCCTCTCGCCTTCACCACCACCCTACCTCTGGGGCTTGATTATCCACAGGAAGAATTGTAATATTGAAGCAGATCCCATACAAAGTGCCACCATGCTGATTGCTGATGGAAAAAATAAACTGGACTTGCTGAGGCTCAGGCCCAATGTCCTGCAGTGGCGGCATGTAGGCAACTTTCATATAGTTCACAGCATGCTGCCAAAAAGAAGAGGGGGACATGTAAGAAGAGATCATATGAGTCACCGTAATTCAGGACATTAGGGACCTTTCTCATCTCCTGATTAGATGTTATCCAAACTGTCAAAGTTAATTCCAGAAACTTTTCACATACTCTTTAGCTACTGTCAATACCTTGATTAAATGTATCTTTAGCTACCAATCAGGTAAGTACAGTTTCAAATACTCAAACCTGTAGCAAAAAATACAGACGCAGTTTATAAGTGATAACAGAGGCAATAGCCTTACTGTCTTGATGAAGCCTTTTAAGAATACTGGTCCCAGAGCCTTTTCTAATTGTGACTTTAAAATAAACAGTTCATCAAAGCATAGCTTTTAGTGTAACATCTCCCGTTGCAGCTGAATTTGCCCTCACCAGTATGAATAAACTGAACACTCTGCCTCCCCAGATGAGGGCAGGCCAGTGAAAGAGACTAAAATAATCACCAAAATCTTGCATCCAGACACCCATATTAGGCATGTAGTTAAGGATTTATAGACTAAGAGCTCTCATTGTGGGACTGCAACAATCACCATTATGCAGCCTTAGCCATACAGCAGGATCTAAACCAAGGTACTTTATGAATATTCATGACACCTGTCAAACTATAGAAGCATGAAAACTGAACAAAATCCTGAAAAAGGCCTGTTCCAGCCTGTACCATATCTATTGGTGGAGACACTGAGAAGAAGCAGTAAACTGTCAAGGCCTCATTTCCACATTTTGTATATTTTTCCCTTCCTCTTGATATCATGCTGGAGCCAAATTCAGCCTACCCTAAGCAACTGCAGCCTCTGCTGGTTTCAGGAGAGATGTGTTTACATATTGCAGAACTGAAGCATGATGGAAATTTGTTCTAAAAGCTGGAATTGAATTAGCAAAGTTTTCAGTTTCCTAAGCAGAGCTCATGATAGTACTGCTCTTCATTTTTCACCTCTTGTTTTCCCATCAAAAAGAAGCTGTACGCTTGTAACTTTAAAAAATTGTTTAGAAGTGCTTATGGTGTCAGGTAACATAACAAACCTGAGTAAATGACCACAGTGCAAGAGCAGCAGGATCCTTGACCAGCTTGGGGATGGTGTCCACCATAAACAGCTTCCCAGCATCTGAGTGGCTGTACAAAAATACATATGTCACACTTCAGTTAGCAATACTGAAAAACGGGAAAAACAGTCACATAGTTCAGTCTTGCATTTCAAATTAACCTCCCACTCCCAACTGCATTGAAAGGAAAAGCAGTTTTCTTTTTTCTATCCCTGTTATTCATTTAAACATCATCACAGAAGACTGACCACAAGAAATATTTTTCAGGATGGCTATGAAAAATCAGTGCACACCTTATAAGAATGCTCTGGGTTTGCTACTTGTGTGTGTCTGCACACCCCAGATACCATTTACACCACCTGCAAGTCTAGTCCATCACATTCTTATTACTTACGCACCTGCATTTATCTTTATGTAGAAAAATAAATTATTTCTCGTTATTGTGCATCTTCTAAACTTCTGAAATGAGCCAGTTTACAGCAAGCCAGCTTTCCAACAGCAGTAACCAGCCAACTGGATAACCATGTGGCTATTTGACTGAATAGGGGAACAGCCTAAATGTCCTTTTCCCCCAGCTGTGTACTGATCCTCTGTTGCTCCAGGTCAAAATTGAAAGTGTTGATCTTCAGGATAAACCATACAATGGCTGGATTTTAAACTTTTCTATTTAGCAAATTGTTGCCAATGCTGTCATGAATTTACCAAATGGTGAAAGAGCATCAGTGACATTTAAACTGCTACTACACCTATCCATCCCATACCCCTATTGCCCCCATAACCTGTTCTGCCTGTGTTCTGCTCCACAGGTTCCTGGTCCAGGACCAGGAGTCTTTCACAGTGCGGTGGTAATAATATATATCCTAGAAAAAGCTGTAGCATCTCATCTTCTCAGTCTGTGACAGGTCCAGATCAGCCCCACTCTATCGGTTAAGAGAGGTGCTGTGACTTGTGTTCAAGGCTGTACAGGATCCCACAGGCCAGTGTAAAATGCAAGTCCAACAAAAGAAAATAAAAGATTTCAGGTGCTTTCCTCCTTCTTATTTCTTGCTAAACTATGCTTCTCTTTTTCTTTTTCTTTTTTTTTTTTTTTATTGCTCTATATATTATTCTCTTGTTTCAGCTCTAGCTCACCCTTATTCGTCAACAGAAGAGCTGCACCCAGCTATTGTCACCTGCACTTTAAGCAAACAGATGAAGAACCTGAGACACAAGCATGCTACTGCCACTGCGGCTGCTCCTCTTACAAGCCCACCTGAAAGGTATGGCAGGTCACACCTACCCGTGCGTGCAAGAGAAAAATGGGGAAGTAGTTATGGTGTATGTGAGTTCCCTGTCTTGCTCTTCCACATCTATGAAATGGAGATGTTTCTTTGTTAGGTGAGCAATCTCAGTCTCCTTAACAACCAGGTGACGGGTCACACCTGGGGCTTCTCTTGGTAGCTGGTCGTCCACAGGGATAATGTGCACCATCATCACCTGAAATCAGGAAGATAGTAAAATCAGCAGCCATTCCTCTCCATAAGAGAGTGTCCAAGCAGCTGTTCACAAACGTGCACACACAGAAGGTAAGTGTATCACTGGAACATGAGATCCAGGATGTGGCTGCCATGCCATATCATGAACACACAAGAAATAGAGATATACCACAGTTAAATGCAAAGCCTATGAATCGTAGTGATTTCCCTTTAAATTAAAAACAAAATTAAATTCAGTATGTTGGAGTACTGGGTGAAATAAATACTCTCTTCTCAGTTGACTTCAGGAGGGCTGTTCAGTTTGTTCGTACCATCTCCAAATCTAATTTCTTTTCAACATTTCATTTTACGGTGTAGGAAAAAGTCATTGCAACGGACTTGTCTCTCTGTGGCCAGGCAGAGAGAATTACCCCATGGAAAGCAAGAACGAGAGCTAGCTCTGAAGAACATTATTTGTGCTGATGACCATGGTGATGGCAAACAGAAAAGTTCTATACCAGTTTGATTTGAAAGTCTGTCAGAAGGTGTAAAATCATTCGACATTTGAAAAAAGGACTTTGACAAAGATGCTTCAGTTTCATACCTGTGGCTTTGAGAGATTGGGAGGGTCATGGCTATCACACAGCACAAATTCAAGGGAATCTTCAAATATTTCTCCTCCCAAATGATGATAATAAATTATTCCATTAAATAGATCCCTCTGAAGAAAACTGCTGACAGAATACCCTGTTGAATTGAAGAATATATCTTCTATTGAACAGTGCATCATTTTAATAATTCATAAAAATTATCCATTAGCCTTGTAAGTAACTGGTAAAACATAATGTCGTCTTTCTCACCCTAACTAGGGCAAGCCCTTTGGAATGTTATCTCATTGTCTTCCACGTATCCTGAAGATCATCAACTTCTTTTCTATGTCACTTAAAGATCATTCAAAAAAATGAAGCAACACAGCAAATAGCCTAAAGCTCTGTTCAGAGGACAAAAAAGAATTTGCAGGACTAGCAGCCTCTGCACAGGACTTTCTGAGATCTGTTAAATGGAAGGAGATCTTTCTTCCTCTTTTAGTGTTATTAGCATCATCTGATAGCTTTGAAGTTGTCAGGGATCCTTGCAGATGAAATAACTCCTGATTATCCCAACTTTTCTGGAGGAGAAAAGTACAGTAGGGAAATGGACTCAGAATGGAAGAATTATGGGATAAATTGTGTTCACAGGTATAGTTATCCTGGTGCAGAGACCAACATTAATTAAAGATGGGGATTTACACTATACTGAAAGAAGTCCAAATTTGCCATGACTTGTCCTGAGTCAAAATAAGTTGTCTAATTGTAACATTTAATGTAGTTAAAAAAGGAGGGGATGAAGAAAGCATGCTATTGTGGATGGGTTTCATTACCTATCAAGTTTGGTCCTGGTTTCTTCATGATTTCTCCAGCCTGTGGTGGCTTGGTAATATTGAATAGTATGTAATCATCGCTGGAATCCATGTCAGAAGCATGGAGCATGGAGCCCTGAATCAGGATCATCTGTCCCTCATAAACTTCAATGACCATATTGCTGATAAGAAATGGAGGGCTGTCATCTTTAGGGAGGATATTGATTGGAAACTTATGCCGAATACTGTGGAGGCCATCGAAAATCCTAAATACCACAAAGTCCTTAGTAGAATCACTGTCATCATGATGGTAGTGAACAACTCCAGCCTGAATGTCAGAGACTGTGAACATGAATCCTTTCCCTCCTGCCAAAACAGTGGAAGAAAACACATCAAAAACGTGCAGCTGAGCCCAGAGGAGAATTCTTCCACCAATATGAGTGTTATTAAGGGAGAGAGAAGGAGGACGCATTTCTAACCAGAAAAATCAAATGTAACTTCACCTACTGGAAACAAGTTTGTAGAAGTTGGAATAGTTAATAAGAATGCAGAATTTACAACCATGGTTGCAGAGAAAATCCTCCAAATGTCCATTGCACTAAAGATAACTTGAGATAGCAAGGGTTTTTAACTGCAACTGTTTCTACTTTAATTTCAACCTCTACTTTCTTAACAGAACATTTTACATGTATTTTAAGCATCAAAGATAATATGATTTATCATTACAGCTCAGCATTTCATTGCAAGTAAGAAATAACATTTGTGGGTCTTGATTTTTTCTGCATATTGAGGTTACTGTCTATTATAACACAATTTTATACCTCTGCTTCACTAGGCACGTTATGCACACACACAAGTATTCAGGCAAGTTAAATGTTTTGAGAACTGCAAACTGGTACTGGAAGAGATGATCTCCCCCTGGGTCTCCAAGGAAATTTTTTTTTTTTTGCTTTCCATGCTGTGTAACATCAGCAGAGACACCCACCCACTCCCTTTGCTCCTTACTTGAAGGAAGGAAACTTTAGGATGGAGAAATAACTGCCTCACCAGCAAACAGAAACCTGCTGAAGGTGACAGAAGGCAGGGAACACCACCACATGTAGCTCCCTGTTTCTTTCAGGACTTTCCTTTAGCTCAAGTACTGGCCTTATCAAACCCAACAAAACAGCATTCAAAACATTGGGTTGGTTCACCGTTCCCCAGAGTTCATGGGAGTCCTGCCACTGACTCAGACCATTTGACAGCAGTATTGGAGGTACGGTGCAGCTGGAGGGCTAAACCTGAGCTTTCCTTCGAAGTTTGAATGTCAGTTGGTGCTTGCTAGACAAAAAAGGCAATTGCCAAAAATTGTGGTGATGGTTTCCTTTGCATGTGCCTATGCAGACACGTAAAAGCAAATAAGGTATGGTCAGTGGTGAAGAAATATCCACCACTGGCTGGCCCACGGGAGGCTAAGAAACCCCAGGAGGCTGCATGCAAGGATGGGACTGCCGCCATGAGATGGGCCCTGGGTTCTGCATGCTCCTGCAGGCACAGCTGGTTTGCTGCTCTACAGCCTGCAGCCCACTCCCTGGCTGGCTGCACAGGCCCCACCCCCCCCACCCCCCCCCCACCCCCACTCCAACCCCCCTGTCACCATCTCTAGGGCTGAGCCTATCTAACATTGCTGACACCACAGAGTTTCTGCTTGTAGCATCACAGGATGATTGTGCAGACACTGAACTCCTTAGCAGTGTTTTCCTGAGATGAAGCATACTTCTCAATAGTTTCTGTTTCCACTAAATTCCAAATACGACCTTCCCCTTTTCTTGAAATACTTGCTTTATGTCTCTAGGCTTTGCATTTTACATGAATACATTTAACTATCAAAAAATCCAGCAGTTGTAGTGGCAGCATCTTTCCACCCTACCAACAGCAGAGTCACTTTTTTTAACTAACCGTTTCCCCAAAGAGTGCAGCACTGTGCTGACTCATGAGATTGCAAAGCAAAATTACCTATCAAGTTTGGTCAAGTCATTGTCAATTGAGTAATATTGACAATGCAGAAGGCTAACAAATTAGAAGTCTAATTTAATTGCCACTTTTTGAAATAAACCTTAAAGCTTCCAGTAAATAACAACCATATCCAAATGTTGTCTCTATTTGCCAACAAATCAAAATCACTCATCATTCCTTAGCATCTTCGAGCAAAAGTGTAAGAAGTGAAAATATAATGACTGCATTTCACCTAGGTCACGCCTGCTCAATGAAAGCATAGCCGATTTCTTTAACATTTCAGCTTTGGGATGTTAAACGTACGTTAAGAAAGTAAAAGTTTAAGTACTGAATTTTTCAATACGTTTGTTTTAATCCCCGCGTCTGGCGTGGTTGTAGCAGGGGAAGCCGGTCAGCAGAGGGAGCAGAACTCGCTGGCAAGCCTGTCCCCCGCTGCAGCGGCCGCTTCCCGCCGGCCGGGGCGCCCGGCGCAGGGCGCAGAGCCGGGCCCCGGCTTCTGCCCGTCGGTGCGCGGCCGTGACCGCTTCCCCCGGTGCGAGTCTTGCTCTTCGCTCCGGAGGGGAAACCTGCGGAAGATGCATTCTCCTGCCCCGGTTTTTCTTGTTTCCTTTGAGCGACACAGAGCAATATACGGTCACGCTGGCGTTTCTCTTTCGCAGTGGCATCGCAGCACCGTCTCTCCGGGAGTTGGCCATCCTCATTTAGTCTTGGTGAGACAGGGCAGCATCAGGCCTGCTGCACACTGTTACTAGCTGCATTAGCTCACATGGGCTGAATTCACCTCTTAGCTCTGGTGAAGGAGCTAAGAACCAATTTAATTTTCTAATGAAAATAGCATGTGGGCAAATTGCCAGACTTGCAAGTATGTCCCATGCAAGGATGTGGACAGCATAAATACCCTATTTGCAAAAGTGTCTAAGCGATGCAGCTAACTTCCTTGATGAGCTTGTGAATTTTTAATTTTTTTACTGTGCATCCAGGTATTTCCTTCGACACCTTCATTCCCTTGTGAATGTGTCTCATGCTGGCAGCCCACAGCAGGGAATGACATACGGCAGACTCTATCAACGTCTTACTGACGGTGACATTATCATAGCCAGTCGTCACTAGAGATCATGTTTACAGGCCCTCAGGTTGAAGTGGTTTACCTCTCACTGTGATCCGCCCATGCTGTAAGCCATCAACTATGACCAAGCGAACATTTTGGATGTCATCATTGTCTACAATTTGGAAGTGTTGCCATGTGATCGGTCGGGATTGCCCTTCCAGGAGGTTGAGGCCTGCAAAGAGCAGAGTGTTGTTTCACCAAAGCTTCTGCAACATACAAGGCTGTCAGCATCTAACTTTTCTAAAGGTTTTTGCAGTCAGGAAAAAAAGCGTGTTTAATTTCATGTACATACCTACCTGTGACAGACATTTCAAGACAAAAGCTTGATATCAGCTTTTATTCTGACATGCTTGCCTTAGTCAACTGTCTCGGAGGAATTTTTTTCAGAGAAATAATGTATTCTGGTTCCCAATTATCTGATAGACAACTAGGCACATTTCTGGACATCTGCACAAACTGGAGCGTTGCAACTGCAATCTCACAATGTCTGAAACTGGGCACTTAGCTTCCTTACTGAGTCTGCATTTAAAAATATATATTGATCTTCATGACAAAGGACAGTATCTCTCCTTTTTACTCAGTCATTTCAGGTGAGGCTTCTCTGTGAGACGTGAGGCCTCTCCTTCTCAGCTCCTTCCCTCTTCTACTGTGAGGAAACTGCTCTTTCTGTGCTGTTAACTTGTTTGAGCTTATACCTTTGCCTTTTGAAGATTAAATATCAATGTACATTTCAATCTAGATGGGAGAGCCCATCCCCTCTCCAATGCAGGCATTATAAATCTGTTTGAATTAGCCTTAACCCTGTAAGGTTTCCAGGCTTCAAATGGCTAGTGGTATACCATGCCCTTTTTTTCTAGTTGTTCTTTTTTGCAGACTTCCACTTTAAACAATACCAACAAGACTTGGTCTTTTCCACACACTGCCCTACTACTCCTATTCCATCATATATTTGTCTTTACTATTTAGACTTTTTAATGTCCAGTTCATTCTTGAAGAAAATGCTATATATATAAATCCTTATTTTTCTGTAACTCCCTTTTTTCTTTGTTTTTCATTCCAGTTAAAACTTAAGATTTTTTCAACTTGTTATAACATGTTCCCCCTAAAATGAATAAAGGGGGGAAATTAGGTTTACACTCCCTCAGTTTATTGATCCTTAAATTCCAGGTGTAAATCTGAATTTTAGAGCTTTGTCGAGTGTCTGTGTCAAAGCGTTATAAACTCTGTAGCAAAATAAACTGAGGAAAAGAGATTACACCTGTATTCCATGAAACCCGAGGAGCATTTGTATCTGTTGTTCTGATAGAAAGATGCACAGTGATCGGTAAACTCCTTTCAAAGTAGAAGTCATGAACCTCAAATTCCACCTGTTGTGAAAAGAGACAAACTAGTTATTGAAAAAAAAAGTGCTCGAAAACCAGCTGTACCTCAAAACACATATAGTGTGTTTTTACCTGAGATCTTAAAGTCTTCTGATAATATGTTGACAAATGAAACTCAATTTAGCTTCTAAAAAGAGCCTCTGAGGTTCTGCACTAAATTAAGAATCTGCCTTCTGTGCTCTTTACAGTGAATTCTGAGAAAGCTAGTTTGCAATATGTGGAAATTAATGGGAAAGACAAGTATTTCCACTGTTGCTTGGGGCACCATTAATTCAGCAATTAACATAAGGCTTCTTTAATAGTAGTAATAAGAGGGGAAGGGGCATTTCCCATTCTTTTAACATATATAGGACCAAAAAAAAAAAAGAAAGAAAAGATATGGAGTGGCACAGAAAAATAAAATAAAGAAAACGTCAGACTCTCAAATTGTGAAACTCTTGAGTTGTCACATACTTGAACCTGTGATCAAACAATGCTGAAAGCAGAGAAGAGGCATTTGAGGAGCAGGCAGTTTGGTAGGATGACTGATGCTCTTAGTAAGGAAACAGAAAGGAAGGAGATTCCCGTGACAGTCAAGGTTAAAAAAAAGACAAGCCTTGTCAGCATCAGGTGCCAAAGTTACTGTTACTGTTCCTCTGCTTTCCATTCCATGTTTTCCCCAGCTTACCTTGCTCTATTTCTTCAGTTTCATTACTTTAGTACCAACTGTTTTGTTTTGTTTGGGTTATTGCATAACTATCTCATCAGATAGTTATTTTATAACTATCAGTTATTTTATAACTGTCAGCATATTTATGTACTCCTTTAATTCATTTATCTTCCTCTTATATCTCCTTTTTAAGACTATTGTTTATTTCTCAGAGTGCTGGCACACTGTTGAATTACACAAAATATCTAGCAGTACTAGTTACTGAAAACATAAAGTAACACTGTACTCAAAGTAGGAGACATTCACCGTCAGCGCACTGTGGCAGATCTGGAGGGAGAAGCACCGCTAGCAGCCAACATGGAAAAGGTAGAAGTGGTGCTCTCTTCGTTCCTGTAAAACGTAAACCTATTCCTGCAGCCTTGGTCTCATAGATCAGCACTGTTTATTTACTCACTTACTCCAGATCCTGCAGATACCAGCCTGCTCTCATCGTTTGCATCATGTTCTCTATGTTAGTGCCATGCTTTTACTCCTCCCAGCAGGAACTGTTGGGAGTCCCTGTTTGTACCACCATTGCCGCAGTAGGTAGGGTGCAAGGTCAAATGGCAATCGTGACATTAACTGGTCGCCCTTTCATGGCTTTAAATGTCACCTGTCCACAGGTCACAGGGATCAGTACCGTGACATAGAGTTCAAAGCTATGTGGAAGAGGCACCACTGATCCTTCCAAAGGCTCTTGGTTAGATCTATGAATGGTGTTATTCTCCTATTCTCTTCATTATTTAAAAAAAAAACAAAAACCCCAAACCCAAAAAATCCTTTGTAGATATTCTCAGGCAGAGGGGATAAAAATCTTTCAGTGCAAAGAAATTCTTAAGTAGGGAGCGACAAATACCTGATTTCTGTTAGACAGTTAATCTGATAAATCATAAGAAAAAGAGGTAAATGGTTTTACCTCTGCTTCTGCATTGCATATGGTTAGAGAAACTTCTTAACATTTCTTTTTTTTTTTTCCCTGAAAAATACCCATTACAAATGAATGCATTTTTTACAACTTACTGAATCTTAAGGAGGTGAAAACCAGCAAATGCTCATACATTACACTGTTACCTCATAATTCCTCCTCTCTGTATGGCTGTTATTTGGAGGCTGATAAGCAATAAGCATGTCACTGAGATCTTTCCATGTGAAGGAGCCAACAGCTTTTGTATGGTCAGACAGATGAGTGATGAAGCCATGCAGAGGTGGCTTGGTAATGTTGAATACAAGCAGGGATTTTGGAGTTTCGCTGTCTTCAGCATCAACAGTTGTAGTTGTAAGGGGGGTTAAAATAAATTGATCTACTTCCAGGATGAACTTTGCCATTGGGGCAGCTTTGGGTATTTGATTGGGAATAGCACCTTTAATCTGAACTGGGAGCCATGCATACTCAGTCTACAACAAGAAAAAAAAGAAAAAAGTGAATGGACAAAGCAAAGCAAACAACAAAAAAATCAATTGCCATTACCTTCACATAGCTAATTGGGGTACATGTTAAAGCAATAATTATTTTGAAGAGGAAAATTGAAAGATTTTAATGAGAAAATGCCTAAAGTAAATATTTAGACTTTATGAAAACATCTGCCTGGTTCACTGGTCTTATTTGTGTCCTTAATTTTGGGCTGAAACAACTTGTTTAATTTGATGTGAGTTTAATGAATAACGTTACTTGACAGAAACATGCACGAGCCATTAATTGTTATTAACTATGTTCACACAGTTCTTAAGTTATTAACTACTATATACATTGAAGTCAGTACAGCTCATGCTCTGTAAAAAAGGTGGAATTATGCCAGAATTAATTTTGCTGTCAGGGTAAACTACTTATGCCTGCCAGTAAACAACCAGAGGTGTTTCTCTGTAGCCATAATGGTCCAAGCATAGAGGCATGGGGATAATGCATTTCACTTGCCCAGATGGACACGTTGTAAGAACTGAACAAACTTTCAGGATCGCTATCTGTCTTCAAACGTGAAAGGCAGCAACGAATTTAATTTTTTTTTAAAACCAGGAAGTCAATCAGACATTGTAAAGTTGAGTAAAAATCTACCTTGTGCAGAGTTTTGCTTCTGCTGTCTGTGAGATCCAGCCTCACAGGAATATAATCAGTGTCAGGCGAGGGAGGGTCAAGGTGCTGATATCGAATCCCCATCCTCAGAAATTCTTCACAGCTCATTTTTGTGTTGTGAATGACTCCCGGTCCCAGCACGCAGCTCCCGTTTCTGCACTGCTGGCCCAGTCTGCGGTCTGTAACCCAACAGAAGCAATACTGACAGTTACTGGAGCAGAAATCGACATAGGAAACTTGTCTGCATAGCTAAATCAACCCTGATAAAAGCCAGTGTGATGAGAATTAGGACTTCTTTTCTGACTTAGCTTTTCCTACAGGATTTTGTTTTCAACAGACATCTTCCAACTCCAACCGCCCTTGGTCTCTTGGGTCGGTGTTGCCTTCAACAACTCCCTGTGCTGTTTCTACTGAGTCTTGGCACTCCAAAGCCATCACATTGGTCCACAGGTCTAAAAGCCAAAAGCAGACTCCAGTCAGGGCATTACTGACCCAGATCTGTGATCTGCATTGTGACCCACACAAACTTCATGCCCCTTTCAGTTTCCATGATAGCTCAAGCTGTTCATTAAACTTCACATGACCCACTTTTACCCAGCATGCCTGAAGCAACCCACTGCAGCAGACTGAATCTGCTAATACAAACAACTAAAGCACATCATACTAGGGCCAGGGAAGAAGCTCTGTGGCCGATTTCCATGGAGCTGCTCTGTCTGTGCTTCCCTGGTGATGAGCTGGCCACGAGCAGGCAGGTGCGTTTCCGAAGAGGCTATGGAAATGGTGCAATCCAGATTTATCTTCCTGTCATAGTCAAAAGTGAGGACATTCTTGTCAATCACGCTGGACAGACCATAGTACTCAGGGACCTCCAGGGAACGGGAGCGCATTTTGATGATGTTACAGTCTGGCTCAAGTAACTGCACATGGAGGGTGAATGTTTCTACAAACGTTTCAGTTTCTGTAAACCTGGAGGTGATAGAAAGAAATTAATTATGCTTCATCCCATCTTCTGTCACTCTGTGAGTTTGGCATTGGCCTCACCTTCTAAATCGAATTACTTGAACTCCTTTCTCTTGTGTGCCGTCAAACCCCAGGTTGCCAGAGACCATGAGGTGCCAGACACTGCTGACCACTTCCTCATACTTGTAAAAAGGGTGTTTGTGCGAAAGAAGAGGTTACTGGCTGTGTATATGCAAGGGTCTGTGTCCCTATCAGCAGGACAGCACAGAACATACAGGGCTCTGAAAGCTCTGTTGTCACTTTCAATAATAAAAAAGAAAAATCACTGGGTTTCTGTAATAAACAAGCAATACATAATATTTCTTAATACTAACACACACATTATTTGAGCGTATCTGAAATATATTGTGACAAATGTTTCCTTAAATAGATGGTCACTTGTTGACTAATGATGCTGCTACTTGATCTAAGTAGTTATGATACGTATAGCAGAACATGCTTTTACCACGAAAAATGGACTGCTTGCTCTTCCTGAGGGCAGCCGTTCTCCTGGTAACAATGAAGGGTGGTCTCCCACTGCTGCTTACCTGTACAGCCTAAGCATGACTGTGTCTTCATCTAAAATTGGACAGCCATTGTGGGTATATTTGACTTCATTAGGAAGGAAGTGACAGTCAAAAACCTATGAGGGAGAAAGAATAGACAAGCACAACACTGTCAAGAATGTTAACTTCACGCTTCTGTTCCACTTCTCTCTGACCGTCAGGAATACAGCAGACTAAGGAAATTTTTAATCTGTAGTTTATTTCTATGAATAGTTATTCACCTGCCCTGTGGCCTCCCAGTGACAGCCAGAGCAACCACTTTAATGTGGGGCTGCTGGCATTCTGCAAGGGAATGGGCATATAAATGTGATGATAGTTTCAGGCTGCCAAGTCCCTCGTCCAGCACAACAGAGTTTGAGCACACACTTCTCTACCACTGCAGCCTGTGGACTTACGGATGCAGTTGCATGCAGCATGAGAACTGCAGTGGAACTGAAAACCTGGCAGTTTCTGCAGTGTAATGTTTGATTTATTAGCTTTTAAAGTTGCTTATGGCGATAGCTTGATTATATAGTAAGTCCTTCCTTATGGCCGCTACCATTGGACCACAAAAACATGATCCTGCGAAACTTTTCTGTTGGAAAATTTGCTAGCTCAGATTTGTTACATGGTTTTGGAACACTGACTTTGTACCAGTAGCCTTTTACCAGATCAGATGTCATCTCTGTGCCATACCAACACCCAGCCCCAATGTCAGCATAATCCCACATCATAAAAGCAAGCAGAATTTCTGTACTGTGTCCACCAGTTAATTCAAAAGAGACTAATTTTTATGACACACCTGATACAGGTCAAATTTGCAAAGATGGCTGGCCACAGTTTAACTGTCTAAGACAGATAGTTTAACAGTTTGTTGACTTGTGAAAGTAAGGCAACCAGGAAAAAAGCCTGACTCAAATGGAAGGAAGATTGCTTCGGAGAGTTCTGACACACCCATTCTTGGGAGCAGGGATTTGGATCCTGGGACATAGGATTTTCATGTTCTCGCATACGCCTATTTGCAAGTCTGGCAAATTGCAATTCCCATGTAGCTGTTTTTCTTTATAGAGTTTAACAGCTGAAAGCTCCTAGCATTGATAAGACCATGTTTATACTATCCTTGTGATAACAGGGAACCCCCATTCAGGCCATGCATAGATGGAGGATACTCATGTTTCATACCTACAGAGAGACAAGGCATATTCTTGTCAGGAAGAAAGCAAAAGCTAATTATTACATTTCCTGAGTGTCTCGCTGTGAAACTAAATGTGGTTTTGATTCAGTTTTTATGGGCAGTATTCACACATTATTAGTTCTTTTATGGACTAAAGTAAAATCTGTTCAGCATTCACTAATAGACGTGATGAGGCCATGACTAATAAGGATTAATATGCATATGCAGCTGACTGACGAACCACATCTTTTTGCAGAAAGAAGAGGTCATTTCTTACTACCATTCATTTCTTAAAATACACCAAAAGAATCATGAAAATTAAGTGACTTGCCTGAATTACCTACATCTCCCCAGCCACTTTGGAGGGTGGTGAAATGGAAGGGGGGTTTTAGCGGGGTTCTGAAACACTGACTGGAAGCGCAGTGCATACAGAGAGTCTTTGGATACTCTGACTTTCAGTGTAAGAATAAAGTAATATTTTAATTCCTAAATTAGTTGTTAATGTATAGTTAACTGAAGTGCCTTATGACCACTTTGTGGATTTACATTAAAAAATAAAAGAACTAGTGACCTTTGTTTCGTTCTAGCCATTACACAGAATTAGAACTTGCATCTTTCTATAATGGAAAATAATTCAGCAGCTTTCATTATTACCGGCAGTGTCCACTTCCACTGAAGTTATTCTCAGATGCTCAAGCTATGTGGTAATACGGTAATAGTACTATATTCCTAGTGATTTTAAAATGTATTGCCTGCTTTTAACTTTCATCAAGAAGCACATTGTACAAAGTCTTTTTTTTAATTAAAAGTAATGAGTTAGTTGATTATCAGATACATATACATGGATTTACCACGCTTCCTATTAGGTAAAATAATCTTGGAATAATCCGTATGGTGTTATGGAAATTATGATTGATTTTCTTTTCTGAGACTGCTTAGAAAGGAAGCACAAGAACAGTTTGTGAAAAACAAAATTGCTCTCATATGATGAAGGTTTTGACTATGTTGTGGCTATTCTGTTGTTTATTGTTTTAAAATGTGACAAAAATATATGTTTCATTGTTTTCAGTATTTAACAAACATCAAATATGTCTTTTTCTTACTTAGTGTCTTTTCTTTCTTAGTACAAGCTAACATAAAGGAGGGTGATTAATTAATTAGACAGTCCTAAGTGATATGTTACAGAAAAAGAAGAAAAAAATTAACAGGGGTCAGGTGGTGTGTTAAAGAAAAAAAAAAAGTACATTGTGTACAAAAGCCACTCATATTACAGCTTCCAGTAGTTTAATGTTGTAGACTGAAGATGATAGATTCTTCACCGATGTAAATCAGTGTTGAGCCCTCAAAGTCAGGAGAGTTTTTGGTGACATGTAGGTCTGGTGTGCACCTGACAATGAGATACTGCTCAGATGATGCACCCTTGTTGATATCAGAGGGGACTGCCTACAGCAGAGGAGATGGTTTATCATACCAAAGAATTAATTTCTTTCTTTCTAAGATATCATTAGTTCCATCTCTCAATTGATAACAAGGGGATGGAAAATGAAGGACCTTTCCACAAAGGTCTGTTACCACTGACTGGCAGTCATTTTATATATGTATAAGACACAATCTGCTTTGCAAAAAGAAACATCTGTTTTATGTTTCCTAATATGTTTTCCTTTTATATGAACAGGCAACTCTAATTGTCTATAAATGTGCTGGGTAAGACAAAGGAGATCTAAATCTTTTCCTAATTACTGTCGAGCTTTGTTTTTTTCTACTTCAACTGCTTTTCAATTACAGTTTATAATTAAATTGTCATACATTCCTAGGACATTACTCTCTTTAATGGCAGAAAAACAGATCAGACCAGAGACATGTTCTGGCTGCAGAATTTCCTGGTAGAAAAAGCATGAGTGGCACCAGGAGGGTCAGTGTCTAGCACCTTTTTTCAGGAATGGTGAAAGCTCAGGCAGCATTTTTCAGTGTCTGGCTCAGGATTTTGTCATTTAAAACGGAAGCCCTCAACTTAAAAAATGCCATCTTTTTCTTTCCCAGTAAGGAAATATGACTTGAGATAACCAGACTGCCTGTCTCACCAGCAGTCTCCCTGGGCGGCCCTGCGTGGTGGTGTGTCTCTGGTACTCCCACCTCCCCAGACTGCAGAGAGGAGGAGAAGGCACCTTTCCCAATGAGATGGCACTCAGGCCAGGAGCCGTCCAGGGGAAGTATCCCGGGCACCAGCAGCAGCCAGAGCCCCTCTCCAGCCTGGTACCCTAGGGCCACCTGCCCAGCAGAGATCACCCCTCCACATGAGATGTGCCTGCAGCCTCCAAGAGCCATGCTGAGCTGCCTGGGCTCACATCGGGGCCACGAAAGGATGGGCACCTAATGGAGGTGGGGTTGGGAGTGGGGAAAGGCAAGGACCCTAGGTATTTTGGAAAACAAGGTATGGTGAGTACATATCTCCTGGGGTCAATGGCAAACTGCCTCTGACCCCGTGCTTGAACCATGTCAGGTTACAAAGGACAAAGTGGCTTTTTCAAAATATCTCGGTCCTGCATGTAGAGGCTGAGGCAGAAATCGAAACCAAAGTCACACACTCAGCCATGCAGCTTACCTACAAAAGAGGTTTGCCAGCCAGGAGACACCTAGGTCTCTCTTTTTCTCCTCATGGGCCAAAGTAGACTGGGGAAGTGGAGAGGGGGGACTACAGTCAGAGCCCCTGTGCTGACAGAGATCAAACCCTGGGGAAGTCTCAGCAGAGGCACTGCACATCTCGGCGCCAGTCTCTAAAGAAGATCACACATTGCCCTGTTCATCACCTCCTGTTTTCCCTGGTGTGCCTCTGCTCCTCTGAGTGCTGGTTCAGCATCAGTGGTCTGCAAAAACAATGATGATGACCAAGCCAGAAGCTTTGAAAAATGTACTGAGACTGGTGCTCCTGCATGCACCTTCACAGAGACCACCAGAAACCTCAGAGAGGATGTTTAAAACAATACACACATACACAAACATATAGAAGTGTATGCTGCATGGTACAATTAGCAAAACTTTTCAAAAGTAGACAAAAACTCTGTGGTTATGGTTCATTTTAAAACCATTCATCTTTTATCACTACTGTTACATCTTCATGTCAATTACTTCTAACTCCTATCTTGCTATGACTCAGGTGGGGAGATTTGTGAGGCAAATGAGTAGTAGAACGGTGATATGTGAAATAGATTTCATTATTCCTACAAGCTTGAAATTTTAACAGAAAACATTTCTTTTTTTTTATGTATTTGCCATCTGCTAGCAATTTAGCTGTTGCAGAGCAGAGCAAACAATGGTGTACACAATGTGCTTATTGTATGCGGTGGTTTTTTTCTTAATTGCTCCCTAAGTAGTGGCTGCGTGACTAAAATGCAAAATGCTGTAGCGGGCTATGCATTACCCAAGGGGCCTTAACCTCATGGTAGAAAAACAAGGGGCTGAGAAACGGGAAGATATCTCCTAACTGAAAGTTTTGAAATGCCCGTTCTCCACTTGTGAAAGGAAACTCTGACCAAACTCCCTTTTATGCACTCATGTTACTGAGCTCAGCTTTTGGATTTCAGGTCTGCAGTTCTCTGTCAGGTGGCTACTTTTAGCAAAAAGCTGAATCTCACAGGCCATTCAGTTTCATGCCTTTTAGTCACTACCCTCCCCACCCCCCCCACCCCCCCCCCAAAAAAAATCAATAAAGCAGCTCTTTCTAGTTTCTCCCACACATGCGCACATGTGGACACTCAGAGCCGCACAATGGAGCCCAAATACCTGTGGAGTCAGTGTCCCAACCCTCTGTGTTATTGGCTCATTAATCACAACTTCTATTTTGCAGGCATCCTCCTCTCTGGGGATGGAAAACTTGAGGTCATCTTCTGACAGGAAGACAGACTGTCCCTTCATCACTTTCATACCAAGGTTGACGCTAATAAAGGAGGAGCAGTCAACTCTTAGTACAACAGGCAGCAGTAGAAACAACCAGCTTTTCTCAAAGAGCTTCATAGTGTGAGGGGATGCCAGCTCTTTTCCACCAGTGAAAATGTTCTTAACAAAAGAAGTCGTCTCTTTCTCCACCAGCAGATTTTCACCATATAATGAAGGACCAAAATGTTAGTCGCAGGTAACAACGTATCTATTAAGATGCACCCCTTGACTGAAATTTGGACAGGGGCCTTTCAAAATATCCTTGGCTTTTTATAAAATTCATTGGTCAAGGCTGACAAAATGATGAATGTGTTCTCAGAGTACTTTTAAGGCTTGTTAATCCTGCAGGAAAAAAAAAAAAAAGAGAGAGAGAAAGAGCATTGATATAAGGCATTGAGCAACTATTTGGGTGGGAAAAAAACCTAAAACACAAAAACTTTCACCATTTCTTACAGTTGCAGTTCATTTCAAGCAGCAGATTAACTTCACCTTTGAATGCTATTAAGTTGCTCAGAAAATTAGCTATGTACCAATGTACCTCCATGGATTATCCCTCAATATGAATTCCAGGCACCTTTGATCTGTATGCACATGCAAACACTTGCTGTGTAGGATCCTTTGCTACCAGCCTTTTTTACTGCTGGACCAAGTAGATATTACTAAAAGGATATGAACATCCAAGTAATTTGAAAGTGTAGGAGTAGGCATTCATCCAGATTCAATATATCTGGAAGTCGGATAAAGGGAGACTGGCCTTTGGTTAAATCTATTTTTGTTTTGCCATTGAATGTGTGGGGAAAATATTCAACCTTTAGTTTAAAATACCTTGCCAGTGCCTCTCTACTCTTTCCGCTACAGCGAGTAACTATGCCAAGCACAACAAAGATGATTTTTTTTCTTTTTCACAAAAAAAAAAAAAAGAAAGAGTAATCATTCTGAGGTAAATTCAGTAGAAATGAGGAACAAAAGATAATATGGAAAATAAAAGTACACAAACCCCTCGTGCCCCCAGTTACAGTTAATCTTCATCTTTCATGTTTATAACTCATGAGAAAAGCATAGTTCTTCTAACATTGAACAAGTACTATTGAAATCCTTATGAGACCCTAATTTCTACAACCTTCCAAAGTAAACTGAATCTATGGCTCAAAGAACAGGCAATGGTATTGATTTAATTGAATTTTAAAAGATCATAAGTAATTTCAAGCTAGTAAAACATCAACATTCCTTCAGTTTCTTGTAAATTTTTAGTGCCTTGACTACCTATTTGCAGAGTGTAATTTAACCGCAACACTACCACCGACAGTGAGCTTTCCTGAACATGCATAATACACCATATCGATGTATGTCTTTATTTCCTTCATTATTGTTAACAGGTGTTCACTCTACTGTTTCCAGAAGGATGACCTTCTGAACAGCCTACAGTTCTATGCACATACCTGCCCAGTTTTACATGTAACTGAACAACAAACAGCAGTTAAGAATTTCTTTAAAATTATTCACTTCCTAAAGTAACACAAGACAGATCCACTCACTTCAGCTCAGATTCAAGATTGAAGACATTGGGACTAACATATGTTTCAAGTTAGATGTATGCTGACTATGTAGTCTGGACCGCAATCTTAACTCTGGTTTTCTAGCTTTTTAACTGAAAATCTTTTGATTTTAATTTAAAATTATGCGACCAGAACAATCTGAACAAAATATGAGCGAAAATGTAGAATTCTAGCCAGAGGAAAGGGAAAGGAAAGCTTTTTTACATGTTTCAGAAACAAATCAAAATCTCAATTAATTTTTAAAAAAGTTTACTTATACAGACAGGTTTTACTAAAATCCAGATATGTAAATGTACTTGGTAATTTTTGTTTCTTTCTAGTGGGATGGGTATGCATGGCACTTCATTGAAATGAGCACATCTGAGGCAGCACTTCACCTCCTAAAATTCACAGTTTTGAAACACAGTCTGCAATCCTATAAAGGAAAACTTGGAAAGAGGGAGAGGAAAACAGATTACACTTCAGCCTCCAGGTGATAAAGTATGTTTTGCAAGTGCACTATTTTAACCTGAATATCTAACTGGCATTTATCGCATAGCGCACAGATTTCTAGCATTTATCAAATCTGTGTTTCCTTCACCAGTTCCAAAGCATGGAGAGATATTCTGAGTGAAAATCTGCTCTATTGCTGTGCCCTCTTCCTACTTCCTTACTTGAATAAATTGAAGATAGGGCTGAGGGAAGTGAAATAACTTCCTTGGTATATGTTTCAAGAAGATGATCTGCCTAATGTCTCCTCTGTCTTCAGGCATGCCAGGATCCCTGACCAGCAGGAAGCCCCTGGCACAGGGACTGCAATGGACTTTAAATCCTTTGATTCCAGCCCCTGATGAAGAAGCAATGTGTGAGTAAGTCACAGCCAGTTTCAGGGAAGACCTGGCTTCTTAAGCAATAGAGGGGCTCATATAAGAAGAAAATAATTAAGAATTTTAGACTCTAACTAGACCTGTCAAAGTGCTAAGAGGCAGTCAATGACTCTGAAGCATAGATCCGGTAATTTACAGCTCATGACAATGCCAGCAACTTTGTGCTCCATAATACCAGGCTGGGGCATTGATTTTTCAGTGCAAAATGCCTTTATTCACAGGGCACTGGGTGCCTTATGAGAAATTATAAAATTGAAACTTGGACAGTTTTGACTTTCTCCACTCCCACCTGGATATCTACTATGAAACCAAGTTATAGGTCAGAGACAGCCTAATCACCAGTTCAGAAATGGCACTGGTCGGGAAGTGTATTGTTCTCTTTACACCTTACAGATGTGCTTACAAGAAGGGAAATCCAGCTGTCTTTCTCCAACAGTCACTGCCGGAGTTGATGGTGCAGAGATGTCTGCACTTTGACTCTGATGAAGCCCAGGTTGATCTGTGTTCTGGTTCCTGCCCCATAAACCCCAGCACTGAGTGCAGGTATAAACCTCAGACACAGGCGGTGGTTTCTTTGCTGCCTCTTCTTACCCTGAATCAAAAACTTGGAAAAAAAAGGCTCCAAGGGGAGCCAGAAGCATTTTGGCCAGTTTCGTGGTGGGTGAGTGAGCCATTCTCTCCTACAAAATTGGTCCCATGCTGTCACTGTGTATTACAGTCTTGCTTTGACTGCTCTTGCTTGCAGGTACTGTTCCTGTATCACTGTAAATGTGTTTGCCCCCTGTGTTCCAGCAATGAGCCCCTACTTGTCAGCTGCAGGGCCGACAGCTGCAGGGCTGTGTCCTTATGTGGCCAAGTGAAGATCTTGAGAAGTATAAACTTGCTTTCTCAAGCACTTATCAAATGACAGCAAAATTAAACAACAAGAAATCCTTTCAGCACATCATGGCAATAAAATGAAACACTTTTGGAGTGAATGCATTCCCCGCTCTGTGTGAAGAAGGCCATTGCTTCAGCAAAGTGGTGTGTGTGCTACATGGTATTTACGCTGATCCACAGTGACAGTGCACTGCTCTCAGCAGCCCGACAGCTGCTGGTGATGCCACTGCCATATTTTGTGGCTGCTTCGGACTTCCTTACAGCCTCCTTACTTCTCTGCCCTTAATATCACAGCTGAGCCTCATTAATCCCTGATACTCCTTGGCGTGTCACCTGTGTATCCAGAGTGAACAAATGACTGAAGCAATATTTAATTCCAAATGCACCACAATATTTCAGATATACTCGGAGGCTTAATGAAATAACGGTGTTGATGAACTGTGTGTTAGGAGAATCAGTGTTTTTAAACTGAGCTGTTTCCTCATTGACTTTTTAAGGGTTTGTCTATATGGTAAAACACCTGAACCGGTGCCTACAAGCTCACAGAAAGCTACCAGCTTCGTTCCCAGAAGCAAAATAGCCATGTCAGTTCAATGATATATCACATATTAGTTGCTATCTCTCAGTGTGGATGGAGCACATGATTTATGAGGAGAGGCCCAGACAGCTGGGTTTGTTCAGCCTGAAGAAGAGAGGGCTTATTGCTGTTTTTAGATACCTAACAGAAGAGTACAGAGACCCTAGAGGTGCACACTTGAAGGGACAAGATGCAACCCACAAAATTTGCAACAAGGAAAAGTCACATTAGATATTAGGAAAAGAAAAGCCACAGTGAGCATAGTCAGTAGAATGGGTTTCCCAGAGGAGCTGTGGAGTCTCCGTTCTCAGAGGTATTTAGAAACAAACTAATCAGGGCCTGAGCAGCCTGATGTAACTTTGAAGCTGGACTTGCCATAAAAGCTGGCTGTGCGGATAGCAAGGAGTGGGAGCAGTTACCTGCAGAGGTCTTTTACACCCTAAATCACACGATGACTCTAAGCTGAAATGACAGAGACATCTGGCTCCCAGGACTCAAGTTAATTACCTGGTGTATTTTTGCAAAATACTGCATTGTACCCTGCGAACAGGGTTCAGTAATTCCCATGAGATCCAATATAAAGCCATATTGGTATAAAAAATGTGGCGACAAAGAAAGAGACCTCATTTCCTATAATTAGAGGTAGACTGACCAAGCTCACCCTGAGGTTTGGGAGCGTGGAAAAGGACTATACATCTGCTTATTTGGAGAATGCATATTCTTCTTGTACCTTGACATCACTCTGAAGACTTGTCCAAGGCATTGTGCCAGGGACACTCAGCAAGGGGAACTCTGAGAAGCTCTTCATCTGCTGGCAAACCCTTGCCCTGCTCTTCAGATGAGCCTAGGGGAGAAGGCAGAGGGGGGAAGGACCTCTGAAGAGGCCATGGATGTGATTCTGAAGAGTTAGCAGAGGGACAGACCAGACTGGGGACAATTCAGGGGACAGTTACTGAAAACTTCAGATGTGGTTTGTTAAAAATTTCCTCCAAATGCCAGAAGAACTAGTTTTCCCTCAGGGCTGCTGGTGCACATGTTTGTTAGAAATGATGCGACGGCCAATTACAAACATTAGCATGCTCACCAAATACAACTGGTTGTCAAGATACTCAAAAAATAAAAAAAAAACCACAAACACAAACCAAAACAGAAGAGGAAAGAAAAACTATCTAAAAGGAAATCAAACATTGCTGTAGACAAATCTTTATTACAAAATATCTGACAAAACTTCCCAATTTTCAATTGTTCATTGCTTCAGGAATCTGGAGAACTGTGTTAAGTCCCTAAGAGCATCCATGAGTTATTGAAAGCTAGATGTCTTTCCAACAGCAGACTCTGGAGAAAACGTACATCTGTGCAGGACTCATGCAGAGGTACATGTAGAAACTCTCAGATATGTCTCTCAAACTATGTCAAATGGCTCTGCTATTTTAGATGTTCTTCAATTTATTTTTTTTTTGTCATTACAAGTCCTGCATGAATGAAATTTACTTCAAAGAATGAAAATATTAATTGATGGGAAGGTTTCTATCACTTCTTTTTTTAGAAGTTATAAAGGTACAGACCCCTGAGTCTGATTCTGAGGAGGGCTAATGTGACATAAATAAAGACTAATCCAAATTATTTATGTAGCTATCTACCAGTGCAAAACAATTGAAAAAAGATCAGAAACAGCACCAATAACTCTCAGCTGTAATACGTAAAACCTGACTAAAAAATCTGTAATCACTAGTGACCTTGATCCAAGTCTCAATGACATCCAAAGGCTTTGATGGGATTTGAATGAGACCTTAAGAGTTTCTCCATCTGTGACAAAATATCTGGTTACCTGGGAGATTTCACTGAACAATTGCATCCAAAATTGCCCTCTTCTTTTGCAAAGCTTGAAGGGGATTATGGAGGGTGATTGTTGTGGGCTAGGAGCTGCACTGATTTGTTTTAATGGAAACCAGAAAAGTTTACAAGAAACAGAAAGAACATTTTTTTTTTTTTTTTTTTTTTTAGGAGGATGGGATTAAAGAAAACAAATAGCAGCCTTCCACGATTTCTTGGAAACAAGATCAATATTATTACAGCAATTAAAACTTAACCCAGGGCAATGAAAGGATCCTGAGGTATTAAATTAGGGGGTTGTCACTTCAGAATGTGCAATTAGCACATGCACCCCTTGGACTGTTTGTTATTTAATGTTTTTTTCAATGCACTACAAACAAAGATTACAGGTCATGTAGAAAATAAGTGTTCAGCAAGGTATTTGCTGAGTTAAAGAATGGTTGGTAACAATTCCCTTCTTTTTTTCCTTTCTGTTTTGGTCTGTGAATGCAAGTCTTGTGCACTTTTTGACAAATCCTGTATACTTTTTAGCAAAGTAAGGAAACAACAAGTGTTTTATTGCATGGTCAATGAATAGACCTTTCTTCATCAGGGCAAACAGATGAAGGATGTGAAGTACATCAGATTATCCAGGTTATTAACATTTCTTTGTTGTCCTTTGCTGCTTTGTTATATTAAAGCAGAATACTATAAGGTAGAAAAAAACCCAAACCCCCCACTTTTTCTTCATTTTACCCTCTTTCATATTACAGCTATTTTAAGTGTGATTATCAGATTCAAACCTACTACAGTTTCAATTTATTGAGATTATTTCTGACTTCAATGTTCATTTTCAGTGTGATATTGTCACTGTCATATGTTGTCATAAGTTATGATTCACCCAAGCTTAGGATATTGGGTAGTGGAAACTGAGTGCAGAAGTATCCCCCTATGCTGACAGGCCAATATAAGACTGAAAACATATTCGGCATTACACAAAGGCAGACAGTAGTAGAGGAGAAAAATCTGAATATAATGCCATAAACATTATTGCACTGTAATGCCAAGTATTGCAGCTTAATGCAAGGCTGAAAACTGAATTATTCTTTTCGACAGCGTTTCTTGGGCCTTCAACCATGACACAACATACTTTTACAAAGGCAGAGCAGGTCATAGTCCCAGACTGAGATTAACAAAAAGGAGTTATTTATTGTGGTTGCCCCTTAAAGACCATCTTGAAGACAATGCACTGCTCCCTTTTGAGTGTTAAATAGATCTGCTTACATTGTTAGTACTTTACATTTTGAGATAGAGATCAAGACCACATTGTTAGCAGATGCCTGTTTTACTGAAGACAACTGCAAAAGCAGATAAAATAAAGTCTTGGCTTTTGTTTTAATAATGATAAGACTAATGGCTAAACTGCATTTTCTGAAAAGGTAAATATTTTCTCCTTAAAACACCAATGAAAATGTCTTTACCCTCTACTCTTTTAAGCCCAGAAAAGTGTCTCATATAACTGAAGTTGAGAAGATAAAGACGAAGTGATTTTTTTTTTTTTCTCTTAGTTGCCCTTTATGTGTCTTTAAGATCATTACATAAATAGGAACTGCCATCCTCTCTATCAGACACGAACACTGAATTGGAACAGAGTGCAATGCAAAAACTACTTTGAAAAAGAAATAATTGTCTTTGTGACAGCTGTCTGAGGAAGTCCATAGAACACTCCAGCTTCCACTGAGGTTCTTCCACTGATGCTATCCATACGTTGCTATCCTGCAGATGACCCTCATCCTCCTGAATCAGTACTCACTGATTTCCCATCTACCTTTTGGGAGTATAAAGATATAGGGGATAGATGTTTGCAGGGAAAGTCAAGCCAGCATAGCAGAAACACAAACGGAATCAACCTCTTTGCCATTTCCAGGATTAATTAACTTTTGGGAAGGTTTGGATATTCCCACCGAAAATTTTCTTTGAACTATTCAAGTACAGCAAAAGGTTGGCTTTTTGGCAAAGGGAGTAGGCTACTTCTTGGTGTAAATGTTAACACAAACCACTATAGTTTTTTACTGTCATTGTTTTGTAATTTAATGTCATACTTGTACTCTCCTAAGAGCATGACACAATTGTAAAGATCAGGAGCATATTTCATTTCTCTTTTCTCTTTTTCCTGTTTGAGAAGGGAGACAGGGATCCTGGATATTCTTAGTTAAGGGGTGGGGGAGGGATATAAACTAGGGGAAAACTAGTGAAAACAGTCATTAGCCATCCTTTTTATTTCAAGTATATTCATATGCACTGCAGAGAGGAAATAAGACCTGGTCTTCTTAAAAGCAGTCTATAGCAACACATGGGTAATGGTGTGGCTTCCCCTAATCCACCCAGAGAATGACTCAAAAATAAAAATGAAAACTACTCCTAATAATGGAAACTGTGAGTGGGTGAAGGGAGTGTAGTGGATAGAGGAAATCTCCCAAGACTATTGACTCTGAAAAGACATTTCATTTTAGCAAGTAACTAGTAATGGATAGAAAAGAAACTAGTGAAACTCAGCAAGCAGCCTAGCATTAGTCAGTGACCATCATGCTTGTGTTACAACAACAAAATTGTTAGCTTCACCTTGATCCATAACTTTGGCGAGTGAAGACAGAAATGACAGCATTGCGTTCAGTACCTAACATGACAACACAAGGCTGCCAGCTCTGGACCCCCATGCTTTTCCATGCTATGGTCAGATTTCATGCACGAGGTGCTAGATGAGCTTGACTTATGGCAGAGCAGCTCTACCAGAGACTGAATGCATCTCTGACCCACAAATGTGACGGTGTCAAAACCCATAAAAAAGGATCAGGAAAAGCCTCCTGCACAAGGAAGAGCAAGGTGAGGAGGCAGGGACAAGGAACCTGTGGCCAGCTGTCCAACAATGACATTGTTTCATTACACCATGAACTGCAAGGTCTGATACTTCTGCAGTAGTGGTGCTGCAATGCAGTACCACTGACATATTGCACCCCTCCATAGTATTACACATCTGCTCATGTATTCAGTAAGTTGTATATGATAACAACCCTGCTCTACATGGAAGTACAGAGCAATGAAATGGCAGTGGACTTCCATCTCTGGCAGACTCCACCTAACAGGCAGAAACCTACCTGAAGTGCAGAATTTGGTTTTGGTGGTTTTAGAATAACTTTTTAATGCACTGCTGTTGATTGGCTGGCTAACTGAGTCTGAGGGAGAGGGCTGAGCTTTGAGCTGATGAGCCTCGAGAGCAATGGCAAAGGTTTTGAATTTTTGAGAAGAAAGACTTCACAAAAACAAGCTCACTGGAGGTGTGCTGCCTCTCAGTGCTAAACAAAAGAAGACTTGCAATCTGCTGCACATGCTACACAGAGATTTTTTTTGAATGCTTAAATTTTAACAGCTGGTAGATGGTATGGTTTACACTTTCCCACAAACACTCTGGCTTGGTTCATCTCTTTGCGCCTTAGATATGTAAAACTCAGACACTTGTTTGAGCTTTTTGCCAAGACTACTGCTATATTCTGGGAGCAGAAGATGTGCCTCCAGAAAGCAATTCCTTCCTGTTTATGTAGCTATCTAAGGGAAAGATTTAGCCCAGACATAAATTTAGTTTTCCAAAGGTGTGTGAGGGGTCTCCACCAGGAGTTTGATGTTTCTTACATACAAATCAAAAGTGATCTGAGGTTCTTCTGTGAAATCTGTAAGTTACTTAGATGTATGCTTAGATGTATGAATCTGTAAGTTACTTAGATGTTGTACATCTCATCAAAATTAGTCTAGATCCATTAAAAAAACCCTGAAACCATAGTTCCTCTTTTGTTAACAATTTTCATGAATAAAGGTATATCCTTACACATTCAGCAGGCCTGCACAGTGCAACAACCTGTTAGCTCATGGAGTCACATAATGGTTTTAGATAACATTTGTCAGAAAATCAAACACAACCCAGCTACTGTTTATCTTCACAGCCAGCTACTAGAGTTCTTTAAATAACTGTTTCAGCCTTCACAATGATAACACCTAGAGACAGAAATAACACATTTCATTAGGGAGGGTTTAACAACTTCCCAAATGTAGTCTATTCAGCCTTTTTTACCCAACTGCACAAAGGCAGCTGAATCATCCCTGAGGATCTTGTGTTGCCAGTTGTGAAAGCATGAAGTTGTGCATGGGCACCCTAGCTGCAGTAATTGTAGTCCACACAGCCATTAGCATGAGATAAATCAATCTGGGTCCACAACCAACTGCCACAGAATCTCAACAAATGAGAGAAGCAAAGTTAAAGTATGGGTGATGAATGATCTGCTCAGTCTCCCTTTATGCTCAACAGGTACAGTCAAGCAGATTGCAGATTGTATCATTATTTGACTAGCATATACTGGTTTTATATGTGCTGTTTTTACTACACATACTGTTGTTGCCATCTAGAATCACTGTTAGATTCATGAAGTCAGTGATCATCTCTTTTCCCCATGAATGAATTCATTCCTGTTGTACTGTAACTAATATTATCATAGACATGTATTATTAAGATCACTTGTACTGTAACTAGTATTGTCATAGACTAATATTAAAAGGAATACTTCAAGGACAGCAGTAAATGAATTTAATGAATGAACAGGTATGAGGTACTTTCATTTAAAAAATATAGTCATTGTTCAGAGACTTGTTTAATCATTTGTCCTTATACTTGCCTAATTCTTAACAGAACAGGGATCTATGCTGGGAAAAAAGTTCAAAATCTAAAGATGCCCAGATCCAAACCACCTCATTCTCTAGGCCAAAACGATCTGCGTGCAGTCGTGTTGCATGCAAAATAAACCCTAGGGAAGAATCATGAAGAAAATGCTGGTGGGGCGACAGCAGTAACACCCAAATAAGAGAAAAGAGAAGGGACAACTCCTACAGATGTGTGTGCTCTTTTACTGTGAAAGCAAGTGGTGATTTACAGTGCCAATACCTCCCACAGACACCTTGGACACACGACAACGGCAGAGGTGCATTTTGCCTAAGGTGATGTGCAGTCCTGACTTAGCTGAGATGATGAACTAGTAGAACTCTCAAACTAGCAAAAACATAACTTGCAAAATCCCCTTTTAATAACCATTTCAAGAAGCTGTGTATAATTATCTACAGGATTTGTTGAAGTGTCTCAGCACAACACAGAGTGACAGCAGCTAATCTCTGAAAGGTGGTGGTTTAGAGTTTAATTCTAGATAAATTCACAGAAATCAGCAGGAAATGTAAAAATTGTGCAAGCACATATGTGTGTGTTCAGAAACACATATAAACATTTACACATACATATGACCAATGAACATCTGTCTAATTCAGTTGAAGTCAGCTGTCTGAATGTACATGAAAATGTGAAAACTCTCACAGATCCCTACTGCAAAATAAAAGTCTACAACTTTAAAACATGCATTTAAAAAACAAGTTCTCCCAGCTAAATTAAATACATTAAAGATGTATTAATATTGAAAGTATTCTTTATATTTCTCAGTGCTTTTAATCACATTTTTCTCTCCCAGTGTGTCTTACTAAAAAGACAATTTTAAGAAAAGAAATCTTGCTTAGTGCTTCCAAGCTTTTATAAAAGATAAAACCACAAAGTTTTGTTAGAGCTGATGGAAGCAAGCCAGCATACTTGAGAAATCTATATCAACTTGAACATTACAATAAACCAAGTTGCTTGGAATCCTTAACTTCCAAGTTAACTTTTACTAAACTGCTGACAAGAACCAGTGCCTGTTTTCCTCCAAAGTTAGAACTGAGCTTTCATCTATCCTGAGTACAAAAATTACTGTCCCACTTCTTTGCTGCAACATTCAGCAGCAAACTGAATATTACAAGGTGTTAAACACTATTATAACCACAAACACAACAGCATTCAGTGTATACAACAAACTTGAAGCAAATACTTACAGGTAGCAGTGTTTCTCCAGGAGGTTGAACATGAGATCATACTAGAGTAAAAGGAATAATGCATGTCACTGACCCAGTAATCCCTGGTTTAAAAGGCTGGCAGAGGAAGAAATCCAATGAGTGGACGACAGAGAGAAAGACGGGGCGGGAGGGGGGAAGTGGGGGGGAGAGATAGATGAAATTCCAGTCTGTCTGGTCAGCTTGGCTGTAGTTTTCTCTGTACTAAAAATCCACAATAAACACTCTTTGCTTGCAAGACTACTTCTGACTGCAGAGTCCCAGAGTACGAACACTTTGGAGCTCCCTATGATAAGGGCATTCTGAGATGCCTTTAGAGTGTTTACACTCAGCAATGCTTCTCTGGCAGCCAGCCCCAGATCTTCCTTTCCCCTTCTGCTAGTTAAGTCTGTTTGGACTGAAAACTGAGCTCCTGTTAATAAGGTTTGCTCATTTTTTCTCCCCGTTTCTGCTAGTATATTTACTTCAACTAACTCTCTCTCTCTCTCTCTCATTTATATGTTAAAGATTCATAGACAAAGAGATGACCTAAAATCTTTTCAGAACAATCAGTTTTCCCCCATAAGAAGGGAAAAAGACTCTTTATTGAAATACAGACGTGATTCATTTCCTCCATAAGAGTGAAGCTTGTTTCAAGGTGGCTGATGAAATTAAAATCAAGTCAGTCATTAATCTAATAGTAATGCATATTGCCTACTTATAAATGTGATATACTTTTTACAAGCCGAAATGTTCAGTCAACTGCTGTTCAGAATCCTGTTGCATGTTAAAGTATTAAATATTCAAATTCACATATATTCATTTTACTGCTTACAGTTGCAACAAAGGAAAATCCAGGAGTATTCAAAAAAATATTTTTTCCATTCAGAACAGCAGGGAAGAGGAAGGGTGTAGGCCAAATCCCACCAATTATTTAACACCTTGTAGAATTCAAGACATCTCTTCAGCCTTCTGTCGTGAGATTCACATCAGATTTGCAGATTTGACTGGCTAGTGGGAGTCTTCGTAAAATTTGCTACCCCACAGTGGCTCATTGGTGTGTCCTGAGGAACAAACTCAACAGCCCACATTTTCAGAGCACAGAGTTTGTATTGCAAAGTGGCAATGCAGGGACAGGCTACCCTATGCCCATCTCAACACAGGGACCAAAAGCATTTTTAAGCGTAGGGGACAAACAGATTTTCAGCCAAGCCACAAGGCATTCTTACAAGTGGAGGAGGGACAGCAGGGGAAGAGCTACAGACTCTCAGGTTCCCCGCAAGCAGGGGCCAAATCCAGCATGACTGTAATTCTGTAGCATGCTGCCTCCTCTTGCCTCTTTTTGAACAATCACACTGACTTTCGCCTTCATATGGAAGCAAAACTGCACTATAGAAATGCAAAACTGAAGTCAATAGTATGAAAGAAAAGAGCCAGCAGATGTTCCTGTGGCATGACTTAAAAATGAAAATGAACTCAAAACTACACCATCTGTAATATGATACAATTTGGGCTATATTTGCTTATGAAAAAACACAAGGCAAAAAAAAATTTCCTTGAGGTACAATACTAGTATCAGAGTGGTATACTGACCTGGGTTTCAGACCTGTAGTAATCCTCAGATTTTATCAAGTTTCAGAAAAACTTGGAATAAGTGCTTATCTCCTCTGAGTCATGGCTGTGGGTGGGTTAGCTTGTGTGTTTGTGCTTGTGCTTGCTGCAATGTAGCTTCTAATTCACCATGATGAATGGCCTGTTTGTATTGTACAGTGGTCTGGTTAGGATCATCAACATAACTGTACTTACAGGCTGATTAAAAATGTGGCGGCTTATTTCAAAGTATAATGTCGCTGACCTATTAATCTATAACATAACTGCAGAAGCTCTTTTCAAGCCAGTTTTATTACCCCAGCAATGAACTTGGCATCTCATTTCTTATTGTACTCCTTAACTACAATTAATTTTTGCAAGCTATCAAGGTGACATTATCTAAAGAATAAACTAAAATCACCAAAGTTTTCTTGAGAAATGCCAGAGCACTGAAAAGAATATATGCCTTTTGTACATATACTCACTCTTCTTATTTCAATGTTTGTCCACACAGGAAATTGACTAGTTCAGTTTCCTGTGACTGAAACTTAAGCACAGTATATATTCCTTCTTAATTAGTAGCCAAACTCATGCAGCCAAGACTGTTGATATGAAGGTAATCAGTCAACTGTTTTCTGTAAGCTTTCTTTAACAAGGTATAGTCATAATCAGTTCCTTTCTTTCCAGGCTTTTGTTTGGGGAAAAAAAAAAAAGTACCTGAGGCACATAACAGGCAAGAACACACACACACCCATACCCACACACACACCCCCAGCTCTTCTCTTTCATTTCAACTTGCATTGATAAGCAATGGCCTGAACTGCACATTGTCTGTCATCTGCACATTTAGTCAAGATTCCTGTAAGGAGGATGAGGTTCTCGAACTATCAAAAGACTCATGCTCATCCCTGAAGTCTGGACACAGGAAAATCTGCTGAACTGTGGGGGAAAAAAGAGACAATTATTTCTCAGGCATTTACTACATGGCAGAAATTTTATTCTGTGAGTGACAGTACCTGGCTGCAGCAGTCCACTCCTCTAATGCAGGCTGAGAAGAACAGGGTGAAAGATCATATTTAAAAGGGGAAGTATTAAATCTACCTTCTTTTCCTACCCCAACCTATATATACTCTGTCCATAAAGATTCAAATGTGGGAGGGGCACTGAGTGCACTAAGTTATGTTCTCCCTAAACATGAAAATGCAAGATCAGCAATGCAAGGTCAGGCAGCGAACAGGAAAATAAGGGTAGATATGTTGGCAGAGAGCTGACCCAGCAAGGGGCTGTCAACCTGCTAGGCTTGCATGGCAACTTGCCTCGCGATTCCCACAATCAAGTTCATAAGAACATGATAATCATGTCCATGCCATCAGAAAAACAGCACACTTCCTACAAAAGAAACAAGGATAATCTGGGACTATGGCATACTTGTGGCTGGAGCCACTGGCTAGAGTTTCTTTGCAACACTGTGCACCGCCACCACAACTAGGAGGGTAATGCTGCTGTTCCAGCCTGTCATCTTCATCCACAATAACCTAGAGTTTTCAAGCAAGAAGTTAATAATGAAATTAACAGTGAAATGGTCTGCTGGTTATTTCCTCTCTTTATCCAAAAATATTTTCTGGAGCATTACCAAGCAAGAACTACGCAAGATATTCCTCTGAATTCTCTCATAGAAGACTGAGGATCTGTTGGTTATCAGGTACAACCAAGCAAAAACCATGCTCAGTTTTCACAGTACAAAACAATTAATGTATGTAACACAACAGAGGACATGGTCCTTGCTGCAGGGAGTACATCCATTTCGTCTACCACATCTGAGGCACTGAAAAGCCTCATCCAAGAACAAGAGACCAGAAAAAGCTTCTCTGCTTGGTTAAACCCTCACTCACCCACAGTCTTTGAGCAGCAGTGCTGCTCTGGAACAGTTGCTGCAGTAGCAAACTGAATAGAGTTGCCTATGCAGAGACATTACAATCTGCAGACTCCTTGTAACACATGTCCTATATATATATCCTTGTAATTTGGTTGTTTTGGTGATTTTCATAAAGAACCCCACGGTTTGTGGCCTGGCAGTCAGGACATCTGGATTTAGATGACACCTACCCCCTTAACAAGCATGGGCACACGACAAAGCAGCCCTTGAGATTTGGTAGTACAGCTGCGTGAGTGCAGAGCATTGGTTTTGGCTGTATTCCACAAAACCATTCTCGTTCTTGGGAAAGAAGAAGACTGGAAATTACATTTTACCAGTGCTGCTGAGTTTTATGTGACATAGGTTCAACTCTCCCTGTAATCAACAGTAGGAATGTCTATAGACGCTCCAAAGAGCATGGCAAGGCTTTCTACATTAATGAGTCCAAAATGATAAAGCATCACACTGTTGATGTTTCTTCCCTGGTAAGTATCAGAAAACATTCTTTTCAAAGGACCACTGTCATAGAAACTTGCTAGCATTTTGAAGTATCTCTCAGAGGCCTAACCTTTAGGGAAATATTTTCAGATCCAGTGACAAACAATTGACCTCTTAATTTATGAACCATGACATTGCTGTGTTATTTGAAAAAAGAACCTAAAGGGAGTTTTAACCTGCATACACCTCCACTGAAGTGACAGAAAGGCACACTGTTAATCTTCAGGGAATGTGGGACGCTACCCAGATCCAATCCACTGACAACAGCCACTTACTGAATACGAGGAAGCCTCTATTTACCCTAATGCAAAGCCTCAAACCAGCAGAAAAATTACTGTTATCTTCCTCAAATTGCATTTAGAGGTTTAGTTTGTTGGTTAAGTAGCAGGGAGAATCTCTCTACAAGCACAGCTGCCCTTCAACTTACTTCAAACAGGTCATGAACATGGCAGAGACATACCAGTATGTCAAAATGCTTGCCAGACGGAGCATAACATCTGAAGTTAGAAATCCTGGATACTGGTTTCACCTCAAAAGCTTTAGTCCAGCTTCCTGAAAAGCAGCTATCAAATGAGTTTTCCTATCAAATGAAAACTCCACTCACTTCAGTCATGTTATCTGATCCATTGATGCCTAAGTTGTTTCAAAGCTATAGGAAGGCATGATTGCTCTTAAGGAGTCAAGGTGTATGCTTGTAAAACACTGAGATTCTCATCTAGAACATATTATAGAGAATAACAATGCTATTTATTTCACGTATCATGGAAAATGTTTCATTTATATTTACTAAGATTGCTCTCTAAAATAGTGTAGTCTTCTGGCAAAGAACAAAGGAGACAAAGAGAGCCACAGTGCTATTTTTGCCTATGTTACAGCAAATAAAAGGTGTTTTTTTTTAATAAAGCTGTAAATCTAGATGAATCATTCATTGGGTAACACCAGCATTTCTACAAAATCTGACTTATACCTGCAAAACCTCTCCCAAAGGAAATACCTTTCCTCTCCCAAAGTGTCTATATCTGTGTCCTTAACATCTGAGATTATTACAGGAAGCCTGGTACAGCACGTAAGTCATCATCACAGTAAGCCCCGTGTGATCAAATGAGGACATATCACTTGCTTTTGTTGAGTTTCTTCTGAAATTATATGCCGTATATCCTGGCACAACTAACATTTCTCTTCATTTGATGCAGATAGGCTCATTAGGAGCTCTTTCCATATTTGTTCAAAATCACAGAATCACAGAACAGTTTGGGTTGGAAGGGACCTTCAAAGATCATCTAGTCCAAACCCAATATTAACTACAGTAATGTAAATGCTCTTCAAGAGTGTTAAGTCTCACAGATAGTCACTCTAATAGTTTAGTACAGGACATTTTTCAAATTCTCAGGAATGCAAATTTGAAAATGTTGTTGTGTGGTTCCGTTGGCTTCTCCATGAGAAAAATGGAGCACAGCCTGCAGGCAAGAAGGCTGGGAATTGTGATCACCTATTAGGTATTCAGATACAATAGGAAAGGGCATGAGGAATAAAAATCAAGTGCATGTTGAATCCCTAGTCAGTAACTGACATAATTTTTTAAAATCTTCTCTGTATTTTTGTAATTGTAACTCAGTATATGCACTATGTGTTTGTGAAAAAAGTTGTCTGATATTTCAATTGAAAGCAAACAAAGCATTGCGTCACAGAAGATAAATAAAAGAAATAACTATTAACTGAGCCTCATGTCATGTTAAGCAATGAGTCTAAAAATAATCCACTTTAGGTTTGGATACAACTCCAGGGAGTGAAGCCATGTATTGCGATGAAACAAATGTTAGCATTATAGTCTTTATTAATCTCACACAACTTTTAAAGAAATAACTGTAATGCATTAATGTCTTACAAGGAGCACAGCTGTCAGAAAATCAAATGCACTGTGTCACTGCTAGCTGCTTCATTGGAAAAAACCATGCATAATATGTGTAATAGCAAAGCCCTTGATCACAAAGACAAACTATTAAGTTTTTGACTGCAGAAGAGGCACTAAACATAAAGCTAAGAATGGCATTCAGGAAACTAAAAAAAAAAGCCCAACAACAAGGCAGCACACTTTATGTTAAGCGGATACAAAAATCAGAATGTTGTCTGAAATGGAAGTTTGAGACAAAGTTGAGTAGCATTTTCAGTAAAATGAGTAGCTTCATTGAAAAATCTATACTGGTCGCTATTCTCTCTATTTTTAAACAGTTTGATTTTTCGCAAAATTCTTTGTATCTTGGGCTAGACCCTCAGTTGTTGCAGAGGAACTCTAAATGGCCATCTCTAAGGACTTCAGCATCTTGGCAGCCCCTGCAGTCCTTGGCCTGAATACACCTAAAGCACATCACCACTTCTAAGATTTCTTCAAATTGTGCAACCATAAGGATCAGCATACATACTGCAAATCATAAAAACACCTCTTCGTAGCCATGGCTTTCTTTTCAGAGATGTGAAAGGGACTAGGCAGAGCTGGCCACATGGCAGCAGAGCCCTCCATGCCCTCCAGGAAGCCTTGCTGCTGGGTGCATGGCCACCAGCATTGTGGGACTGTGGGACCATCAGAGTTGTCCTGTCCCTCATTGGATCAGGAGAGTAAAGATACGTAACTATGTGGTAGGAGGAGAAACTCAGACTACCACTGTTCTTGCACAGCAATGTTCTTTACAGCATTAAAAGGCATGCTTGTCATCACAGAATTTCAATTCTAGAAACTGTTATGAGTATTTGTACTTGTGCCTCCAGCATCTGTAAAGGTATTGATTGATCTAATTTTCCTTCCAGGCTGCTGTTGTACATTGCTTATCTAGGGTAAAAAGATACAGTTTGGGTTTTTCAAATCTTCAGGTAGCATAGTATGAAATAGTTGGCAGCAGCTAAGACAGCCATCAGCATTTCTAGCTTTCGAGGTGGGCAGTCTGCTCTGTCACATAGGTGTCACACATGAGGCCCAGGATGAACCCTTTTCCATCCCTTCCTGAGACACCCTGTATGCTCACAGAGGGCAAAAATAGGTCTTGACCACCACAAAAGTAATGAATTTGGCACAGCTGGAGACAGAAATTGGAGAAGCAGCAAAGTCGTCATAATAGAGCAAATAACTAGATTCCAGCTTGAAAAGAGCTGGGCTATTCTTTAATGTACCTAAAAAGGTATAGAAAAAGCAAATTTTTTTCACAGCAAGAAGGACAGGAGAGAAAAGGCAAAGAATATATGTTCAAAACATAGTCAGGTATCACAGGCGAAAAAAAAAAAACCCTACATGAAGTACTGTTGCATGTTGGCAATCTGCCCACTCCCTATAACAACTAGGCTTCAAAATGCGTGTTCAAAATGCCCATGTTTTCCCTCCCTTTCTTTAAAGTCTGTTGTTCCTGCCCCAATCATTCCACCAAAACCCCCAGACCACACAGATCTGTTAATGCAGATAGGGAATTGTTCTCATAGTTAACTATCCAATTTACTACAAACCAAAAGGCTTATAGGAATATTACTTTATTGGCATTAAAATAATATCAGTGCACTCTGAAAAGTTTCCTTAGTTGTTTTAATTGAGATCAAGCAAAGTTAACTTAAGGAGGCTCTGAACATTTTTACCCAGAGTCTTGAAAACTGAGTCTTTTGGAGGGCAGGGCCTTTATTTTGGCTTACATGGATTTAAACCACAGCTGAGATTTTCATCTCAGTTAATGCTTCTAAAGTTTAAACAACTTTCCTTGTTTAGCTCACACTGCCACTGACTATGAAAGATCAGCAAAAAAACGTTTTCCCAACAGTATTATCCATCTCATTTCACTTTCACAGAAACTTGCAAGTTATGCAAAGGCAGAATGCTTCTCGGAAGCATAATCAGGTAGGACTAACACATAACTAACACCACTCCGGACCTCAACCAGCAGCTCCAGAAAACCCACACGTTATAGCATACTGAAATCATAGAATCATAGAATCACAGAATGGTTTGGGTTGGAAGGGACCTCAAAGATCATCTAGTTCCAACCCCCCTGCTGTGGGCAGGGACACCCTCCACTAGACCACATTGCCCAAAGCCTCATCCAACCTGGTCTTAAACACTTCCAGGGATGGGGCATCCGCAACCTCCCTGGGCAACCTGTTCCAGTACCTCACCACCGTCACAGGGAAGAATTTCTTTCTAATATCTAATCTAAATCAACCCTCCTTCAGCTTAAACCCATTACCCCTTGTCCTGCCACTACACTGCCTGATAAACAGTCCCTCACCAGCTTTCCTGTAGGCCCCTTCAGGTACTGGAAGGCCACAATTAGATCTCCCCGGAGCCTTCTCTTCTCCAGGCTGAACAACCCCAACTCTCTCAGCCTGTCCTCACAGGAGAGGTGCTCCAGCCCTCCGATCAGCTTCATGGCCCTCCTCCGGACTCTCTGCAACAGCTCCATGTCTCTCTTGTACGGGAGCCCCCAGAGCTGGACACAGTACTCCAGGTGGGGTCTCATGAGAGTGAAGTAGAGGGGCAGGATCACCTCCCTCGACCTGCTGGTCACACCTCTTTTGATGCAGCCCAGGACACGGTTGGCTTTCTGGGCTGCAAGCGCACACTGCTGGCTCATGCTGAGCTTCTCATCAATCAATACCCCCAAGTCCTTCTCCTCAGGGCTGCTTTCAATCCGTTCCTTGCCTAGCCTATAGTCATGCTTGGGATTGCGCCAACCCACGTGCAGGACCTTGCACTTGGCCTTGTTGAACTTCATGCAGTTCGCACAGGCCCACCTCTCCAGCCTGTCAAGGTCCCTCTGGATGCCATCCTTTCCCTCCTGCATGTCAACCACACCACACAGCTTGGTGTCATCAGCAAACTTGCTGAGGGTGCACTCAACCCCATTGTCCATGTCACCGACAAAGGTGTTGAACAGTGCCAGTCCCAGTACTGACCCCTGAGGAACACTACTCCTCACCGTTCTCCACTTGGACATTGAGTCGTTGACCACAACCCTTTGAGTGTGACCATCCAGCCAATTCCTTATCCACTGCGTGGTCCATCCATCGAATCCATGTCTCTCCAATTTAGAGACAAGGATGTTGTGCGGGACAGTGTCAAATGCCTTGCACAAGTCCAGGTAGATGACGTCAGTTGCCCTTCCCTTATCCACAGACGCTGTAACCCCATCATAGAAGGCCACCAAGTTTTTCAGGCACGATTTGCCCCTAGTAAAACTGTGTTGGCTGTCACCAATCACCTCGTCATTTTCCATGTGCCTGAGCATAGTCTCCAGGAGGGGCTGCTCTGTGATCTTGCCAGGCATGGAGGTGAGGCTGACCAGCCTGTAGTTCCCTGGGTCTTCCTTTTTTCCCTTCTTAAAAATGGGGGTTATGTTCCCCCTCTTCCAGTCAGCCAGAACTTCGCCAGACTGCCAGGACTTCTCAGATATGATGGCGAGTGGCCTGGCCACTTCATCCACCAGTTCCCTCAAGACCCGCAGATGCATCTCATCAGGTCCCATGGGCTTGTGCACCTTCAGGTTCCTTCGATATTCTCAAACCTGATCTTCTCCTACAGTGGGTGGTTCTGCATTCTCCCAGTCCCTGCCTTCTGTGACCTGGGCAGGGTGGCTCAAGCATTTGCCAGTGAAGACTGAGGCAAAGAAGTCGTTGAGTACCTCAGCCTTCTCCATATCTTGGGTAACCAGGTAACCCATTTCATTGCAGAGGGGGCCCACATTTTCTCTTATCCTCCTTTTATCCCTGACATACCTATAGAAGTTTTTCTTGTTGTCCTTGACATCCCTGGCCAGACTAATTTCTGTCAGGGCTTTGGCTTTCCTAACCTGCTCCCTGGCTGCTTGGACAGTTTCTCTGTATTCTTCCCAGGCTACCTGCCCTTGCTTCCACCCTCTGTAGGCTTCCTTTTTTTGTTTGACTTTTTGCCCAGGATCTCCTTGTTCATCCACGGGAGCCTCTTGGTATTTTTGCTTGACTTCCTCTTTGTTGGGATGCATTGCTCCTGAGCTTGGAGGAGGTGACCCTTGAATATTAGCCAGCTGTCTTGGGCCCCTCTTCCTGCCAGGGCTTTGTCCCATGGTATTCTACCAAGCAGATCCCTGAAGAGGCCAAAGTCTGCTCTGCTGAAGTCCAGGGTAGTGAGCTTGCTGAGTGCTCTCCTCGCTGCCCTGAGGATTATCCTGTGCTTATCCTTGCATGTGCTACACACAGCATCCAGACTGAAAACCAAGAATGTTATCTTCATAAAGAATTTTCCTTCCCTCTGAAGTCTACATTTTTACTTACAGCAATGCTTTAACAAGTGTGACAACACATTCTGAAACCATTGCAATCCCTAACTGTTCAGAAGGCATGCTGAAGTCTTTAAGCACAGGATGGTGCTTTAATCTGCTATAATCCTCTAAAAAGATTATTTTCTGAAGAATTTTCATATCTTGGCATTCAGCCACAGTATTATTATGATGGCAGTTAGAGAATATTGAAGGAGCCTTCTGAGATACAGGAAGCCCCACTTACATGCACCTAGAGAGGGAAATCTAGGAAGGTGTGGGTTTTTTAATAGTAACAATGCCAGATCTGATCCTTGCTTACAATGAATGAAATTATCAACTGGAAAAGTGAAGTTCAGACTTCTCCAGAAAATCCCCACTTCACATGCAGGTATTCCTGTGATCTTTTTTCTTTAACACCAAAGCCCAGCCATGGCCCAAGCAGTATCCGCTGTTGTCTGGGCAGACACAGACTCAAGGATGGGAAGTAAGCAGGCAGGTAGGAGAGAATGGGTCACCTGGGAAGTCTGAAAGATAAAGCAACAAAGAAAAGCAGAGGAGTGCAGAACAAAGGCTACATTAGAAAAGGAGAGCCTGAAACCCAGGCACCATGTAAGGCCTAGAGCTCTATCTCATACAGCCCAAGGCACACATTTGTTTTGGTGTTCTTACTGAATCATATGTTAGTGTTGAGCTGTGATCTGCTGAGGCCAAAGAAACTCTTCCCAGCCTGACACAGATGTACAGACAGATAAAACCCAGCAAGAATTTGATAAGAAATTACACAAGTAATGCAATTAAGTCAGGTCAGTGGAAGCAAGAACTCATTTTTTTCCTCTTTTTTTATTTTTAGAGTAGCTCTTAGGATGACAGTAGATAATGCAAGGAGAAAGTTCTCAAGCAAGAACTTCTGAATGCCTGAGAAAGGGTCTTGAATAAGTGTTCTGAGGTATGTTAACTTCATGATCTTCCATCTCTAGAAAAGGAAATTGTAAAACACATGTCACAAAACACCTAGACAAATTAACAAGGACAGAGACTTTTCTAAAAAATTAGCATGTAGTCACATCTGTGGCTGGTAGGTTTTTGGTTTTTTGGGGTTTTTTGCGTTTTTTTAAAATAATCCTAATTCTTACTTCTCTTCCTCTTTCATTGCCTTTTTCAAATATTTTTTTTTCCCAAGTCTTTAAATTACTAGATGTAGCTCTATTTACATTTCTTCTGGAAGTGCATAGTTTTTATTCTCAGTATCAGTTTCTTACTTGAGCCATTCCTGGATTTTTACTTTGTAAAGTGGTTAGCTAATATCTCAGTTTTCCTAAACCTCTGTGCTAAAATTTGGATGCTCAGATGACTTCTCCTTGAATTGAATCAACATCTATTGCTAGTTCTGGTTTCTTTTTTTAGTTCCTCTTCTTCAGAGTTCCAACTAGACAAGGAGTCAAAAGTCATTCAGTTTCCTCCTGCACTCACCAGAAGGTGAGTCCAGTAAAACAAACAAAAAAAAATATTAAAGGACACAAATCAACTTTGTTTACAACCTATTTCAGCTGAGGTTCTTTACAGTGAATGATAGCATGAAGTGTCTTTTCACTTTTCAATTGTGTTTCACTTTTCCAATTCTGTTTGTCCAAACAGAATTTGAAATTAGACAGAGTAGGTCTGAGTAAAAAAAGCACAAAGGAAGTCTTTTGAGGACTGCAGTGTATGGGCCAGAAACAGTGGTGTTTCCAGAGAGAGCTGGGTGTTGTGGAAGCACAGAAAATTGACAACACGTGACAAAGAAAATTCTCCCATTTTCTGACCTTCTCCTCCCAAAGGTCAAGGTTAGATTCAAATAGCGAGAGCACTAGATCACGGAAATTACACTAGCTGTGAAATTTCAAGGTCACCAGCAAACCTCATGGATTCATAGAACCATAGAATGGTTTGATTTGGAGCGATCCTTTAAATATCATTGAGTCCAAACCCCCTGCCATGGGCAGGGACATCTTGTACTAGATCAGGTTGCTCAAAGTCTCATCCAACCTCATCTTGGTATGGATTTCACAGGATGGGTTGGGGGCACATCTCAAGTGTCAGTGTTAGACTGAAATATCCAATTACTCTATTCATCTATCCATCCATACAGAGAGAAGAGGAAGCATCTCCTCTGGTGTCACCAGAGGGTGATTAGAGACCTGCTTAGCCTTAACAGTAGCAGTGTGCAGGGACACAACTATGAATGTAAAGGGTGTATGGACCTAAATTTGCATCGCCCGTCTCAATCCCTCACACCATTTGCAAAGGGCATTTCCCAGACTGAGTCCAGAGTCGAACTGAATGATCTCAAAATAACAACCTACTTAAAGGTCAAATCTGTTCAGTTATTTGGAGGTATCTGTGTCCACAAGCCCAAAGGAAGCTTTGCCTACAGGGCACCACCATGCCAAGCAAACAGTCCCTTTCTGGTGCTGAGTGAGTTCACTTGGCACCCGCTGATGTGCGGCCATGTCAGCATGGAGCTTTGCCCTAGAGGATTTACCCTGCTTTAAGCAGATATAATGAGCTGAGGCATTACACTAGCACTCACTGAGACCTGCCGTGGCATCCATTTGTCCCCACCTCCCAGCAGCTTGTGACCACTCTTGCTTAGAGGTCACTGGCCCTGAAGCAGGGTCAGCAGAGGAGATGGCCTCAGTATTCCTCAGCAACTTCAGCACAAGAACTGAGACAACCACCAGGCTGTTTTCAGGATTCAGTCAAAACACCTGAGGGTTTAGAACTGAAAACCAGCATGAATTGACCTTTTATTCAAAGCAGGCAACTCCAATCCACAGAAATGGCTTTGCTCTGGCATGATTAAAGTCTTTAAAAAAAATAAAAATTATATTATGAGCATATACAGAGTTTCCAATGGTTGATTGTTGGTTCATTTCCAGGACGATTTGCTCTTTAGCCATCCAGACCAAAGACAGTGCCCAGGGAGATGGAAGTTCTATAAAACGGAACTGTTTATAGGTTTTGAGGAGAGAGAATACTTTCCTCTGCAGACATCAGAATTGACAACTCTCACTTCCTAACAGTTTTGCCTGTCACCACCTGTAGCAACATCACTGGATATTTAAAGAGACTTCAAAAACTGAAGAAGACATTTTGTTAAATACCCTTTTGAAAAAGAAGAGAAGAGAAGAAAGAAAAGAAAAGAAAAGAAAAGAAAAGAAAAGAAAAGAAAAGAAAAGAAAAGAAAAGAACAGAAAAGAAAAGAAAAGAAAAGAAAAGAAAAGAAAAGAAAAGAAAAGAAAAGAAAAGAAAAGAAAAGAAAAGAAAAGAAAAGAAAAGAAAAGAGAAAAGAAAAGAGAAGAAAAGAAGACAAGAAAAGAAAAGAAAGGAGAAAAGGAAGTTTTAATATCAAGGGTGTAGGCTGCACTTGAAATTGCTTGGGAAGAGCAGAAATTTAAATCTGCATCATAGGATCGCCATTATAAAGTGTACCAAACTTCTATTCACTAATGTTCAAAGTTTGAACCAAGACAAGCCAAACTCCTCATCAGTGGAAGTTACTGAAGTATTCAGTCTTGCAGCCAGTAGCTTTATTAAAACCAACCAATGCAGACAACAACAAAAACCCTATTAAAAACCTAGCAAAAAACTGCAGTTTGACCCTTTTAAATCATAGATTCAGGTCACATATGTAATTACATGGAAGGGAATTACACAGGCAGTATCAAAGGCCTCTTACCTGTGGTGACAGATATGGCTCATGGTCTTTATAACATACTGAATTTCACTACTTTGAGGCTCTTGTATTCTGCTAATTGCTCTTTCATCCTAAGAAAAGTCAGAAAAAAATGGTTTCTAAAAAAGTAATTGAAGTAAATGTGATTGAAAACATAGCCCAAGAGAAGTTCTCCCTTTTTTTTTTAAAAAACCCCTCTTCTCTGTGTTTCCAGGCATGCAACATGAGACATTTGAGCATGGCTACTATGTTGAGGAGGGGGAAGATGTGTTTGTAAGTGAGGAGATTGCCCAGTTGGATCCATTTAAATGGGAAACAAGTTTACTGGAAAAGCCATCCAAAAGTTGCTCAAGCATCCTTCTCCTACTGACTGTTCAGCTCAAATGCATGCATCAGTAGCATACATCCCCCCCCAGCGATGACTTCAGAAGGAAACATTGGGTGCCACTGTTGGAAGACACTTTGCATATCGTAGCAAAAGCTAGATCATGGCTGCCAGAGCAGCACTCAGCTCATACAAACCAGCATGGGACAGACCTACTCTCCTGCATTGGCCCCACACCATGTGGCCATACAACACCACAGTGCAAGACTCTGGACCTCGACGTGGGTGCACCAGCTTTGGGCGCACAAGGAGCTGAAGCCTGGTGGTAAATACAAACTGGTGGGAGCTGGGTGGGACCTCGGGGAGCTTGAGGTGGAGGAGCAGGCTGCCAGCAGGAATCCCAGCCTTAGCAGACCTGGTCACTGTGAATGTCTGTAAACAGTACTCCTTCCTCAGGTACAGCCTGGGCTGGTCTGGCTTCCCAGTATGAGAGGAAAACTGTCCCCTGTGAACTGATAGGTCTGACTGGGGTGGGGAGGGTAAGGAAACAGCTGACAGTGCGTGTTTCCTTTTACCAAGCCTGCTCTCTACATTCACAGCCCTGCCATAGCACTTTTACAGAGAATTAAGGTGTCAGCTAAACCTCATCCTTCAAACACTTAGCTCAGACATACAAGCAAGCATATGGTGTTCTGCTTCTGGCTGAAGAAGGCAATGACTTACATATGCTGCTAGCTTGCTTATACATCTGTTCTGAAAAAAAAAAAAAGTAAAACTGTGTGGCATTTAGAACCAAAAAAAACCTATTGGAGGAGAGAAGGGTCATTTGTACACGAGGGAATCAATAATAACCTGGTAATTACTGTACATTAGTATTTAACATAGTGTTGGCCAGAAAATCCCCTTCACTTCCCCCACCTGCCTTTCCCTTTTTCCTCCAGCACTACGTGGAATACTGACCAACAAGATACCAGACAAAAGAAATTGTCTGAGTGAAAATGCTGATATTTTTTGTCTCTAATACTGTGCCTTTATTTCCAAAGCTGACCTGGTTTACATGTGGAACAGCTGAGAGACTTAACAGGAATGTTATAAGCAGGGATGCGGGCAAGCCACAAGACTGCAGAGTTCTGGTCAGGTTTGGAGTGGAAGACCATCTCCACTGAAGCCAGTGAGAGCTGTGAACAAGGACATGAGTACTTTTATCCTTTAGGACCAGGCTTTACCCCTTAGGATTCATAGATTTTGATGGAATACAGAGGAGACAATCATATCAAATAGACGAAAGACCCTTTAGATTAATCACTTTTTAAAAAATCTATGTATAAACCAACAGCATCAGCCAAAACATATTTTAGACTTCTATTTTCAGAGTTTTTATTTTGAGTAGCTCAAACAAGTTGTACCAATAACAGAAAGTTACTGTGTTTCAAGCAGAAAGGAGAGGGGGAAGGTCTCACTAAAGTTATAATAAGAACAATTCTTAACTTAAACTGATGTCCTATCTGTTCTGTATTACCATGTTCAGCCCACATTTTCTCGTTCCCAGTCTTCATACAAGTCATAGATGTAATCCTCTGGAGTCTCTGAGGATTACATCTCCTGGCAATTTTCAGCACCTTCCTCTTTGCAGGAGTCTCACACAGTGAATCCCCCTCAGTCTTGTCAGTACCAGACAGGGCCAGGGAACTCCCATGCCTATGGCAATTTGCAGTCCTGCATTTGGATGTCATCATGAGATACACTGATTTGCAGAGGTGCTGAGCATCTGGCATCTCCAAACTACTGACGCCAAGTGTTAAGGGTTTCAGATGACAGTGTCACAGCAACAGCGACTTGACAACAAGATCAGAGACAGCATTTTAATAGCCTGTACATTTCAAACCATTTACTGGCAATGTGCATTAGAACTAAAATATTTCTGTTTAGGAAACTTCAGTTACCTTCATTTTAAACACTAGTCAAACAGCTGCTTACCCTGCAGGCCAAGTGTCCAGCCTGTAGTCTGCAACGAATTAACATTGTCTTGGGGTATCCACGCACTCGCATGGAGCCTCACTGGAATGAAGTGAGCCCACTCAGAGTTTATCAGGGGATCCAAGCCTCGTAATTTGTTGAAAATTCAATAGAAACATTATTAGCAGTACTTTGTTTTGCAAGCAAAGCAGAAATTCTGCCAGGGCACAAACCCTGCCAAATGGATTGTTAATTGCATTAAAAAATTAGGTGCAACCGCACAGTACTGTCAAACAGAAATGCCTGCCTTTGTTTTGCACTGCCTGTTCAGGGAACCGCCCGATGCTGTCTAGCTTTCGGCCAGGACCCAGCAACACAACAGTGTTTCCACTGCTCCCTTATTTTGCTAGGCTGAACTCGGGTGAGCAAGAACTAGAAACCAGAAAGGTCATCCCTTTCTGAATCCATTTTATGACAGATGGTTACAATCAGCTTTTACCAGTAAGTACAAATGAACGGTGATATTTAAATACTTAGCATCCTCTAGATAGCACCTCATGTAAACAGAAGTAAATTGCATATAAGAAATGTCTTTAAATGTATTTTAAGGGACCACCCCTATTTCAGCTTTCCTTTCAGAAACTGAGATCATGACTTCTTGAACACCCACAGTGCAAAGGGCCCCAAGTGTGCATCCTGCTGGATTAACCAAACCAGTTCTTGCTAAGAGCACTGCCAAATACTGGAGATGACAGGATATGGAGCATGTATATCACCCTCTATAAACAAAGTAACTGCCAGAATAACTATTCATGCTGGCTTTGCACAATATATTTTGATTCTATAATGAGAACAATCCCTCTTCACTTCCTGTAGCAAATATATTCATAACATTAGGAGGCCCGTGTTACCATCCATATGACTGATTAGCATGTCATTCTCAGCCTTGCTAAAATGAGATGCTAGTATACTGAAAAGTGTATTTCTGAAAGATGGGGTGGTGGGAGGAGCAGGACAGGAATGTTCCCTAAAAAACCAAACTGCTAATAACTGCATGTGTCAACAGAGTTGACCCCTGTTGCATCATTTACAGTTTAACAGTAAAAAAATTTAATTGCTTAGGAAATTAAACTTAACACTACTTACTGCAAAGAAACACATTTCTTTCGCTAACACTGCTTGATAACCCTTTGCTGGTTACACTGCTGAAGCATTTGCTTACTTTGGAAGAAAATTACCCCTTCCCCATGAGAAAAGTGTTTCCCATAATTTTCACCATGAGCAGGGAGAGCTCAGGGGTCAGGGGCCAGCCCAGAATATTTTTTCTAGGATATTTTTTCTAGGAATGTCAATGTAGCACTTTGTTTTTTAGCTTGAAGTCTTATTTTCCCTGCTGCTTTGCTCTTGTCCTCCCATTCCCATTTCCTTTAGGGGGATGTGAAAAAAGAATAGGAAGTTGAAGGTTTTGGATTTGCTTTAAAGAATTCTGCAAAGATGCAAGTATATGAGGGAGACAAAAACTGGGGATGAAAGAGTTCTACTGCAGCAGAAATTCTTTTCCTCTTTGGACAGAACATCAGGTCTTGGCTGCTACAAATTGCTTTAAGGTGCATAGGAACTGGCAAAATTATTTTCTCACTAAAGTCAAGAAACTAAATACCCAGGGGTAAAGCATGTTAAAAACAGACTTTTGGAACCTTTCAGATTGTTGGAGGTTTTTTTAAGCTTTTGTTAACAGCTTTTCACCCTGATTTGTAATAATGGTTTGGCTAACACTTTGAAATGTCTTCCTATCAAAGAATACATGCTGACAACACACACGTGAGCATTCTCCTGGGCCAGGAAATCCTTCACTAAAACAAGCACAAAGCAGAGCAACTACTCCTGATGCTTCTTAAGAAAGAAAACAATGAAAGAGACTCTTAAAAATGGAGAGATGATTGAGAAGAAGAGGTCAGCTCTTTTTAAAAGCCAGGGAAGCTGAAAAATAAATTAAAAACCTGATTTGAAAGCTCTTTTGTGGTCCACCACAAACTGATGTTAAAATGATAGCATCAAAGCTTTTGTTTCCTATGTAAAACAATCAAATATTTACCACTCAGATTTCACTGCATAAACTCCTTTCAGTGCATGGCTGCTCATGAACATGCAAAAACTGACTTGACTGGAAGATGTTTGTTTTGGATCAAGAAGAATGTAGGTTGATAAAGTGACATGTTGATAACATGACATGATAAAGTAAACATTTTTATAGTCCTCCTTTGTATTTCTGACCACTGGATGGATCTCTCCTCCCACAGAATAGGAAGGATAGCTCTGTTAATTCAATACAGATGCACAGTATCTTCTTGAAGAAAAAGCACTTGTTAATAGGATATCCAGTTTAAGTTTCACATGGACTAATCATCCCAACCATATTTTGCCTTTGAAAAACATTCAACAAAGTACCTTCATAGTTTTGTTTCTTTTTTTTCAAAATCACTGGCAGATTTTTTTTTCCAGAGTTAAAGGAGTCATTAGATTCAGTTCATTATTTCTACAATAGCCCTGGAAGTTAGAGCAAAACAAGCAGAGGGACAAACCTAGATGTAGGCAGAAAAGCACATACATTTCACTTGCAGCAATGCTATTAATCCTTGCATTTTGCTGAATCGATTTCCTGCAAATGTAACATTACATTCCTGTTATACAAAAAAAGTCCTCCCAATTTTCCAAATCACACCCAGTTGGTGTGATGGCCATAGCTAGACCTCTCCAGAACTGTGGTCTCTCTACATTGTACTGGTTGCAATATCTACCTCTTGTGAGATATATTCTTAGAAATCAAGTCTAAACACATTACATGACGTACCTTGCCAGAACATCAAACTGTGAAAAGTCACGTTGTCTAGCCTGCGCTAATAAAACTACTCCATGATTAGCATAGCCAGAGGCAGCTAGATTTACGCAAACTGCACTGACACCTTCTCTCACCACAGACAGCTAGCAGAGTATAATTATAGTGTGTCCCAGACTATTCAGAAGTCATAGATAACCATGGAATATCAGACATGTCTCCCTTAGATCATATCTTAATATACCTCAATTGTTTTAGTGAAAACTAGCATTTTCGCAGGGGGACCGAACGTGCAGTTTCCCAAAGTGTCCAGTGTATGACTTCCCTCTGCCATTTTTACCATGCTGCTCATTCACCATTTTCTCCAGAGGTGGATGCAAAGGCATACATTTGGTAACAGTAGCAAAGAAAGAGTGTTAGGATCTCTGGTGTAACTCTCCGCATACAGAGACTTAGGAGAGTGAAAAAAAAATAATTCCTGTGTTTCCTCTGACAAATGCTTAAGCCCCCAAGATAGCCAGAAAACATACCAAGTAAAGGCTCTTATTAATCATTTCCAGTGCATTGCACTTTATTAATTAAAGGTTTGCCCTGAACAAGCATTTAAGTGCTTTAAAAAATTCCATGTTCTATAAGGCTTAACAATATTTATTCTGAGCTTTGTGCATAGAATAAAGTTAAAATAAGGCCCAACATGTATTAACCTGAGCCACATTCTGTGCTCCCAGCTAGACATTAAGCAGGCAGCATTAGCTTGATCTTTAATCCTACGTTAATGAAATACTAAAAGGAAAGAGAAGTCAACAGTGATTAACTACAAGTAAATATTTGGCAGACTTACAGAATACAATTAGGAACACAGGTATGTTAATATAGAACACATACCTGCGTAAACTGTTATTTATTAAAAGCAAGCCATAGGTAATGGAGAGACAAAGCTGCAACCTTGGAGTTGCCAGAAGCTGCTATTCAATAGGTAATGAATGCCAATACATGTACTATTCAATATATATTGGTGCTTAGACACTCTCAGCAAGAGGATCCTTAGACTCCATCGGCTTACGTGGATTACCGTGCCTCTTTTCAAACCTCTGTCACAGTTAAACAGGAGTCTGGTATAACGGCTAGCGGGTTTTCTACTAAATCCACTGCTGTCTCACTTCTGAAACATTAACATTTTTAGTATGCAGACATAAGGATTATTTTTTTTTAGTCTTCCATGGAAATAGCAGAGGTTCCTAGCAGTGACAGGTCCAAGTCACAGAGTTTGGATCTGAGTCTGGGGTTGGAAAAATGCAAAGCTTCTGGGGCAATGCAAAGCTCCTGGGGCATGCCCCCCCCAGCAGTCTCTGACTTACAGGGCCCAGCTTCAGAAAGGCAGCAGAACAGGGAATGAATTGTCTGCTCTTCTCTCCTCAATGAATTCTCTTCTCTTCTCACATCAATTCCAGAGGAGACAGCTGCTTTCCATGCCAATGGAGAAATCCATTCACATGCAAAGATTTGCTTTTTATGTCCATGCATCACATTTTTAGTCCACTAATGCTTAAAAGGGGGAGAAAAGAAATGCAACAGAAGCTTCTCACTCGTCACTGGGAAATGTATTGAAGACATTTCAAAATCTGTAAAATCAGAGAGTATCAATACCAGAGATGTGCCTTTAAGTAGCTGATACGTTCCTGCCCCGAGGAGACCGCCATTCAGGGGCAAACACAAAGGCCACATTCTGCCATCAAAAGCTGCTAAGCTACTTCTTTGCTCATGTGGGGGTCTCATTGTCTTCAGTGAGTCTCCTGTCCAAGGGGTTTATGTAGTACTATTTCTACCTTTGTCAAATGGTTAGAGTAACTTTCTACTTGTACAGAAATGCATTTTTTTCTTGAAACAAAATAGTTGGGATGTTGCCAGGGAGTTTTAGTAGTCCAGTTCATCCTGACTCAGAATTACCTTCTTCTAAAATGGAAAATAACAAATACTATCCATTCTAACACTAAAATTGATCACCATTAAAAATATTTGACACAGACTTCTCATTAGTAACAAAAAATCCTGAGTAAACACCCTACTACATTCTACATTCAATGATTCTGAATGATTAAATAAGTCTTCTGAACCGATGCATTTCATTCCTCTTTTTCCCAAACTTAAAATAAACGAAACATTAATAACACTACAGAGTGAACCCAACCTAGTAGTAGTAAATTGTCCTCAAGGGCTGTCTTGTCTTCCCCATTCAGATGAATCTATATACATACTGGAGAGATTTCAAACATGAACTGTGCAAGGGCATATCAGGTTCACATTGCTGCCCACAGCTTGTCTGGTGCAGTGGTAAAGCAATTTGTTCTGTGTCAGTAACAGCATTCATGGCGTTGTGCTGATAAGGGGGCCCAGGATGTGATTTATTCCTAGAGCAGCTGAAGATGAAATTCCAGCTGTGTTACGTCCTCTTTGTTAAAGCAGCTGTAAGTTACAGCCAGATCCCTGCAAAATGCAGGGAGATACTGAAAAGATGAAAAAGGAAAATATCTCCAGAGACACAGCACCTCACAGGCTCCAGGGCACTTGGCAGTCAGCTCGGCTTGGCTAATGGTCTTCTCTGTGACATGGAACATATGGCTTCCACATTTAAAAAGTTCTTGAAAAAGCATGTCAGAGAAGGGAATATTAAACTTCAGGCAGCTCCACCTGGGGAAGGGCAAATGGAGGGAAAGGCAGTATCTTACCAGGCAAGAGGTAACATAAACCCAAAAGTTCTTACTGTATCTGGAAACTGAAAATTACAGCTAATGGAGAAAAAAAAAAAAAAAGTAAAAAAAAGAAAAAGGTTATTGTAGTGTGCCTTGCACTCCCATCCATGGGGAAATTCTTCCAAAGTCTTCCAGAAAAAAGGACTCCAAGGCATACCATGGTTGTCAGTTTAGAAGCAGCACGTGGCCACATTGCCTTTGGGAGCTGCTAGATATAAGCTTGAATCTGTAGTTGTCAATTGTCCATATACAGCCTGAGAACAGACTCAGATAGGAACCAGTCTGCACCTCCTATCTAATGTTGAAGAGAGAAGTAGCATAGGCAATAAGGGAGTTTTAGTTCACATGCCAGCATCAACCCTAAGAAAACACACCACTGCGATGTAACTCCATAACCAGTGTTTAAGCATACTGACAGTTGCCCTCTTTAGCATTTTTTGCTCAAAGAAACAGATCAAATAGAGCTTCTCAAAGGAAGAAGCATTGCTAAAACAATGCACTTGACCTAAACTCATAATCAGGAGTGGCTAAGACACAGTGGATGGAGCTCACTACCCTAACAAAACTTTAGTCCAATTTAGGTAACATTTATTGAAAATATCAAACTCAGCAGGTAAAATCTGTCAAAGTTTTCAGCAAAAGATAACAAGGCCCTCTTTTGGGCTTTCCCTTCAGTAAATATGGCTAGCAGATGTGTCTATCATACGCACATACCCCTTCACACAAACACAAAATTCAGTTTTACATGGTGAAATAATGATTGATATACCAGCACAGATCCTAATAAAATCAGTTTTTTCTAGACATACATCTAAGAAGAAAGGTGAGCCCCTATCACCTTCAGAAAGAACCAGGGTATCAGCAAGTAAAACTGGCAAGCCCAGGTAGTTATGCTGTGCAACAGCTTCCACAGGGCAATATGGACCGTAACATTTTCTATACTTTGAAGGGGACACCATGCAGTTTAATGGAGAAGAAATCCACTGAGCTACAAAGTACGCAGAAACCAGTTCTGGCTCAGCAAGATGTGAATGGGAAAGATCAAATGCTTGGACAGCATAGAGGGCAGGAAGGGAAACAAAAAGGCTGATGTGTCATGTAGTCACCTCTATTTCTAGCCTCTTTCCTCAGCATCCAGTTTTGGCACTGTGGGAGGCAAAGCGTGGAATGGAGATCCTGCACAGATCCAATGCAGATCCATTATATTTAGGATGAAAATTAGAAAAAAATAGTAGTTCTCCATAAAGCCATTAATAACAGGGATTTAGTTCTTTTTTTTATTAGTGGCAGTGGTTACTCTAATATAGAAGGAACAGCTTTAGCCTGTGCCTTTTTTGATTTTTTTTTTTTCATTTTTATGTGGACATTTTACATCTGGAGATGGTTAAAAAAAAAAAAAAAAAGGCAAAGTCACATAAATATATCATTGTCCAGTTGCAGTAACTTTCCATCACATCACTTAGGAACCTTCTCTACTCTCTGAAATTAAAAGATTAAAAAAAAAAATCAAATAAATTGCAGCTGGATTACTTAAAACAGAAAATATAGCTGCTCTTGGCAGTGTTCATCTGATCATCTCCATCTTCAAGCTGCTTTTAGAAAGAAACAGCAGTTTCTTTCTCCATTTCTTGTTAATCTGCTTACCTTCATTCTCTAGGTTTTGTATACTTTGAAAAGATATCCATTAATCATAAGTAAAACCAAACTGATAGACAAAAATCATAGCTAAAAAAAAATAACTACAGAAAGTTATGCTTTTGCATACCAACCGGAGAACTATGTCTTTTATATACCCATCATGTAACCTCTCTGAGGACATGTACATCTGCCAGAGCCGCAGCCATTGGACCAATGCTTCTCTGAAACATGAAGGAAGCAGGAAGCAACTGCAAGAGAAGATTCCTGGAATGTCAACCCCACCCCACTCTTGCTCTGTGTTTTGTGGACAAGTCCAGACTTGGCTTGAAATAGAGCTCAGTACTAGTTAAGGTTGATAGTTTTCCTAAAATAGATTCAAATTACCCTGATTTTTGTAATAAGAATAAATATTATTGCCTTAAATATTTCTGAACTTTTCCAGATGGGTATCACAGGCCAGGCCATGAATAACAGGTTGTGCAGAAATACCTCCAAAAGTCCAATCTGGGGCTTACTCAGCGACAACCAAGAAATTACCACTGGAAATCTTGTTCTCCTGAAAATTTCTGCTTGAAAACTCCAGTTGTCATATCATCTGAAGTCATTAGCACACAAAGTATCTGCCATAAAAAGGGCACCTATTTGTGACAGACCTTGGAATTGATGTGTTTTACTTGGTTTATAGATACTATGAATTTTGATAGGGCAAATAAAAATTTCTGCAAAAGTATCTCTGTTGGAAGGCTAAGCTGCACTATATATCACAAATTTCATCAGCTGAGGAACAAATCCAAACAAGATTACAGTACAGTTGCAGCGATTGCCAGACATATACAATGAACAAAGCGAGAACTCCCACAGAGAGGGCAGCAGTTCCCAGCTAACACTGGAATTGGGAAAATCTGTGAAAGAATAACATCTACATGCTCTAATGAAAGAACAATAACGACAAGACCTCCTCCTCCTCCACTCTGCAGACCAAAAGGTATTTTATTAGCTAACTAGCAAGACCTCTAGACAGTGGGAACTGTGGGAGTGAAAGCTGCAAGATGATGTTGCCAACCTTCTTGGATGACTGAGTTGTGACTGCTTAATAGAAAATGTAATTTTGACAAGAAACCAAAAATTGATGGGTGAACAGGACAAACCCTGGCTAAATATAGAGCTTATAGGCTGTAAATATTCTCTTTCTTGTCAGATCCCAGGAGGAGTTAAGGCAACACAATGGCAGGAGGTCAGACAACTATAAGCAGTCAAACCTTACGAAGACATTATCCTGCACTGTGGCAACTGGATGCGTGTTTTTTCTCCATGGCAAATTTAGAGTAAAATATACTGGCCAAAATCAGAAAGATGAATAATAATGAAACATTTTATTTCACCAAGGTGTACAGGTTAAAAGCTTCAACAAAAACCTCATATATCAAGTGCTGATTTGTGAAACCACAATTGCAAAGTTATTTCTTGCAATAACTTCCCAGAATTGAAAGTGAAGCAAAGTCAATCCAATTAATACCATAATGCACCACCACAAGTTTTGCAGTTTCTCCCAGAAGAGGATCTGTACAAGTCTGCCTTTTAAGTAGTGACCCCTAATAGACTTCTTATTATAAAGGTAACATTGACTCTAGGCGTTTCCATGAATAACTGTATATATTTTGAAGAATTACTAATTAAAAAATAATTATTTCAAATGGTCTAAATAATCCTAAGAAAGGACACAAGAACTGATGGAGAGAAGTCCCACAGAGGTCAACGCCAAAGTATGCAACTCAGCAATGGAAAACTGAGTATTTTTACAGAACGTGTGTTGAAGAAAGCCATACCAGGGAAATTAAAAACAGTTGTTAGAACACCTCTCCCAGTGGAGAATTTACTGGCCTTTATGGGAATATAAACCTATTTAGTGACATTCCTTCTAAGCCTGTATAGGATTCCTGATTCCTCTACAGAATTTCTGCAAAGCGACTTTTTCTGGTCTTTGGAAGAGAGAATTCAATAATCAAATTCCTCAGGCAGCTAAAAATTTTTTTTGCCAGCCTTTCAGCTTATAAATGACTGGCCAGGTGCCTTGTGAATAGTTTCATTACCTGAAAGATACATGTCTATTACTAACGGATAAAGAGCAGACAATTGAGCCATGAATAATAACTACAAAGTGCAAGAGAAATTACAACCAGACTAGCAATAAGTTGCTTGCAATTGTACTTTTCTGCTTTAAATTCCAACAGCGTAGCCAGATCAGTTATCCAAGTGAGAGAGGAAACCGGATCATGAAGGCCCAGTAATGCCACAGCAAAGGACAGGAGGCATACTAAATTTTCTCAGAGAAAATTGGCAATGAGTTGATTGCTACTCTGCACCTGCAGAGATTGCACAGCTAATAGATAAACTGAGTGATGAGGGTTAACCATTAAAAAAAAAAAAAAAAGCACAATAAGCTGAACAAAACATATCAGAGCTTCTAAAAGATATCTAAAATAAGAATGTTACTTTGGCATATATTCAAACCAACAGCACAGCTGGTGAAAGGCTGTTGCAAGTGAAGGCTTATAAGAGTACTAACCTCAATTCTCTCAGACAGTAACACATATAGCAGAAGAGGAGACTCAAATACCTGGGATATCACTAAAACATAAATGAAAATATTAAATTTTTGCATCACAGTCAACATTCAGATAACAAATGGAGCCACACCAGAGCAGGTCATTGCCACTGACCACTGTGCACCCCCTCCACCCTGATCGTGGGCTTCTAGTCCTGCTACTGCCCCAGGCCTGTCCTTGATGCTGAGACACACTTGATGCCACACTTGGGTTGCTGGTGCAAAAAGATCACAGCACAGCAGCAAGATGAGCTCACCTGGTTTCAAATTTTACATCCGCAGGCAGATGGGGAATTAGTCCTGAGCTGAGGTCTCTGCCAATTCAGGGCTACCAAGACCTTTTTCTAGCCAGCTTTAATTTCTGAGGTCTCACTGGTTTTTAGGGGACCCCGATCACTACCCTTTAAATTGCATTGCTTAACTCGCTGTGTGGTCTTCTGCTAGATGCTTGATTAAAAAAATATGGCCAGAATTAACTGTTAAAGAACATGCCTTTGTAAAGCAGTTTCTGGTTCATGAAATCTGTGGAACATACAGGGAACACATGGAATAAGACTTTGCAACCTTTTCTGTAAGATTTAAAGTGAAAAAGGCCAGATTTTTTCACATTTTTTAATGAATTTGCACTTATATTGTGCTGAAACAGAACAACTTGCAGGCAGCGGAGAAGCTTTGCTAGGGATTTTAGCTAAATATATAGGCTGGCTCTCTAGTTTATGGTAGGTACACCATTCCCTTCACCACAGCCGTAGGAGATTACAGCAGTGGTTGAGCTCTGACTGGAGCTGGAAAGCTGCGTTATTCTTGGGCGTGAATCTGAAAGGTTACAGAACATGTAAATACTACATTGCATGAAGAAACTAAAAACCCAAGGGCAGCCTAGCTTTTCTAAGCTGGTTATGTTCAGTCTCGGCTCTTGAACCCCCTTTCTTTTCGCTGTGACTGCCCTGTACTCTGCTGGTACAGAGCGCTTGTGGTGCAGGCATGACTAGAAAGTAATCATGTCAAGGTGGCTGGTCAGTCCTAACCAGCTCACCTCATTCCTTCTTGTACCTCAGTTTCGCCACCTGTGAAATGGGAAGACCAATGTTTTTCACTGCAGTGCTTCACCATCCACAGAAGAAAGAGCAAGACTTGAAAACTAGGACCTTGCTATCAGCACAGGTTCTTGTAAAGCTCAGTGGTTATCTTTGTCACTAGTTGTGTGTTCTCATTCAAAACTAACCAGAAAATATTTATTGAAACTGAGGACATGGGAGAAAGGACACCAGAAGAATCAGTAATTCATTCTTACTCTATAACCAACTACATTTGCTTACAAAGCTAAAGCGATTCTTTGCCACACTTTCAGCTTGCAAATGACTGGCCAGGTGCCTTCCAAATAGTTTCTGCAAGTAGTGAGACACAGTAAGTAAGGAGGTAACTTTTTAGAAAATAAGATTGTAGCTCATTGCACATATCCTTTCATATGGTACATTCCTGTCCCTAGTGTCTTCCCATTTAGAATAATTATTGAGGAAATAAAAAAGTAAAATTATCCTCCTTACACTCCCAGGCCAAGTTTAAACAGCTGTGTTATCACACCTCAGGACACCAAACACAGTTTCCAATTTTTTAGCACTCAGGAATGGCAGCAGAATCAGTCCTGTGAAAGAGGTCAACAAAAATGTGTTTCAATACAGCAGCATTTGGGTTCATTTTTGCAGACCCTTACATATTTCCTTGAAAGGTTTGGATATGAGAAGGTGTTAAAGACATACAGAAGCAAATATCAAAACCACAAGAATGTGAAACTGAGGGTTAGAAGCCTGTGAAATGGACTCACTGACTGGGGCACCAACCTGAAAGCTGCTCCATGCCCATGACTATCCCTAAAGTGAGGATAAAATGAAAGGGTTTTGCAGGGTTGAGTCCTTAAACACATTCTGGTTACATTAGAGCTTTTAGTCCACACGGTTAATTCCACTGAAATACTAAAAGGATTTGATGCATGCAAGTACAGAGGTCTTTTTTCTGTTGCACTAGCACCAAGATTTAAGACACATTAAAAGTCAGGAAATAATTCACATAGTACAAAAATGAAAGAAGATAATATGTTTTTATTAATAAAAAGTCATTAATTTAATCTACATACCAAAGGAGAAGGATTTAAAGAAAATGTAGTGATGTAACTCATTAGTAGTGAAAAGAAAAAGCCATACTCAAGCACCAAGAAAATACAGTCTGAACAGGAGTCAGAATAATCAGTACCTTGTGAGACTGAAGCCCAAGGAATTATACAAAGTTAAAATCACAGTGATGAACCAAACAATACAGCAAAAGATTTAAAAATGTCTGGAGCCGGGGAGAGTCCCTCAGACATTCCATACAAAACACTCCACAAAAAGGCATCAGACAGTTTTTATAAGCTCTGCAAAGAGAATATTTGAGCTTTTTTCTACTCCTGAGACTAGGATCCTCTTACACAGCAGACACATCACTTCTGTTGTCAGATATTTTACAGTGCCCCAAAGCTGAAACAGAATGGTCAGGGAGCAAGGATTAGAAGAAGGCCAAGCAAAAGCTGAAAAAGCACAGAGCAATTCAGTACTCAAAGCGGAGAAAGACAATGGGGGTTCCCTTAATGTTTTTTACCAGATTTCAATTTGTTTGTTAACTAAGGAAGGCAATGATATGTGATGGTATTCCTCAATGAGCCTTTGGAAAGCAATAACCAAAGATTAAAGCAGGGGAGTGTTCTGTGCTTAAGATTGTCATTATTAAGCCAAACACAATTATGTGAAAAAACATATGAAAGGGCACTCAGGCAAGCCTGTAGGCTCTGCTCAGGAGCTGATGGCATTGACAGAAAGCCAACAGCACTGCTGGAGAGCCTTAAAACTGAGGCACATGGTTAAATTCATGCAGCAAAAAGGAAAACTGGTGAAGATGAGAGATAAAAAGTACAGCAATGCGGTTAGGGTGAGAGGGGATACGAAGGCAACATATGCAGAAGCCAGCACGGCCAATGACAAAGCTAGAGTGGTCATGATGGTGGTGAAGGAGTCACAGATGATGTTTGAGGTCCAGTCAGTACTTTGATATGCTGTGGAGCAAAAAAGAATGCAAAGGACAAAAAAGGATGAAGTTAGAAGCCCTCCCTAGTCTAGCAAGACGAAAGATGGTAAATGTTACATTTCTGGGAGGAAAACTGATCTGACAGAGCAAGTAAAGCCCACGATACAATGGCTCATTTACACGTCCCACTTCACTGAATGACAAGCCGCAGGCATGCCGAGGAGTATGGCATTGGAAAGGACAGAGCCGGTGGCTGCTCTTCCTGCCTTTGAGCCACCAGCTGTTTTACATAGCTACCAGCTTCAGGGGGAGCAAGGCAGAGCTATGATTTGTACATACTAGTCAATTTTAGGGTCAGAAATAGATACCAGAAGATGAAACGGAGAAGACAATGGCTGCAAGACAAGTTGTCAAAAGGAGCAATTAGATGGGAAGAGTGGGCAGTTTTTCTGAAGTACAACTCAGCAGTTCAGAGGGGAGTTCTCAGCAAAGCAAAGCGAGCCTGTGCTTTCTGCCTCACTGACGCCAAGAGTCAGAGATATGATCAGAAGGGGTAAAACACTCACTCGTCGTTACCGCAAGGACAGAAGATTTATCTGGAGGAAAGAGTGATACAATCAAGAATAAGTTCAGGAACCTGAGGAGGCATCTAAGTGCATAAACAATCCAGGTAATTTTCTACAGTTTCCCTTTCTAGTGCATTGAAGTGAGAAAGAAATTATTAGAAAAACAAAAAAAAAATAATTCTGGAGGTAAAACAGAGGAAAAGGTGATGAGTTCAAGGGTGGGAGCCCATTTTCCTAGAAGGATCTTCTTAAGGAGATCATTCTTCTTACTCTATTACCATAGAGCAAATTGGAAACTGGTTCATCCTAAGACAATTACCTCACAGCATGAGGGCTTTTCTGCGTTCTGCATTTTCTACATTGGGCAACTTTTTCTGAAGGATTTACACCATCAAAAGAAGGACCAGGTTACGTGTCTTTCAGAGGAATCAATTGCTTTGAATAATATAGTAGTTCATTCTGATTTTAGTGAAGCAAGTTTAGGATAGGAGTAGATCCCTAGACATGGGTGTGGTTAACCTAAACCGAGAAAATATCTCTTTAGTTCATGTAAAATATTTCAACAAGTAACACGACAGATGGATTACATTTATCCCCATTTAGAGACAGGAATAGGAAGGTGCACACTGACTTGCCCAAGTTCAAACAGTGCGTATAGAGAGCGGGAAGAATTCTGACTCCAATCATGTGTTTTCTAACTCCCAGATTCTTTCATATCTAGGGGTTTTCTTCCAGTCCCTAAAATCTCTGCACTGTAGTAAACCCTAACCTTTGTGCCTGTAAAACGCAAGATGGAAAAAAAATCAGTAGGCAAGATCTATAGATTGGATGGACAGTATCTAAAAAAATCAGCACACCACTTTTGATCCCTAGAAAAAAGATTCTGCGGCTCTTGCCAGAAGCTGCCTTTTGTTGTAGAAATGAGATTGTATGTTCTGGCATCTTGTGCCTCACTTCCTGAGGACTGACAGAAAATTATGTAGATTATCCAGGGAAAGAGGCTCGGGTGTTCACAGCGGCTCGTCTACTGATGCACCAGAACAACCAAGGGAAATAATCCGAAAAAAAATTCATGATGGGCTGAATCCACCCAAGGCATAACTCCATGAGGGGGCAGAGAAGGTGTAATCATGAAAACAGTTCTTACGGGAGTACCTTAGTGATGGAATAAACCAAACTGGGCTGTGTACCTCCTCATTTTAATCTTCTCTGCATTTCAGACAAATCAGAACGAAGTTATTTTTCTGTCTTTTCACTTGTTTTCATGCAGGATTTGCTGTTCCTGCCATGCCTGCATGTACTGACTGGTGGAACTAATGTGCTAAACATCACAAGAAATTATCGACAGTTTGCCTTCATCTCACATATAGGCATTCACTAGCAGTAAAATTCCCTGCCTGACTTTAGGATTTCATAGTCTTTCAACGCAGAACTTTATGCAACTTTCATTCCACTTTGCGCAGCAGTGTGAGAGGTGCCTCCTAACGGGCACCGCAAACTCAGAATTTGTCCACAGTCTTCAAACGCATTGTTTGAATGCAGCTCATGGAAAATTCATGATTCTGCAGAGAAAAGCAACAAAATGCTTCAGCTAAGTTTCATTCTCAGCTGTGCTGTGCAGAAGAACTGCAGGGACCTAATCCATTTACCTAGCAGGGCAGGTTGCTTTTGTGAAAAGAAGATTAGCAAGAGTGACCTTAGCAAGCTGGGTTTTCTCCCTCATTTTTTGGTAAGACTGAAGGAGGAACTAATGTTTTGCTGTCTATTTTAATCTTTTCCATTTCATTCCCCTCATGCTTCACATGAGGAAGAAGGTGAGGGAATAACTGGACTATTAGGCTCTCTACTTCCTCCAAAACAATGTTTTTAAAAAGCCAATGATCAAGTTTTCCTGACAGAAAACTAGAAACGTGAAATGCACTCTCCTTGGCTAAGCTACCTTCCCTAGCTTGACTCTGTTCTTACTTGTTTTGTCTAGTTCATTGGTGCTGTCACACCTTAATTGCTCCAAAATTACAGCTGGTATTAGACCTCCATGTTTGTTTTTTACATTGCCACAATTAACAATGAATCATCCTGGTATGGTAACTACTACATTTCCTCCTGCCAGCACTCAACTTCAACTCACAGGTAATGTCCCCTGCAGCAGTGCAACTTGCAGGCCATCCCAAGAAAAGACAATAGCTGAAAGTGGGGGCTGGAGGCCAGGACAATTTTGCACCATGAAAAGAGGTTCTTGTCAACCTCGCTTAACTGTTGTGTCCTGCGAAGACCCCAGTCCATAGGGAATTCATATGGCCATTCTGGCAGCAAAGTGGGGTCTTGCTCCAGAAGTTCTTTTAATTCACGCAGATCACTGATCCCCAGGAGAAAATGCAAATCCTAGATATTTTTGAACAATTTGAAGCCCAAGTGACTGGATAAGTAAATAAACAATTAGAGAAAATGACAGTTAAAAGAGAAGACAAAGTTTGATTTCATATTGCATCTGCTTAAGGCCCTTTTTCTTCTGCAAAGCTATACTGATAGAACAGTGTAGTAGGTGCAAGCATGAGGCCAAGCAGATAGTGAAATGAGGGAAGAAGTGTTACAAGTTTTACAAACACTTTCCCTTTTTGTGCCAAAACATGAATTTGTAAACAATTTGATTCTTCATAATTCCACTGAAAAGGACAATCATTGCCTTCGTTGTTGTTTCTGACATTTCCAAGCATACAGGTCAGAAAAGATGGTCACAGTAGGACTGTAAATCACAAATGACAATTTGGTATGCAGCTTCAGGAAAGGCATAAAGCAGAGTGGGTTTTGCTGGATTGGGCATTTTCTGCACACAGGCTGAGCCACAGGTGTCAAACACAACATGTACTTTTAACCTGATCACCTGTTTTGATAAAACGCGCGGGTGCCAAAATCCATAAAGATCATACAGCATCAGTGTGGATTACAGTATTTTTCAATTGTGTGTGACATTACATACTGCAAACCACATGGCCACAAATAGGCAGAGAAAGTCTCTACTGCATTGCTACTTGCAATTTTTGTCTTCGGCCCCCATGGAGCCTGGCTAAGCTTTTCCTTTCTCCAGCAGGGAGCCCATTAGATTTCACAGGACATCAGTAAACACCCATTTGTTTCTCTCAAGCTTTCTTGCATTTAGTAAACAAGCTGGTTTAGCCAGGGTGGGATGCAAAGGCAGGAGGTACTGACCTATGAGGGCAGCACAGATTGCTTCAATTTGTTCAGCTGACTGGCCCAGGCTGGGGAGATGGAGGGACTGTGCTGTTGATGTAGCTGTAAAGGTCAACACAAAGCCTGTGCAACAGGGGATGGGAGGCCCAGCTGTGTCAGCCCCTTGTGAAGTACTGGTTGTCTTGGCCAGCAGAGCAGGTAATGGTCTGTCTTCTTTTCATTGCTACCATATATTCCCATGAAATTCCTCAGTGCGATTCTGCACTTTCCTTGAATATTTACCCATGTTGATTTTTTAACTTTTTGTTTGGGAAGTTAAAATGAAATGGTGGAAGAAGTAATTCTTTTCTTCCTGAGATGTTTTTGACACCATGTTGCCCCTTTAGGAATATTTAAAAGCCCTTTTTCTGAAGAGGCAGGCGCTCATTAATCAGCTGCTTTCTAAAAGCCCAGGGTATGTGTGTGGCTAGAGATCACAGGTGTCCAGGCTGTGTAACCATGCAAAGATGTCTGAGCTGGACTCAGACCAGCTGTTTGCCTGTTTTAGGATAGCAGATGGAGAAAAATTCATCCTTTCTATGGCAAAGGCAAGAAGAAGCTACAACACTTTTATTTTCTCTCCCCTTTCTTAGACTTTTAAGGTTTCTCAAGCAGCTTTAATGTGAGAAGGGGCAAACCTAAACCCTTGGAGCCTGATACTCCCTTACAGCAGGGGATATGGGACTTCGGTGCTGGTGCAGCCTGGGTGGGTTGATCCCCTCGCTCCTGCCCACTGCCCAGCAATGTGTACGTGCACAGCCCGGCGTGGGTACATGTGGTGATGATGGTGGAGCTCGGGTAGGCCGCTGTGCTGCCACTCAGTGCCGTCCTTGGCTCAGCCATGTCAGAGGGACCCTGGGCCAGGCCTCAGGGTGTGTCTGCAAGGAGTGTAGAGGGAGAGAAGCCAACCGCTTTTGGTTAGACATCAATGGCCAGGTAAGTACATTTCAGCTAAACCCTCAGGCAAATATTTTAAGCTATGTTCAGTCTCTTTCCTTCCCACCATCCCCACCATCTCCTTCCACCCTATAAATCACACTGTATTTCCCAAGACACTTACCTCTTGGCTTCCCAAGGGACATGGTTCTCCTCTGCAAGAGCTCCACAACGGCCATGCCTCCTTACCAGTTTCTCGCCCTGCACTCAGCTCGGCACATGCACCTCAATCTGCTTCCACTCTTCCCTGAATTTCATTCCCAACATTTTTTGCAGCTCTCTGGTTTTGATGTCCCTTTTCCTCATGGCTTTAAGTATCTGCTTCATTTTGCCTGACAACCTGACTGCATTAGCCAGGTCGGGGTGATATGGTTCCCCTTCTTCTTTCTTCTTCCACACCTGGCTGTGGAAGATCCCTTTCAGGGATCACCCTGTAAGGACACAGTGTCCCTCGGGCTTGATGTCCCAGATGCTTGCAGATATGACAAGCCATGATATGCAGGCACCACCTTTGCTCTCCACTTCCCCCCCCCCCCCCCCCCCCCCCCCCCCCAGGTGGTGAGTTATAAAGCTCAAACTTTTTCTTTTTTCTTGTAAGGACAGTCAGAGGCAGACCTGGAGGACTACCATTTGAAAACTTGTCTCCATTGCTGTGCTTTGAGCCCCTGTTACTTATTAGGAGGGGCACATTTTCCTCCCAGTGCTACACTGGACTTGTCTGTTTTTCTCTTACTGAAATGAGCCTTAGTTTCACATTTTAGCCCCAACAGGGCTGAGTTAAAGATGCCTATGCCTACTCAGGAAGGCTATGAGCTCCTACTGTTTTGCTTTGCTTTATTAGGATCCAGTTTTCCCCCAGGAAAGATGGCTGCCACATCACAAACTGGGGTCATAGATGAAAAAATGAGGGGGTAGGTGCATGCAGAGAGCACATGGAAAAAAAGAGGAGGACACAACAGGGCCAGAGTATGGAGAGGAATTCTCACCCTAAACCTTGGGGTATAACAAGATTAAGAGGAATACAAGTTCAGACAGGCTCAACAGGTTATATGGGAACATGCAGAGCAAGAGTGCAGGGACAGCAGAAATGAGGAACAGGAAACAAGGTATTGTATCATGAAAATGATCACACCTGGTGATTATGTTAACAGATTTACTGAGTATGCAGGTGCGAGGATGAAGAAATACGAGGTGGGGCAGGAGGTGCAAAGGAGAGTAAAGACTTGATCCCAGAGTAAGGAGAGGATTAACAGAGTTGTCCCACAGAAAGCCAATGTGTTTTCCTCAGTTTAGATGAACCTTGCAGGACTGGGGCCTCCAGCTCGAAAAACAGATGTTAGATTTTAACTCAACTGTTATTATTGTTTCAGGACCTCAAGGCTGGCAGTGCAAATAAACAGAGGCACAGAGTAATGAAACGACCTGCCCCTGGATGCACAGCTTGTCATCGCGACCACTCAGAAGAGCAAATTCCAGTTCAGACAACAGTGCCTTACCAGTCAAAATGGTTTCGATCTTCCCCCTCAACACACTTCATTCATTCTTGCTAATGAGCAAGCAATCTTTCCTTCACAGACCCAGAAACATTCCCACAAAATACTTTATGTGGAATAGAGGGGCTTTGTTCTTTGTCTAAATACAATACCATTAAAACTAAGCGTAACAGCTGCAACAACAGTTTCAACTGAACTGTCCTCCCAATTACTGAAGCTCTCCAGTTCTTTTCAAATCTAAATATCTAACTACAATATCTGTGTTGCTCCTTGTGTTTCTTTTTCTTCAGTTTTCTTCACTCTCTTCCTACTGTGAAAAACACTACAAAACAAGCACCTATGCAAAATAATAAGGAAATTAAGTGCACAATGTCTTATACTGTAAATGTGATAACAAACCCATTTAGAGATTCTGATAAGAGTCAGGCCAACCTGCCACAGCCTTTTATGCTTTAAACTCTTTTCTTAATGCCCGTGTGCATCAGACATTCATTTTGTCTCCTTCCAAATGTCTCCTGAGACATCAGTTCCTCTGCAAAGCCCACCGATGCTTAGTAGAAATGACACTAGCCCATGAGTGAAAAGAAAAGCTGCTAGGATCCTAAGGCAGATCCTGCTCTCTGTACCACTCAGCTACTTACTCTGTATCACTACTTGAAATTAGATTATACAGATGCTGAAACATGGGAGTGATTTTAGTTATGTGCTGGAAGGACCTCTTAAGTCTCTTGAAGGTCATCCTTGTTTCTATGGTATGAAGATGCCAAGTGCTCTTTCTGCACTTAATAATGATACTAATGGTAGCTCCAGAGGATCTTTATTATACAGAAAGAAATGGCATGTTTATCATAAAGAAAGAAATGGCAGTGCTTTTTCTTTTTTTTAACTAATGATTGTTCTATGGTATGAACAAACCAGGCCTGTCTTTCATGGATGGAGTTGATGTGAGTTGTTTCTTTTTTAAATAGCAAAAAAGGGGCATTTTCCCTGTTGTTTACTCAACAATCTCAAAGAGCACTACACACAGAAAGTAAACAAAATACTCCATTTCAGCGGCTATATCCTTTTCATAGATCAGTCCAGAAAAGAATATGATTGAATTAGGAGCAATAATGGCTCCTTTTTTGCATGTGAAAGAAAGCAAATATTATTTGGATGAGGTCCAAAGCTTTCCCAGCACATGCCGTTTTATTTGAGGTATAAAGGCCTGGAAAAAAAAAATAAAAACAATCCAGCCAGCTACGGCTTGTGAAGTTTGCCACCTACTGACGAAAGCAAAGAACAGCAACGCCAGAAAAGGGGAAAAAAAATAAAAAAAAAATGTGCTTACTATATGGTATTGCCATATTTGCTCTGGGACACTATGGCCATAAAGGCTTCAGGGCACCTTCAGACAGAGGTGGATCAATGGATCAATTAAACAACAGAAATACTTCTCCTCCTCCTCCTTTATACACAAAGCTTGAGAGACAGGGTTGTACCCTGAATCAGTCTTAGATTTTTTGTCTTTCTTACAAACCTAAAAATTACTGGAAAAAACCACTCCCACCTTCTGCAGGGAACATATAATTTCCTGTAAATCCAAGGTGTTGAGATGTCCTAAGTCCCAAACTGTTAGGTAATAAAAAGTCGCACTGTAGCCATTTCTAACATTATAGTGGCAATTTTCATTCACCTCCAAGGCCTATAAGAAGTACTGTTAAGAAGCTAAGAGCCTGTCTTTACAACAGGAGGCATATGAGAAATACTACCTGTTAAAGTTTAGAAATATCTGTTACAGTCAAGAAAACTTCTCGGTATGCTTTTCTGTGAAATGCACAGTACCTACACAGCCTTAGAGCAAGGTGTAGAGTCCTACACAGGTCACGGAAACATCACTGAACATAAGTGGGTTGCTCTCATTTTGAATTCACATAGGTAAAATATGTATAAAACTGAAAATGTTATTAAAACCTTTAATGGAGCCACAAAAAAACCAAAACCCAAACAAACAAAAAAAAACCCACCAAAAAAACCCCCAAAAACCAAACCAAAACCCAGAATGTAAATGCTTCAGAAGACTTAGAGGCTAGCCTGGTGTTCCTTCACATCTGGTCATCAGGGTATAACTAAAGCCTCATCAAAAGAATACTCCACATCTGCAGATGAGATCGCTGCCTGGTACAGCAGAGAGCAGCAGCTCCACAGCATAGGTCATCTCCCACCATTTGGAGCAGAAATCGTCAGCCCTGGCTGCTCCCAGATGGGTTCCATTTGAATCTGGAAAGCCTAAGGACCATCAGAGTTACCAAGAATATCTTGCATCAAAAGCAATCACACTACATCTGTAGCAGAGGAGTACCTCTGACCGAGCATATGGCAGTGACCCATCTGAGAGGATGGATGATCAGACTCCAGTCATCCATCCTCCCTTCCTGCAATAAATCTCTCCAAGTTAGTGCCTGCACAGCAACTACAGAGCAAGCACTAACGGGGGAGAAGAAGTGTTTTCCAAGCAGCCAGAAATTCATCAGGCTAAGGTTGACATTGTTGTACTAAAATATGCCTAAGTTGAATGCTTGTTCACTTATTTTAAATAGATGTTTAAATAGCGTATAACACACATACGTATGCATACCTATTTATATGTACATATGTATGTGCATGAATGTATATATACATACATACACCACAGCAACTGATACCATATAAATACACGTTAATGTAGAGATGTACATGAAATAAATGTACAACATAGATGCTGAAAAATGACCCAAATTCTGGTAACTGTGTAATGTCATTCAAAACCTCTGACAGAAATGGTTCTGTAGACTATCATCTACATGGATATATATGCAGATATATTGTGTCATACACAGGCAGAAAAATCCGGGTTTGACTGCCACACCCTTAAAACCAGAAATACTTCTTGGCTATTATTATTATTATTATTATTATTATTATTATTATTATTATTACTGCATGGCATTGATAATGGCATATGCTACTCTACCCAAATTACTGCACGCACAGTGTACTTTTATCGCTGCACAAAGGCGTAATGAACTACGCACTGAGCTGGTGTCCACTGCTGTGAACTGCTGTGTCAGCACTTTTCAGAGGCCCACCCCACACACCCACAGACACTCACTGGCACTGACTGAGGCTGTGCAGAGCCCGCAGGGCGGGCTGTGTGAGGTGCCAGGCAGCTCTGACACACACAAGGTGAGTGTACTCCACTTCCCAGAGCAGCAGTGGAAAAGGGCAATCGCAGAGCCAGGCCTGCACAGTCGAGAAGGTTCCTGCAGACAACTGATGACAACTTTTTGACACAGGTGGTGGACAACTCCAGAAGGAGAGGTGTGCTGCTGGATCTTGTACTAATAACAAAGAAGGATTAGTTGAGGATGTGAAGGCTGGGGGCAGCCTTGGCTGCAGTGACCATGAAATGGTGGAATTCAGGATCCTGTGTGGAAGGAGCAGGCCAATAAGTAGGACTACAACCCCAGACTTCAGGAGAGCTAACTTTGGCTTTTTCAAAGACCTGCTTGGGAGAATCCCATGGGTTAGGGCTCTAGAAGGTAGGGGGGCCCAAGAGAGCTGGTCAATATTCAAGCACCACTTCCTCTGAGCTCAAGATTAGTGCATGCCAAAGAATAGGAAATCAAGCAAAGGAGGCGGGAGACCTGCATGGATCAGCAAGGAGTGCCTGGAAAAACTCAGAGGGAAGAAGGAAGTTTATCAAATGTGGAAAAAGGGAGTGGCCACTTGGGAGGACTATAGGGATGTAGTTAGATAATGTAGGGATGCTATGAGGGCTAAGGCACACTTGGAATTAAGTCGGGCAAGGGATGTCAAGGACAACAAGAAGGGCTTTTTGAAATACAGCAGCAGCAAAAGGAAGACTAGGGAAAATATGGGCCCACTGCTGACTGAGGTGGGTGCTCTGGTGATGGAGGATACAGACAAGGCAGAGTTACTGAATGCCTTCTTTGCTTCAGTCTTTACTGCTAAGGCCGGCCCTCAGGAATTCCAGACCCTGGAAGTAAGAGAGAAAGTCTTGCAAAAGAAAGACTTTCTCTTGGTTGAGTAAAATAGGGTTAAAGAACATCTAGGCATGTTATATCTGTATAAGTGTATATGTCATGCATATGTTGTATATAAGCTATAGATGTATATGCCACATATCTGCACAAACATATACACCTACTGTTGCATCTCATACATTCACTGGTCTGTGCTTGCTTCTCTTGGCAACAGGCAAAGAAAAACAATATCAGGAAAGTTGTGGATATTGCAGGAAGTTCCACTTTTTTTTTTTTTATGTAATTGTGGTGGGCTGACCCTGGCTGGAGGCCAGGTGCCCACCAAAGCCGCTCTGTCACTCCACTTCCTTAACTAGACAGGGAAGAGAAAACATAACGAAAGGCTCATGGATCAAGATAAGGACAGGGAGAGATCGTAAAATAGGGTTAAAGAACATCTAGGCAAACTTCACACCCACAAATCCATGGGTCCTGATGAGATGCACCCACGAGTGCTCAGGGACCTGGCAGATGTTATTGCTAGGCCACTCTCAATCATCTTCAAAAGGTCATGGAGAACAGGAGAGGTGCCTGAAGACTGGAGGAAAACCAATGATGTTACTCTGGTCTTCAAAAAGGGCAAGAAGGAGAACCCAGGAAACTACTGGCCAGTCAGTCTCACTTCCATCCCTGGGAAGGTGATGGAACAGCTCATTCTGGGGGTCATCAATGAGCATGTGGAGGAGAAGGTGGTTATTGGGAGTGGTCAACATGGATTCACCATGGGGAAACCATGCCTGACCAATCTGATAGCCTTCTGTGATGGCATAACCAGTTGGGTGGATGAGGGGAGAGCAGTCACTGTTGTCTACCTTGACTTCAGGTAGACATCACCTCTCATAACATCCTTGTTAGAAAGCTTATGAAGCGTGGGTCAGATGAGTGGACAGTGAGGTGGGTGGAGAACTGGCTGAATGGCAGAGCCCACAGGGTTGTGATAAGAAGCGCAGACTCTAGTTGGAGGCCTGTAGCTAGAGGTGTGCCCCAAGGGTCAGTGTTTGGTCCAGTCTTATTCGACATATTCATCAATGACCTGGACGAGGGGACAGAGTGTACCCTCAGCCAGTTTGCTGATGATACAGAACTGGGAGGAGTGGCCGACACACCAGGAGGCTGCGCTGCCATGAGGTGAGACCTGGACAGGCTGGAGAGTTGGGTAAAGAGGAACCATATGAAATTCAGTAAGGGCAAGTGTAGCGTCCTGCACCTAGTGAAGAACAACTCCAGGCACCAGTCCAGGTTAGGGGTTGACCTGCTGGGAAGCAGCGCTGCAGAGAAGGACCTGGGAGTCCTGGTGGACAACAAGCTCTCCATGAGCCAGCAGTGTGCCCTCGTGGCCAACGGTATCCTGGGGTGCATTAAGGGTGAGAGAGCTGAGTCTGTTTAGCCTGGAGAAGAGAAGACTGAGAGGGGATCTCATCAATGCTTATAAATATCTAAAGGGTGGATGTCTAGAGGATGGGGCCAGGCTCTTTTCAGTGGTGCTCAGCAACAGGACAAGGGGCAATGGGCACAAAATGGAACACAGGAAGTTCCACCTGAATATGAGAAAAAAAGTCTTTACTTTGAGGGTGACCGAGCACTGAACAGGCTGCCCAGAGAGGTTGTGGAGTCTCCTCTGGAGATATTCAAAACCTGCCTGGATGCAATCCTGCGCAGCCTGCTCTAGGTGATCCTGCTCTAGCAGGGGGGTTGGACTAGATGATCTCCAGAGGTCCCTTCCAACCCCTACCAACCTGTGAATCTGTGTATAGCTTGAGAGAGTGACTGGCTCGGTGAGTGGCTTCCTTTTTCAGGAGGTAAACTGAATTCCCTGCTGAGATACTCCTGGTCAATCAAATTGTAATGCTACAGCAAAGCTGATATACTAACTTTATGCTGTAATTAAGAGAGCAGTGGCTTCTAGCAAATTTGTCCTGAGAAAATCCTATAATGTTGGTGCCTAATCTAATAACAATGACTTTTTAAATTTTCATAGTCAGTGCATGATAATGAAATAGATTTGTACACTCTATACATCTTTGGCTTTCTTCCTGGTGGGCTAAATTAAATTAGGGGAAAACATTTTGTTTCTAAAGTACATTAACAAACTTCATTTACAATTGGAAGTAATTTGTCTCAGAATGTCCCATAAAATCAGCTGTGTACCCATCTGTTCCTGGTGCTTTATTATCTAATATTTCTTGCAGATCTTCTTTATGTCTTCCACATCACACATGCAAGGTAGCAAGCACAGCAAGGCACTGGCAGTCAGGAGATAGAGCCTCTCTGGGTTCTGCTATGCTCCCCTCTGTGGTCACAGCACACAGAACTATTTTCTCAGTAGCTCCTATTTTGCATTCCTTTCTCATTTTGGGCACCTACCTGGAAACTCTGGCTAGGAAAATGGCAGGTTTTCAAAGTTTTACAACACTTGCTTTCTCTCCTGTGGGTGCAGCAGGACATCAATGCATCAGGACTCTAAGCCCAGTGTCTATGTGCCCACCCCAGTTCTGCTCCTGGTCAGCTCCAAAATGGGCACAGACCCCAAGTGTGAACTGCTTGAGAACCAAATAAGCATTGCACAAGACAGTATGAGAAGTCTGAAAAAAATTAATCTCCATCTGTCTCAACCACCCCCTTTGATGTAATTTCAGATACATCGTTACTCTTCACACCCTAAATGTCCAAAGAAGTTTGTGCAGCCCCATATGGCAGCTCTGTGCTTTGGATAGCTTCTCTCTTCCAGGTATGAACCCTGGGATGGTCCAGATCCACAGAATGCATCAGTCCAGAAAGGAGGGTAAAGCCTACTAGTGATGAAAGGCCTCTTGTCCACTACAGAGGTTAGACAAGGTGCCTACAGAGTAAGATTGAGGAAACAAAAATTTGTTCTGTAACTATTATTTTCCTGCCAGACACTTTCTTCCCCTGTGCTTTCTGCTTGGATTGAATTGCACAGTGCTCAAACCCCTACCCTCAAGCCTCAAAAGAAATGATTTTAAGTGGCATGTGTTCAGGGTCAACAGCCTCTAAGGTATCCTCACTTTGTAACTAAATAAGCAGTGAACATTCTTCCCCGCTGCAGGCATTTTGTCCTACTTTGTTTAGAACAAAGCCTTTCCTGAGTCTATGAGAGCCAATTTCACTGGTTTTGAAGGAACTGAAATGCATGTATCTGAGATTGGAATTTGGTCCTTAAAAGGCTCAGACACAGTACTATGATTGTTAGCAAACAGCTGTTTTCGTATCTGCTCTTGAACAAGTCATATGAAGTAAAACACAGAAAATACAAATATTAAAGAATGAAGGAGCTGTAGGGAAAAGCAAGAAAAAGTTAAATTCTCTGGAATCCTAAGACCCTGGCTGACAAACAGGTGCCATCTTAAACATAACAGAAATTAAACACAGGCTAATAGAGTTGGAAATCTCAGTTAAAAAACTAAAAGTCAAATCTCAGGTGACGTGAAAAGCTGCATTGTAAGAATCACTCAGTAGAAGATTGGACCAGTGAGATTGCTAACGCGAAATGCTTTTTATAGCAATGCTAGGTATCATTACATGCCTAAAATCATCTGTGGAATATCTTAGGTGCTTAAAGGAGGACTTCCCAAAACAAGTCTGTTACAGATTGAAGTTAAAGTCCACTCAAAAATGTATTTCAATAAATAAGGAAAGGAAAGGAAAGGAAAGGAAAGGAAAGGAAAGGAAAGGAAAGGAAAGGAAAGGAAAGGAAAGGATAAAGCTAAGCACATGTCAGCTTTTGTCATGAGAACAGGGCACAGCCTGTTCCCAGGTGTCCAGCCTCTAGGTTTTCTAAAAATGTTCTCCTTATCTAACGGTAACAACATTGTAATATATTAAAATGTAGCTTGTGCAAGCTACTAACAACATGAACTGAAATGAAGTAATATACCTTAAACTGGCTGAATTTCCAGAACATCAGCAACAACAACAACAAAAAATCTCATGCTGCAACAGAACAATCAATTTTCTTTCACACAAAGTAAGGAGTTCAATGTCCTTCCAACTGGCTTTCTTCAAAAGCTTATCCTTTGACAATCAGCCACTTACTGAGTTGAGAGATTGAACAGACCTTTCAAAAAGCCTGAAGTATAAATAAACTTGAGCTCAGATAATCAGTTTTTGTTTGTCAGCTGGTTTTGTACCAAAAAGATGTTTTCCTGGTTATTCTCCAACATCCAGAAACTGGTATTTCAGGGTGGCTGTTGCTTCATATTTCTTCAGTGGAACTGAAGGCGGCCACAAGGCCTTCTGAACGTCTTCTCAGAAGGCAGCTTCATCCAGGCTCTGTAATAGAAATGTTCACAGCCCCTTCATGGCTCACAGAAACATTACATGAAGTGGAGAATTTGGTGAGAAAATACTTAAACTTCTTGAACCACCACTAGCTTTTTATACCTTAAAAATTTCAGCATTTTCTGGATGGAACTGCCTCTGATGTCACTGGTTGCCAGCTCCCCTGGAAGCCCAGTTGTCTAGAAAGATTTGAGAGATGTTGGGTAGTTTTCGTTTGGTTTTGTTTTTAAAACCAATACTGATGGAGATGATAAACTGATCTAAACAAGCTTTTGCTGATGGTATATTGTTTTCTAGTGCCTGAGGTACATGGTGGTAGCCAACATGAGGTCCCTCAAAAACGTCGGCAGGGTGCTAGTAGAGGGGAAGAAAACACTAGCCCAAAAAACCTTGCAAAATGGCACAGCAGCATGCTGTGAAACTGGGCAGTGCTACTGCAGCACTGGAAACTCCTGTTTTCTTCGTAAGATGTTGCAAGATACTTCTAAAGCCTCTTCAGTCATGTAAACTACACAGGTGTTTTACAGTGGTAGAGTAGTAGCTGGCCATAGGAGACCAGTAAGTATGATCAGATAGTCAGGTCACACCAAGCACACTGGAATCTACAGGGATGCACTGGGTGGATAATGGTGGATTGTTTGGCATTTGAAGTAGGAGTTACGATGCAAAGTCTTTCTTGTGAAATCCAGCCAGGCTGCTGCCCCAGTTGTGTTCACGCAGAAATAGCTGGGAGACAGAGCGACAGCTACATTTATCTAAGCAACTTATTTTCTGAGAAATGATGGTTTTAAAGTGTATTGGAATGTCATCTTTTTTTTCTTTTTTTGTATTTGTGAGTAGTCATTGAGCATACTTCTACACATAAACACAGAAAGATGGATTACTGGACCTGTCCCTAGCTAAAACTCTATTTAAGCACTCCATTCATCCAAGATAACTTAACTGCGTGTTTATGAAAAACGTAGGCCACTATGCAAGTTATTAAATACAGAATGTGTGAGTACTGGGGTGAACAAGATGACAGAATAGGAAATTGGAAATACGCTCAATTTATGGATGACCATACTTCACTCTTCAGATGGCAGATCAGGTCTTCCACCCATGTCTCTGCATTGCTTCTGCTTCAGCACAGTTACAACGCAGCAGACTCCCGCTGGCAGAAAGACTACTGGACTAGAAGTAGTGTAGTTCAACCCCACTCAGTCTTTTAACAGACATCATCAGTTCCTTTGACGGTGTCACAGCAACACATGCCAGCTAAAAATTTGTCCCAAATCTGTTATTTCAGTGTTATGATTTAAATGCATGCTTTAAATTGGTCATAACAATGTTTTTCTGTTCCAAAGGAAATCCAACTTCAGACTTCAGATTTGGCTTGAAGGTCCCACTGTCTGTCCCTGGAAATAATCCTCTGTTAATGTAATGTACTTGTGACTGAAAGTTGAGAAGTCTGAGAATTAAAAATTGTGCATGTAAACAGATAGTTCATGAAAGTCTAATTGATTTAATGATTGCTAAAAATTTTCACATATTGGCAGAGCTATCAGGTCCATGCTACAAAAATAATCTTGTAATTTAAGAAGTTCTAGAGGAAAGAGCTAGACTTCTCATGAAAATACAAGCTACAAATAAAATTTAGAATAGGATGAGATGAATTTGCATACATGTTGTTCACTAAAACCTTTAAAGTCACAAGGCAGTATGTTACTGCAACACACAGAGATTTCCTCTTGCTGGAATTACTAGTCAATACTATGGATCTCTCCAGGGGCACCTCTTCAGGTATATTTTTTTACAAATGCATTGCATTGCAAAATACCTCTCAGGAGGGGTCAGAGATTATGCTCCAAACAACTCAAAGAATTGCATAGGGAAAAAAAATGATAAGACTATGATTTTTCATGTTGCCTATCAAGTGGCAATTACTTCCACTAGCATTTTTTACTCTGCTCCTTATCAGTGTTTTCTTTATGGTTTTATTTTAAGAGATCTTGCAATACAAGACTTTCACATGGCCACTGCACTACTACATCTCATTTTTATAGTGACTGTTCTTACACAAATTGATCCAAAAGGCTCTCTTCCTTGAAAGAAGTATGTGTTTTACTATGTAGCTCATTATTTACTGGATTGAAAAATATATTTCAGAAGTTGAAAGTCAGTTAAATTATTCCATACCACTGACTAAAGACACGTGAGCTTTCACTAAACAAATAGCAATAAAGAATGGAGTTTCCCCAATTATTCCTGAAATTGTGTAATATCCCTGCTCATTCTAGGGTCCCTGGTGCAATGTTACCACTGGGTTTTTTTGTTTTTAATGTACACCTAAAATAGGTAACACAGATGATACCTTTCCACCCATCATAACTGTATTACCCCCCTGCAAAGAGCAAATTACTTAATGAACAGAGCTGGAAAGGAAGACCCCCAACTCCCCACTCCCCCAGCACATACATGCTGGTGAAACACAGATTTACCAGGTAAAATAGAAACTAAAAATCGTAGTCTGCCTTCCTCTCCATCCCCTTACGCCCCATCTAGAGAAACTAAGCAGGTCCCCCCATGGATGTACTCATCCCTGCCAGGTGCAGTCTTGGCACAGCAGCATAAGGTATTTGGGAAATTTGAATGCTGAATAGTTCAGTTAGCTTTATGTAATAGATGCACACATAATATAATCATTATGCCATTTATATTTATGTGATTTTATTGTCAGAAAGGCTTAGAGATGTTTTTCTCCCCCTCCCTCAAGTTTCACTGATGGTTTAAAAACAAAGAACCAAGTTTGAAAATCATCCATGTCACAGTAAGCATGTTAGCTCTCGTAAGTGGCTTTCATGAAGTCAGCTGGTAAAATCTAAAGATCTTTATAAAAAGACTTCAGTCTCTTTCTCAGTGGCTTATGGAAGGCATCCTGGTCTCCCAAACTGTGATTACCTACCGAAGTCAGGAAATAACAAGAGATTAAAACTCTTTCTTAGCCTGTAAAATGGACAGTTGCTTTGGTTGGATTGTATCAGTAAACCACCCCCCTCAAAGTGCCAATCACCTCCAAATACATAGCACACATTTTTGGACATAAACAATTTATTATGTAGTTAAAAATACAATTGCTATAGTCGTATTAGCTTCTGCGTCCAAAAAAACCCACAATCCACAGAACAGCTTCAAAATGAAGTGTAAAGGTCCACAAACATTAGAGATTTCATAGGAAATTCAACAGCAAGAGCTTATAGGACCATTGACAGAACATTAACTAAAACAGCTGTTCAAAAATTTGGAAAAGACTATTTTATTAGCATTCTGGAAAAAGCTGTACTCTGATATCAACTCATTTCTAGCTTTTTCTACTAGGATTATAGGATCCATCCTCTATATGCTCCACTCAAATTCTTGCTGCTATTAATTCACTAAGCTTTTATATCCCCTCAAAATCAGTGTAGGTATTAAATTGTACTATAGCGGAGAACAGACAGTTGCTATGAAGTCTATATAAACCCTGTTTTAAGAACACTGCTCTTGGGAAAGCTGCTTATTCTAGGAAAATTGTGCACTAGCCCTGGCTGCAGCTGGTGTCCACCACACAATTAGACTTGGCTGAGCAGTGTTTCACACTGTTAAGAACATCTGTAGCTGCCAGCAACTAATTCACACTAGGATCCTTACTACAGTTAATGTCAGTGAAGCTGAAGCATCTTAAAAGGGAGTGGACAGGTGCCACCCCAACCTCTAATTTTACACTGAAGACAACACACATAACAATTTAAGACCAACTATTTTCATAGCAGTTGATTTAATTTAATCTAATTTAGCCATTAGTTCTGATCAGTATTGATCATTTGAGACACATCCCCTAAACTTTTCTCTCTGGAGTGCCCCTGAGGAAACCTACAGCAGATGACCAAAATTCAATGTTACATGAATCCCACTTCACATCTGTATGTAGATAACTGTCTAGTCCTAACTCAGAATGAACACAATGAATTTTAAATAAAATCTTGCCAAGTCAGTCAGCAATTTCATAAAGATGAAAGCAAACTTTCTCAATTTAATTTGGAAAAAAACCCTAAACCCATTAAATGTTTAATATCTGGCATTACAAAACTTCCATGTTTTTACACAACTTAGTATGTTTTTTTAGACACCTCTCATCCTAAGAAATGGCTGTTAGTCATAGTTCTGCAAGGTCTTCACACAGGCACAGAATCCTGTTCAGGCTGTACTGATGACAGAGAGAAAGCTTTCATACAGGCACTCAAAACATCATTTCTCTGCAACCGCCAACAGGGAACTAACTACGTGAAATCGGCAACTGTCTAGATTTCAGGTTTGGAAGGATTTTAGGACTTCAGAATAACTACTTTGTATCAATTTTGGTTTGCAATTTGTACATCATTTCTTTGACTATCATAGCCTCCTCAGGAATATAGCTCCTTCTCCCTAATTTGGCCTGATGGCAGGTCTATCCTCACCAGCTCTTTTCTTAGGCAGGAAAAACTGTTTTGTTCTGCATTACCTCTGGATCATATTGCCTCCTTTTAGCCAGCGATTACTCTGCACTATAATGTTTCTTACTTGACACCTTTCTATCACAATACATTTGTTTTATCCTTGCACAATGTTTGGTCCCACAGTCTGATGTGACATGAATGGTTTGGGTGCTACAGAAATCTCTGTATCCCTCCTTCTACCCCAATCTTATCCTTCACACCCAAATTTCTCCTGCATTTTCTCCCTTGGCCCTTTCCTAATGGCTGTAACTGCTACAGCTAGCAAAGACAAGCAGGTTGTCTCGGCTCCACCATTACTCCAGGGAAGAACAGAGCACAGATACTAGTAACAGACAAAAGATTTTTCTTTGAAGGCTCTGCTACTAATTTCAATCAGGTAGACAAGTAAAAACAGGATTCCAACACAGCTGACCTAGGCAAGTAATGAAAAATTCAAGGAAGAAAGATAAAAGAAGAGTGATGGCTCTGTTTTTCCTTTTTATCTTCAGAAGTGTCCAGAAGGAAAACAGCTGCCAACAAATTCTCACTGTGCCAACTGGGCTTCACACACCATGAACACTGGGTATATGTACAGTTTTCACCACTGTTCAACAGTTTACACACTGGAGGGCATTCAGACTGTAATCTCATTTAGGTAAGATTCCTGAATTTAAGGAAACTTGCTTGTATCAGAAAGCAGGAGTTAACTTTCCATTTTTGTCCTGCCCATGTCAGTAAAATTTAAATTTAGTTTTGCAGTGGACCCAAAGCCAATTGGTATGTCTATTGCAACATACTATTTGAGTAGTATATCAGATAAAGAACACAGCCGTTTAATATAAGTTACCTAAAAAAGACAGAAAATGGAACATTCATAATATAACGTCCACCAATCTACCAAGTGGCACTGAAGACTATCCACTGGAACTGTTTAGACAAGAAAAAATAATTTTATTTTAATTAGATTGCATGACTCCAGAGATCCCAGAGATAGCAATGCACTAATTTTTCCACTTACAGCTTGTAAGCAGAATGTGAAGCTAGCTTTTTTGGCTCTTCAGATTTCCTTACAAGGCGATGATTTGTTCAGTAAGCAGAAATGCTATTACTCAACAGCATACAGTGTTCCAGTTGCAGATTCTAATTTTCAAGCAAGGTCTATTTATTTTCTTCTGCTTAAACTATTAAAATCTTAGTTTGAAGAAAAACAGCCGCAGCATATTCTGTAAGTTGTTTCATATTCACTAGATGCTAAAATATATGGATTGTCACTGGCCTCCAGAGTATACTGTATTTTAAGTAGCATCCTGTTTAACTGCTCATCTTCTACAGAATGCATTCCACTTTGTCCTCTTCTTTCAGCTCACAACAGTCTGATTTAAAGTAGCTACCACTTCAAAGATTCATTATGCAATAGACACAATGATTATCATATTATTTGTATTACTGACTGGAATAAATTAAAAAATCCATAGAATATGGACAGTTTAGTAAAATTCATATAAAATAGAAGAGGAGAACTTTCTATTTGGGTTGTGAAAAGAAATCAATCTTGAACTTTATTTGTATTACACACAAGTGTAAATTTTTCTTTCAATTCATCTTCTACCCAACTGTATAAAACAATGAATAGCAGGTGAAAAAACATCTAACATTTTCTCATTGTCAACAATGATAGGAAGTTTTGAATGTTCCTATGTAAAAGCTAATGCAAATTGATTTTAACCAATTATATGAAGGTAACTGTAGAGTTTGGAAAGAGATTTAAGGCAAGCATCTTATCAAAATAAAGTCTGAGTATGCACATGCTAAACCATATAAAATTTTAAGTTACAGCAGGATTCTTTTGTAGAATATTGCTTAAGAAGTTTCATCAATACATGCAATCCAGAACCTCTCTTAAGAGAGAGATACATAATCTAATCAAGATGGGTTGCGTGTTATGGATGGAAATTTTACACCTGTACCTCAGCATATTTAGACATTATGTTCTTCTTGGATATAAGCTCTATTCCCTTGAGCAAAACTGTATTAAAAATTAAAACCATACTTCAATTCATACTGCCCTCTTTTCTACACCAAGTTTAATTCTGAAGATCTCCTAATGCTCTGAAACAAGTTAAGCCTAACATAAGCTATATAAGTAGCATTAACCTAATTTTACATATCCCTCCACCCTGATTTTAGATACTGAAGTAAGAACAGGTCATTTAAGCACCTCAAAGTTATCTTAATAGAGTCTTACATCCATTTTACAGTAAGAAAATTAAGCTTTGAGATCCACATTTACATGCTTAAGTATGTAGCGACATTAACCTCTAAAGTGGAATTTCAGCAAGATCTTAATGGTTTTCCCCACACAGTGACATGTCATCAAAACTGAGTAGTCTTCATCCTGTGGCTTCAGGTGATGCAGGTATTGAATCTGGCCACTCAGCTTGGATGCTTTAACTACAATTTTTATGATACAAAAGCATGGCACAGACAGACACCTCCTACTGCTAATCATTTGAAGTTCTCTTTAACTGAGTGACTAAATCTAGGAAGGTATTCCTAGCTGTGATTACTAGCTGACAAGTGCTTCTCCATAGACTGGAACTGCATGCTTACACTTCTACAAAAAGGAGAATACTTAATTTTGCATTCATTAAACATTGAATTTGCTATGCTAACCATAGGCTCTGTTTTTTCTACAAACTGCAAAGTTCAGACACTTAAATTTCTTCATGAAGCTGTCCTGCAGATTTTATTCAAAAATGAGTAAATGACAAGACCAGATTTAAAAAAAAAACCAAAACCAAAACAAACAAAAACAAACCAACAAAAAAAACCCCCGAAACCAAACCAACAAAAAAACCCACCAAACAACCAAAAACCCCCACCAAATAACCAAACAGAGCTAAGGTCCCAGCACCACTGATACCCTTCCCCTGGCTACAATACAGGAAGTCCAAGTGTTGAGCTGATCAGATGACTATAGCTTACACTTACAGACGTAACATAACTTCTGCTAAATGCTTGCATGAATGCAGATGTAGTTCTTATTTTTGTGCTTACATCTTTCTTCAATGTGTCTTCTTTTCCTTCTCCTGCTCAATGCACTTCCTTTATTCAATAGTCTGTAAGCATTCTAATCTAGCTACAAAGATTTTATTCTGGACCATGGTACATCTAATAAATGAGAGTAAATTAGCATCTTACAGACAGTAACAAGTACACAGGAGGACATCCTATCTTTGGCTTTTCTGTGAGCTAAGTTATCTATTATCTCTGTTTTTATGATAACTATAATCACCACTCTCATCATTCAAACCATGGTAACTAAATCGACCTACTTGCTGGGAAGCATCAAGTAAAATTACATGCAACTATGGAAATGTTTAACCATGCTACATTAAAAAATAACTGAACATTTACTTTTCTAAATGTTACTAAAACCAAGCCCTGCACACATGTAAAAATGTTTTTAATGTTGGGATTTTAAAAGAATCCTAGAAGTATATCTACTTGTCACTGAATTTAATGACAACTGATAACAGAACAAGTTAATTATTAATCACTCCTGTATTTTATACCATTTAAAGGTGGTATTTGATCTCTGGTGAGAAATTAAGATTAGTTTATTTTATATTTCCTATCTACATTTCAAAAGACCCTTTATTCTCTCCTAGACCTTGACAGCTTTGTACAACCTCTCAGCCTAGGTTGTATAAAAGAGCTATACGCCCAGGATAGTGTGTTTAAACTTGAGTACAAGTCTGTTTTGTTGATGCTGTTTTGATAAATGTCAGCTGAAGGTTCTTTACACACAATGGGTATACAGTGCCAAATTCAGCACTTGGTAGCACAAGCATAAAATGTGATTTATTCCTCTGCAGTGATAATCTGTTCCAATGCATCACAATGAACATTTCTACATGCTCTTTAAACCGGACCATAGTACTTCATCCCTCATCCTCCATTATTCTGACCTTGGTTTTACTTAGGTACCAGATAGAACATATGCAAACCTCCATAGTTTAGAAGCAAATAAACAGCACCACCAGTGCAAATACAAACGTTCTTTGTTGAACTATGCAGTATAAGAATATACAGAAGCCAAAGGACATTAAACATTAAGATTAGTAATAAAATAATTGCAAAGTCTAAGTTGGAATTGTTACAAGATATTACTTCTTTCATATATTAGTTGGCAAGGTGTTTTAGAAACATAACAGTATCTGATTATTGTACATTCTTCTGGCCATAAGGTGCTAAATACAGCCCTTATCCATGTGTATTAGAACAGATATAAAACAATTTTTGTTCAGCTTTCTTTTAACATATATTTTCTTTCAATTTTTGTTAAAAAGTGGTGAACTAGGACTTAAAAACCACAAAACAATGATCTTTCACCAACAGACTAAACCTTTGAATGATATGCACAAACAAGATTTTTTGTAATTTTTTTAAGTAGACAATTCTTAATCAAAGAGAAGCTTTGTCTTATAACCAGACTACTTTATTATTCCTCACCTTAAAAAAATACACATCTATTACCAGAAAATCACAAACAAGATTTTTTTGTAATTTTTTTAAGTAGACAATTCTTAATCAAAGAGAAGCTTTGTCTTATAACCAGACTACTTTATTATTCCTCACCTTAAAAAAATACACATCTATTACCAGAAAGATCAGAATGGCCTTTTGGCGCAGCATGACTATGTAAGTTTAGCCTTGCTTGCTTAAACTAAGGAGCTTTGCTCTTGTATATATTATAATTCCTATTATCAACAGAGGTTATAGCATGATAGGTAATTGCTCAGCTTTGCACAAAGTTTCAGTACATTATTCAAAATTCCCATGGGACAAGAGCAAGTGAAGATTATAAACAGCAGTAAGACTAAATCAAGAGTTGTATTTAAGGCCAAGTACAGTATAAAGCAGGTTAAAAAAAAAAGCTATAGTCTTTTCATCTGAACTGTTAACCACAAATCACTTAACTTAGACATAACATACTAAACAATACTGCATCAATAAGGCATTGTGTCAGGGAGACATGCGCTTACTCTGCACTGTTTGGAAGACAAAGCATCTCTGCAGCTCTACTGAGACGTACCTTAAGTGAACAATTACAAATCACTCTCATACATTTGTATTTCCACTGTTAATAAATTGGAAAAAAAAAAAATCCAGAACAAAGCTAAGAATCTTGATCAACTGGGCTTTCTAACAAACAAGTTTGGAACAGCAGCACAGAAAAGGAGACAAGCTGTAAATAGTACTTATGCTGCGGACCTCACGGGGCATCAAAACACTACAGAGGGTATTGCAAATTTATGTTGATATGCCTGTTCTCTGCAGGAGTGCAAAAATGCTGATCCCAAAAGAGACAAAGTGTAACATACACAGGGCATTAATATTGTCTTTGGAGGGCTGAAGTGAAGAAAATAAAGTTCTCTTTTACTCTCTCTGCAGTCAGTATCATTATCCATGAAAAAAGTACACTGCTACATGACACTTCATACTAAACTTTAAGAAAATAGCTTCTAAGGAAGCTCAATGTTTACTTTTTGTTAATTTTTATTTCTATCCCAAATCACCCATAAAATACTAACTGTAAGACACTCCCCACAAAAACAAGATGTCAGAGACTACTTCATGCTCCATCCTCAGAGTCTGTAGTCCCAGTTCTAACTCTTCTGTAGAGTGAATTACTATATGAAACAAATTATAAAAGTTTTACCAGCAATTGTTTTCACCATATTTCAGGAGAAGAGGAAGTGGTCCCATCTGATTGCTACAATCCAATAATCAGATTAAACCAAAATAATCCTAAACTGAACATGTAAATACTCAAAGAGGTATTAAAAGTATTGCCTGAAAATATAACATACAGAATTTTATTTTTGCTGCCTACAGCTTATAATCAGATGTGTATAAATGAACAAGTAATTAGAGAAGTCAGTTGGTAGCATACGCTCATCTCTGTTGACAAAGAGACAAATATCTTTTGTCCTTTAACTACAGTCATTACAATATATTTTAAAATAAGCATGCTGTATTTTATCAGTGATTCTGTGTCTCAGGTATCTAAGCTTCAAACCTACATGTGTATAATTTTACACACTCATTTAGTTACATGTTTACAATAGGCACAAATCCAAACCAGAGAAGACAATAGACTTTGGATGAGGTTTCTGCTTTGAAAGAGCCATTATGTTTATTTAGCTAATATTTTTAAACTCTTACCTGACCTTTAAGTGTGCTACTGTATTACAGATTTATATGCAATTAAATGACTCAGTTATTTATAAAATCATAGAAGAAAGCTGTGCTCTCAGTCACCTGAGAAGACTAACTATAGCATTTACATTATATTGACTGTTTAATTAGAAACTTTTTGTTACTCCTTTACTGAAGACATTTTTCATGTATTTCTTTTGTTCTGTTTTTTTCTTGGGTGGTAGTTAAGGGCAGAGAATCACATTACAGAGCATAGTTTCTAGGAATTTACTGTGCAGAGGTAAATACGCTGGGATTAATAAAATACAGAAATGGGGAAGTTTCTTAATCATTAGTGAAATAACAGTTATTGGGTGTATACTTAAAGAAAAATCAAGTATATTCTTATTTTTAAGAATAGCCAGCTAGCAGAATCTGCATATATAATCAATTGGAAAACTCAATTTGATACTGCTGTTCACATACTAAAATGAAAAGGAAAATACACACAAATATAAATGTCTCAATTTTACTACAAATTTTTTGGTAGAAAGTAGAAAGTTGTGATTAGAATATGAACATTTTCTTAACTCCAAGTTTAAAAGTGGAATCACTTTTTGAGGAACAATCAAACTTGCATTAATAAGAGTTATTCCCTTTATTAGGAAAATTCTGCAAATTTTTATGTATTTTGGTTGGAGTCCAAAAACAGAGAATACCAACAAGGGGGTTAGTCTTCAGATAGTAAAAGACTGCTTCAGAAAAGGAAAAGAACAATCCTTTCTCCAGATCCATGACAGGGAAGATGGGAAGCAATCAGTTTCATTTGTGCCAAGAATTGTTTGGGGTAGACATCAGGAAAGATTTCCTAGTCTTTTTCCACTGGGAAAGACATCCTGTGCAAGTTACAAAATTTCTCTCAGTGCAACTTCTGTTTTGTTTTGTTTTTTTAAAAAAACAAATCTGTCAGGAACAACATAAGACTGCTGATTCTGCTTTAGAGCAAGAATACAGAATACATAATCTCTTAATATCCCTAGTAACCCTGCTTTTCTATGACTGAAAAATATCCCCTGTAACCACTTCAGTGAAACAGACCTGCAAAGACATTACACCTGTTAAGCAGCCCTGCTTAACTTTATCTGACAGTGTAAAAATATTGCACTTCAGACAGGTTATTTTTGTTCTCAAAATGAAATTAAGTCAAAGATGATCAATTTTTTTCCTCTGGAACACAGACCTCAGAATATGGTATGCCAAGTGTGGGTAAGGTTATGTGCAGACATTGCATTTTTGTTCCAGAGGCAAAAAGGTCTCAAGTGTACTGCAGAAAATCAAACCTTAAAAAAATGCAGAAATTAACACCAGTTCCACTGCACAACCAGCATCTGTTTTCATATAAAAAAATACAGTGTTTGCATTAAACTTTATTGCACCATCAACTTTTTTTTTAAAATATCCCCCATTCAAGTCAAATATTAAATTATTCTTATCAAACAAAATATAAGGTCTTCTGTAAAGTATCAAGTAGATATAGTATATGCACTATACAGAACAGAACAGTCTAAAGGAATGACATCAAATCAGAGATGACAGAAAACAATCATTTGGTTGTTTCTTTTCCATGATTAAAAAAAGATTGCAAAAAGATTGTGCAGGCTATTGTATGCATGAAAAGCATCCCTCCTCATTCAAGAGGTTGAAGCAGGTGACACCTTCAAGCTGTCAAGTGCTGCATGAATTCTGAAGTGCAACCTGGACTCCATGGAGTAGTCTTTGTAGTTGTTTCTGCAAAAGAAGTTATTTTAAGGAAAATTTTTTTTGCCTGGATTGTTTCTACTTCATACATGCACTGAAGTACCAAACTTAACAGCTTTCATTCCTTCAACAGGACGCAGAGGTTGATACACAGATGAGTTATCAGACACAAAAAGCTACATTCACAAACTGAGCAGAGACTTATACCAAAACTAACAATTAAATGTCCTGATAAACTAAATCCATGTCTTAGCATCTCTTTCACTTATTTTCATCCTTTCAACAGCCCTCCCAATTACTGAAGTTTGCTGTGAAAAGACAAGCTAGAAGACTACTGAAAAGAAAGGCTGTTAGCTGAAAGTGTATGCTCACCTTCAAAATACAACTCAGCCAGAGTAATAAAACACAGGGAAATCTCATTATGTAATGCAGACAAACAAAAGAGGCAAAAAACCTACTATGTTTCTAAAAAAGGTGTCACAAGATTGTTTCTAACTCACCTTTACAACACTATTGCTTGATTGATATACTTCTCTGTACACACAAGGGGCAAATTTTACCCCACACTATAATCTATAGGTGAGGCAAACATGCCACTCACTCTGCAGTAAATTTAGCTCTCTACTGCTCTTCTGTGACAGGATATGAGAGGAAAAAGGAACGTGGTCAGAAGCATACTGGCTTTTAACCTACGCCCACTAACACCTTTACTGCAGCAAATGTAAGCCCCCCAGCTGCTCTCTAGGACAGAGGTGGTATAGATCCCTTCCTGGACTCTCCAGCTCCATCCCATCACGCTGTAGAGCCTCAGCATCTCTGAAGTCTAAATGAAAAGGAGACATTTTCCCTTCATATCGTGTCTTGTTTGATATGGTCTACTCCACTGTGTCTGAAGGACAAAGTTTCTTGAAACTGTAAAATTCAACTATATCTGACAACTTTTCCAAGTCAATAACACAGATTTATAATTGCTTGTATATTGCAAAGGGGCTGCCAGAAAGAAAAAGTACACGCCTTCATTGCTCAAGTTACTCAGTTATTCTTAATCTACAGGCTGATGCAAATAATAAAAAACCCCAACCACTTACTTCGCAGTTTCTATGTATCTTATTGCTTTTTCTCTCTCGTTCTGTTGTTTATACAGAAGACCCAACTCATACAGGGTGAACGGCACCAAATAACTATCGTATTTTATTTGCTTCTCACTAGAAAAACCAGAAAAGTACAGAAGTGGTTATATATAACCTTTCCTCAAGCGAACAGTTAACTTTTAAATACAATCACTACCTGTAAAACCACATGGCCAGAGAAAACACTCTGGAACCTTTTTACTGCTTAACTCTGTGCATATTAATTACACCTGTAAAAAGTGGACATAAAATAGTGCCAACATGCCCTCCTAGAAGCAAAAATGTATACTTTCCTAATTCCTATTTGTCTTTTGGTATATTACCTAAGCTACCATGAACATGATTCCAAGACTTGGATCCTAGTATGTGACTTACAGTTTAAAAAACCCCCAATCATCCAAAAAGATGACTTGAGATAAAGACAACTTTCATTAGGTTATGCAGTATAATACAAATACTCCTTCCCCACACGTGGAATTGAAATCCCCTTACCCTAGCTTGACTGAACAAATCAGCAGAGAATTAAGAAAATTCAACTTTTCCTCAATATGAGAAATTCTCAGAATCACTGTGGCTGGAAGAGACCTCTGGAGATCCATCTAGTCCAATCCCCTGCTCAAAGCAAGGTCAATGGCAGCAACCTGTCCAGGACTGTGCCCACCTAGGTTTCAAATATCTCCAACCATGGAGACACTGGGCAACCCGTGCCAGTGTTTGACCACCTTTGACAATAAAAATACAAAAATTTTCCTTATGTTTAAACAGTATTTCCTGTATTTCAGTTTGTGCCCGTTACTTCTTATTCTATCACTGGGCACCATTGAGAGAGTTTGGCTGCCCCCCCCCCCCCTTTTTTGTTTTTAAACACACTCCCTTCAGGTAACCCTTTCAAGTCCTCTCGTCTCTTGGCTGAACACTCCCAGCTCTCTTGGCTTCTTGTTACATGACAGATGCTTCAATCCTTTAATCATCTTTGTGACCCTTTGTTAGACTTGTTCCAGTACGTCCATGCTCCCTTGTACCACTGAGTCCAGGACTAGACACAGTACTCCTGATGTGACCTCATCAATGCTAAGAGGGGAGGAATGATCACCACCCTTGACTTGCTGATGACACTCTTCCTCATGCAACTCAGGACACTGTTGGATGTCTTTGTTGCAAAGGCACTATGCTGACTCATGGTCAGCTTGGGGTTGACCATGATGCCCAGGATCCCCAGGTCATTTTCTGACAAGGTGCTCTTCAGCCAGTCAGCCTCCAGCCTCTGCTGGTGCATGGCGTTATTCCTCCCCACAGGTAGGGACTGGCACTTTCATTTGTTGAACTTCACGAGGATGTTGTCAGCTCATTTCTCCAGTCTGTCCAGGTTGCTCAGAATGGCAGCAGACCCATCTGGCATATCAACCACTCCTTCCACTTTGTATCACCTGCACATTTGCTGAGGTTGCATTCTGTCCCATTATCCAAGTTCTTAATGAAGATGTTAAAAACTATTGGCCCCAGCATTGAACTCTGCATTATTCTACTGGTGACTGGCCTCCAGCTGACTTCATGCTGCTGATCCCAGCCTTCTGAACCCAGCAGTTCAGCCAGTTTTCAATCCATCTCACTGCCCACTCATCTAGTTGAGATTTCATCAGTTTGTCTGTGTTGATATTGTGGGAGACAGTGTCAAAACCTCTTTCTATGCTCAAGAACATCCACTGTTGTCCCCTCACATACTGAGCCTCATTGTAGAAGACTATAAGGATAGTTAAACATGATTTCCCCTTCCTAAGTCCATGCTGACTAGTCCTGATCACCTTCATGCATTCAGAAATGGTTTCCGGAATTATTTACTTCACCATCCTTGGGACTGATAAGCTGACTGGCCTGCAGTTCCCCAGATCCTCCTCCATGCCCTTCTTGAAGATAGGAATGACATTTGACCTCTTCCAGTCCTCAGGAACTTCCCCTAATTGCCATGACCTTTCAAAGATAATGGAGTTTTACATTGATATTGGCCAGCTCCCTCAGCTTTCATGGTTATATGCCAATGTCCCATGTACTTAGGTATTGTTCAGTTGCCGTGGACATATGTATGTCTAGTCTGTTCAGACTTTTCCTAACCTGACTCTTCTCCATCAAGGGCAACTTTTGCATGTTCCAGACTTTCCCACAGGTTTCATGGACCTGGAGTTCCTGAAGGCTGACCTTCCCGCTGCAGAATGAGGTGAAGGAGGCCTCTCATATCTTAACCTTTCCTGTGTCTTTTACAATCAATTCTTTGACTCTTATCTGGATAGAATAACATCAACCAATACTGCAGAATGAAAAAGTTCACAACAAGCACTGCAAAAGCTCTCAATGTTTTGAGAGCAACACTTCTAAGGAGGCACCTCATCCTGCTTTTTTAGCCTAATTACTCTAAAAATTAAAAAAAGTTTACAACTACAGTCAGTGCATGACTCAATGTTATATAAAGAAAAGTTACTACAGTAGACACAGATCTGACACCTAAAATATTTGATAACTCCATAACACAGGAAACAAGCTTTCAACTGAAACACGTAACAACAGCAACTTCACTTCTACATAGAGAAGCATTAACTGCTGAAGTACTAAATCCTGAAAAAACCAAACAGGAAATCCACGTGAATTAACTTTACTTATATTGATAGTTCTGCAAATACAAAAATACTAATTCCAAATGTATTTAGATAAATGTGTTACCTGTCAGTTTCACTTACATGGTCTAAAACATCACATTTATTTAAAGCTATATAATGTTAAATCGATATAGAAAAATACTAGCAAAATTTTGTGGTTCTCTAACCACTTGCAGAGGTATTTTAATTCCAGCTCTCTAAAAGGGTGTTAAAGTTTAATTATTCAAAATTCTAACATGACGACTTCTACAGAAGTATCAGAAATTTCACCCAAAGCTACAAAATATAAAGCTAAAAAGTCTGTTTATGTTATTTTTACCTTTGAATTACTTTACTGAAACACAGTTCAGCTTGCATAAGTCTTCCCAAGTGTTTCAGGCAGAGGCCCTTCAGTAACTGCAACATGCACACATCATCCATATAGTATTCATTGCGATCTAAAAGTAAAAACGATACATCAAAGAATTTGAAGACATCGTGAAAAAGAAAATTAGACTTTCAGTAAGGAATATGTATTTAGACTCAGGAATCTTGCTTCTCAGATTTTATACCTCGAAATATACATAACCTTCAGATACAATTTTAAATACTGTCTACTAAAGAAGATGTGTGCATAACATCTGTATCTTCAAAGACACAGGCTAAGAAGAAATAAGAATAAATTGAAACATTCAGATATTCCCCAGTCTTCTGTATCTGGAAGTCAGTACAAAGCAGGCATAAACTGGTAGCAGTTAAAAAATTCTGTATTTTTAACATCTAAAACAGGAGACTGAAACCTCCTTGTCACTATATTATCTTAATAGCTTCCCCTGTTGCAGAGGGCTGGCGGATCCCCAGTAGCACCAGTAATGTGAAAAGCACAAGAACACACTAGGACTCTGTCCTGCAGAACATTTAGGAAGCATTATTTCGCAGTACAAATACAAGAAACCACATTTATTAGTATTCTCATCATCGTTAACAATGGAGAAGCTTCATTAACACCATTTGGAAAATTCAAGGAAGTTTTATGTTCAATAGGACTAAAAATACCAGATGAAACAGCTTTTGTGAAGAGGCTCAGAAAAATAACCTGAACGAATGTGGTCCTTTTTCATTGGCTTGGTTTATAGCATTTGCTGGGTGCAGGGAAGGAAAGGAAAAGAAAGAAAACACATATGGATAGACAGATGGCGGCACATACATTAACAATTCAGGAAGCAAAACACCCTCCTTTCAGATCATGTTGTTTACAACTAATTACCAACTCTCTAAGGTCATGTTAATTTTTTTCTTAATAGTCTGCCAAAAAAATCCTACGTAAACAGTTCTGAAACATGCAAGACTAAAGCATCTTAGGATTCAGCAAAGTGCTTTGCCACTACATTCAGGCTTATTTCTGTCTGTGTTGAAACCCAAAAAGTCTCGATAGATAACAACTGACAGACTGCGCTTTTAGTGACAGGTAAATGTGTTTTGCGTTCCCTCTGGCCTGTTTTTCTAGGCTAGGGTATTGGATTCATGTGACTGTCTCTTAAAGGATTCATTCGCTGAAATTACTGGGTATAAGCACTGATGTCAGTAAAAGCTTGCCAGTCTTTAACACCTTAAACTAGTATCTCCCTGGTATTTCTCACAGGAAGAAAAGGTGTTATGCTAAAACACTGACAGTAAATGCACAGGCCAATTTCACACAGGTAGCCTTGCAATAAATGTGGGAGAACCATTTTCCTACAGTCCTCTATACCAGAGGAAATATCATTATCAGGGTTTTGAAACACAGAAGAAATTACTTTTTCTGGAAGCTACAAATTCCTTTTTTATATCTTGGAGATGACATAACTATGGAAAAGTAAGATTTCCAGAAATCCTGAGACAAAAAAAAATAAATTCTAATGTCTTTAATCTATTCCTTCTACCATCTCTATTTTCAGCTCTATACAACATAAAACTACTCTCAATCCTTGACAGATCCTTGCTGTGCCTGTTCACTTGAAGTAATGAAGTATCAACAGCTCTCTCTAAGAAGTCTCAATTCCTAATTGACCTTTGTGTATAATTAACACACTTTTTTACAGCATATTAGCAGTCATAGAATCATAGAATGGTTTGGGTTGGAAGGGACCTCAAAGACCATCTAGATCCAAACCCCCTGCCATGGGCAGGGACACCCTCCACTAGACCAGGTTGCCCAAAGCCCCATCCAACCTGGCCTTGAACACTTCCAGGGAGGGGGCAGCCACAGCTTCTCTGGGCAACCTGTGCCAGTGCCTCGCCACCCTCACACTAAAGAATTTCTTCCTAACATCCAATATAAATCTACCCTCTTTTAGTTTAAACCCATTACCCCTTGTCCTGTCACTACAGGCCCTTGTAAACAGTCCCTCACCATCCTTCTTCTAGGCCCTCTTCAGGTACTGGAAGGCCACAGTTAGATCTCTCCGGAGCCTTCTCTTCTCCAGGCTGAACAATCCCAACTCTCTCAGCACTTTAAAGCTGTCTAATACTGACAGCTATCTCTTAAAATAATATTGTATCCTTGCCACACCCTGCTAATAGCCTTAATCAGCTTCTTTGGGTCTCAATTCAGCAGCAGTTCTAGTAATCAGAGTCTTTATCTTGTCTGAGCCCGTATCTTTAAAAGCAAATCAGGCTCACAGATGTCAAGTCCAAAACAAAACTACATTTGACTGAAGTTATTACTAAAAAAAGATGCAGAAAGTATAAAAAACAAATATGCTTCCAGATTACACCCTATTTGTAAATTGCATATTTCCATAAGAAAAACATATTGGTTTTATTTCTGTTCTTTTATTTTGGTACATTGTGCATGTCTACTTTGGAATTTAACTGGAAATCTACTTCACTGTTACAACAGATCAGCACTTATAGTACAAGCCTCTGCATGATACAGCACTGGATTCCCAACAGCTTCTGCCAGAACCCTCTGCAAAGAACTCATGGGAACATGACTTATCCGCAGACATCCTGCATATTGCTACATTTTGGTTTTAATAGCGTAACAAAAAAAAGGAGGAACACTTGAGATTTAAGAGGCACACTATTGATTCTGCAGAAATGTGAATAAAAAAAGTAAAAAAATAAAAGGACCCAATTCAGTCTTGGTCATGCAAGTTACTCTCATTTAGCTTATGCACACTGGGGCAATCTAGATGGTATAGTTTCTTGTATGTCCTTTTATAACTTCTGATGCATCACCTCAGTTTATAAGTAAATCATACTTAGATCTAACTTTACATTTCATAATTAATGTTTTAATAATGTAGCAAAACTAACTTTTGCTAAATTGTTGATAAATGTAATTAAAATCTGGGTTCAATAGAAATTATTTTTAGTGAGTTACCAAGAAAAAAGTTTCATGTGTGAAAAAATAATATCTATTCCTTCTAGAAGAATGCAAAAGAGAAGCCTACTGAAAAGTTCACATGATACATGAAAGCAGCCACCTGATAAAACCTGATAAAGCCAGGTACTTCTGCAGTAAACCTGTTGTAATGACAGAACTTAATGAATAAGTTATGGACTCATTCTCTAAACATTACCCTGAACCTCTATGCTTCAAATACATCAAGATCTAAAACCATGGTCAAAGTTTGTTAAAAGTATGTTTTATTTTACAACTAGCAAACATATTTTATTTTGCCAGGCAGTAAAAAACCAGACTCATGCATAGTACTTCATTGTTTCCTTTATACTTAGTCATATTCTGCTCAGTATATCCTCTGTAGTAAAGTGTGGTATAAATTGGTTCAGAAAAAATATTTTTCAAACATTTAAGAAATTAGAGGATTACGCTCCAAAAACACTCTCAGAAACTGGAATGTCTTAGTAAGACTCATTTAAGTTCTACAACTAATAATCTCACATCCTTGAGCTTTCTGTATTCTTCTACAGCATCAAAATGGATAAAGAACATATTGAAGAATCACCGCTAACTTTCATGTGGCTCCAAAATTTCCATACTCAGATTTATTAGCACACTGCCCAAGTCACCTACCTCACAGAACATTAGCAGACAGAAGCAAAGAAAAAAGTCAGCACTTCTTACCAGCTTAATAATTCCATCTTAACTGATCACTTACTAGTTTCATTTTGTAGAGCAGTTTCTTCTTTTTCAATTGTTATCAGTAAATTTTCAGTGAGGTCTGCTCTTCTGCCCACAACTGCAAAGCCATTCCAGACATACATCATTTCCTGACAAAAAAACCCAACCCAACAAATAAGACAAACTCATGGAATTGCATAAATATTTAAGTAAGAAGTATCCCTTGGAAGGCTGTTATGGAACATTTTGTAAAAATACTGCTTACAAAAACTTGTTTTAAACAATATGAAAAGTCGCAAAGCCAAAATGCTGCTGAGACGCCCATGAATAAAAGTATCTGTTCTACTTCAAATAACCACACACAATGGTAGGGGACATTCTGTCAGTTATATGCAAGTTTAGAAAGACAATCATGTTTGCCTTAATAATCATTTAAAGATGCATAAAAGTATCTATGCATACACAGGGGAGGAAAAATGACATTGAATGTCTGCGGGCAAAGTTAACCTGGGTTTCTAAGTTTTGAATGTTCTGACACCTTTTTAATGGAGTCTATCATGTATTTTCATAGATCTTTAAAACCAAAGCTGAACAGATTTTATCACGATAGTTTACTGTCACCCACATAATGCATGAGCAAAACTGGGTATTTTAGGTTCAACTTTTTGCCTCTCACATATGAGCTAAAGAAGCAGCTGAAAGTAGTTACTTTCTACAGGAATATAAATTTGTGTGTGTATTTGTGGGTTCATGCATGTATATACAGTATACATATATATGTGTGTACCCAAACACACACATGTGTGTTTAAATATAGATGCTATACCTCATAGGTTGTTACCTTCGATATGAAACAACACTGGAAACAGATAAAACTTTCTGGATAAAACTGGTTCCAGTACACACATCCAACACATGCTTCCAATATAATTCCTACAAAATCTTATTTAAAAAAAAATAATTCAAGGCAAATCCTGGCACGAAGCTTCTCAGATGCTTCAGTACAATAGCTAGCAAGGTACTTGTTCCGTTGCATTAAATATTATCACATTGTAACACACAGAATCATATAATTGTTTTGGTTGGAAAAGACCTTTAAGATCAAGTCCAATCATTAACCTAGCCCTTCCAAGTCCAACCACTAGACCATGTCCCTAAGCACCACATAAAATACCTCTTTTAAAATACCTCCGGGGACAGTGACTCAACCACTTCCCTGGGCAGCCTCCTCCAGTGATTGATAACCCTTTTGGTGAAGAATTTTTTCCTAATATCCAATCTAAACCTCCCCTGGCACAACTCAAGGCCATTTCCTCTTGTCCTATCACTTATGACTTGGTAGAAGAGACCAACACCCACCCGGCTACAACCTCCTTTCAGGGAGTTTAGACAGCAATAAGGTCTCCCCTCATAAAGAGAAGGAGGGAATACACATACAGAGTTAATGCTAACCAATATGAAACTTTGCTGAGATCTTTACTCAAACATCACAAATACAAGACTATCATTTGTTCTACTATATTTCAATTGTAATTACACCTCTGAAATATGAAGTCTAATTTCATTCTGAAGCTGACACAATACATTTTTGAAATACTTCCACTTACATTTGTGCTGTAACTATGTAGATTTTCAGAGGGAGAAAAAACCTAATTCTATCCAAAAAACCTAATTCTATCCAAAAAACCTAATTCTATCCAAAAAACCTAATTCTATCCAAAAAACCTAATTCTATCAAAATCTGAAATAGTGTTATTGACATTATCAACTACATTATGCTAGATTGGTTTCAATTCTGTAGTCCTGTCTTATTTACTCTTACTGCAGTAATACCATACACTATGTTTATTTTTGCATAATCTATGACTGAAAAATTCTTAAATTAAAAGACACTGGATTTGACAGCAAAACCAAAGATATGTACTCACAACTAAACAGCACTGTGCTGTATAAGCCTAGGACAACTTTGTTACTGAGATCTTTACATGTAATTGAGTATAAAATTAATTTTAAAACTGACATTAATTTTCTTTGGATGCCTCTTTCTATATCAATAAAGTTGAACGTAAGAAATCACTTTTCAAATTATGTTTTTCATCTGCAGTTTTTGCTAAATTATCCATGCACAAAAATTTTAGCATACACATATGCAAAGTGTAATTACTGTGCACACATACACAGACTGTGCACTAATGCCTCTGAAGTTAAAAGCATGGGAAATTAGAATAGCACTAGTAAAGTATCTTTAACTTCTGCACATTTTACCTAGAGTCAATATATGGGGAAAAAAAAAGCCTAACCAATAAGCACCACCACTCTTCATTTTCACCAGAAGAACAGAAAGTGCTGAAGTACTCAACTTCCTAATGAAGGAATGTCTGGAGGACAAGGACTGAAATCCCACCAAACTAAAGAACATGAACACACGTGCTAGTAACCCATACAGGTTTCTAGCTGAAAGGTGACTTTGAGCCTCATATGGAACAGCAATCAGTCTCTGTATGTTTATACGTTCATGTGAAAAATCTGGCCCTGGTTTTAGACTGCTAGCAGTCGGTAGTATGATCCAGCTGCTACTATATTTCACAAAAATCCCATTGCATTAGTGAAATAATTGTCTAAAAAAAAAACCTTAAAAAATGCAGATACATACTGCCTGATATTATTCTCTCCCTGTAAAATCAATCGTATTTATTTCTTTTCTATTTGAAAAGGACAAAAAGAAAGCAAGCATAAATACCAAGGCAGGTAATATCAGCTTCACTGGTTGAGAACTTGCATAGCGTCGAGCTTTCCTTACTGCAAACTTCTCGGTTGGGATAGATTTTCCTGCAATTCTCTGTTTTAGACCATCCACTTGTCTACAAGGAGAGAAAATGGAAAACAGAAGGTGCTTTATGTAATCTTCACTTCAACTTATTTCATTTAGCAAGATTTGCTGTTCTGCCCTGAAGTGTAACATCTTAAAGTGTTTCACACCACTTAGACTGCAGTTGCAGGAATATTTTAAGTATTCTGATGCTAAAAGCAAAGAGAAAAACTGAAAAGTTGATGTTATAAGTAGGAAGTAAGTCACACAAGACAAAAACGCTCAAGTCAAACACTTTTATATGGGGGGGGGGGGAAAGATTGCACACCTCATTGCTTTAGAAATGTTTACCTGAATAAAGACACAACGTCCTCACCAGTCTTTTTCAAATCATCCTCTGGAAGCATACATAGAATTGCTGCCTTCTGGAATACATATATTGCCTATTTCAAAAAGAAATAGCAACACATTACCACATCTAATTTGCTGTGTTCAGTCAATACACTAAGGACTCAAATCTTGAGCACTTGCTGCAGCTGTTTCCAGTAATTCTCAGGCAGGTGGAACTACAGAAGTTTAGCATTTCGTTTGTCACATAATTTATGCTATAACTTTATTTTCATCATATTTATTAATATTCTAAATAAGTTAGAATGCTAAAGGTGTCTCCTTCAAAGAACATCAGAATTTGTTATGCAAAGCACTGATAAAGAGATGCGGTTAAATGACATAACTATTTTAAAGTCCATTAATGTTGTTATATGATCTGTTACATGTAGAAACATGCCTAAAAAACCAGAAGAGTATGTCTGAGTATTGATTCAAGGAAAGTTCAATAACTGGATTTTGCAGAGAAAAAAAGAAACATCCATAATTCTCTTCAAGACATTTATTTGCACTTCACATTGAATATACTATTCTCTTCCTCTTTTGTCAAGAATTGGATGTATCCCCTTTTTCACCAAGCATAATAAAACAGTAATATAGAAAGGAACAGACAAAAATGATGTACCAAAAATTATTTGCACATTGTGCTTGGTTCATACTTTAAGAAACATTTTTACAAGGAAAAGGTAGATACACCAACTTTTCTCACGAGACCCTCTCTCCAGCAGCCTTCTCATTTCATGTCACAAAGCATCTGCAGAGTAGGTCTGCTCTCGTCTGTTTATAATTTACTAACAAACACAGCTTCTTCAGCCAAGTTTCATTAGTGAGAGTTAGAACTTGACTTGAGATTCAAGTTCACAGTTTTCTTCTCCCTCTTCTTTCTCACAACTGTGGTAAGTACCTCTGTTTTCAAAGGGACTGACGCATTGTGAAATAATGGCTCTGGTGCTTCAGAATGTGAAATAAAAATTCCTCCTTAACCACACCGATAAACCTACCATTTTAGTGCCATTGTGCCTTTCCTCATGGGTTTCAGAAGAAATTAAAAATTACACTTACTGTGCAAATTGAAATGCAAATTTAACTGCGGAGGGGCTACTGGTATATCATAACAACGTCCACCTGCCCATTTACCTTAGACCACCTGCTCTCTTTGCTGAGCAGGTCTGCATACCGATATGCTTGAAGCCAGTCCTGCTGGAAAGTGTAGCACCACATCAGTTCCCAGTAACAGAGATGATGAATCTGTTTCCACTCTTGTTGGGCTGCTATGCATTCTTGGAACCTCAACTGCGCCTACGATGTAGTTAAGTAAGAATAATGAAAATTGGCTCAATTACAGTTCCACATGAGAGCCATGTCTAATTACAGAGCAAATTTGTTCCTAGAACCCAAGTAGAGAACACCTGACTAGTAAAATGAGATAAGCTTCCCTTTCAGTCTCACTTACAGAGAGAGAGCTGGAATCAATATTAACACTGAACATGAACAGGGATAAGAGCACAATTATCAGTCCGAATAAAATGTTACTTAGATTAATTAGATATTTTTCCCCAAAGTTGAACACTGAACAAATAAAAACCTTAAAAAGAAAAAAATTATTTACCTTTTCAAAATTTCCTTTCAGTATATCTATTCTAGCAGCATAAAATAGAATAATGGAACCCTTGAAAGGAGATGAGAAAAATACCCAATTACTATTTTAAGCTTAGGGAAGTACATTGCTGTTAAAAAATTTATTGAGAATACACACATTTGGAAATTTCTGGAGGTAGGGTTCAAGGAGACTGTCTGCTTCCTGAAGGTTGGCTTCCCCTGTACCTAGAAAACATAACAAACCAACCTGAATGTACTTTAAAAAAAATGAGCTTCATAAATTAAGATCTTGGTTTACAAATCATATTACAGCTTGAATAGATTAATGGATGACTGCTTTTATGCAAAAGCAGAATTATTTCATCATACTGTGTTACTATAAAAATGAATTCTTGTCCTGAAGGCACTAAGTGGTTTTAAGATAGCAAATATCTGTAAGTAGAAACAGAATATATGAATATTCTTTAAATTGTTCCATTATAGATCCTAGTTATAGTTTTAAATCCCTTTAATTGCTTTAGCAAGTTAGGAAAACAATTCCTCAGCTGCCTCCTCTCCTAATTTTGAGCTCAGTAATGAAGTACAGGTGATACTGAAAGAAATGAAGTTCTCCTTAATTTCCTGATGAGCCTGAGGGACAAGGACTAAAATACCTCCAAACTAAAGAACATGAAAATATATGTCAAAGATGCATACAGAATTAATGATGATTTTTAGCCCCTTGTAGCAAAAGCAACTGATTCTCTACATATCTGTACTTCCAAGTAAATTGTCTGGAAGTACAGACTTCTTTCTGGAGATAGTTTTCACAATATCTGACATTAATTTATGGATAAGGACTTGTCTGAACTTAAAAGTGTTTTGTGATATTTTGCTGATGCATGTTGAGACAGCCCTGCAAAATGGATGTTTGCATAATGGTATCTACCTTCACTGTTTCTGCAGACATAGCTTTGTCAGAGAGAATCGTTTCAAATCATAATTAAGCATACAGCAATCGCCTGTTACAAAGCTCACTGGCCACCATTTCAAAATTGAGTTAAAAAAATAAATCACGATATCTATCACAATGTGTAGCATGACTGAACAGCTACACAGTGGGTCTCACCAAGGATTAAGGAGATGTAAGTATGATAAACCAACAGGGTGAAAGTACACAGAATGGCCCTCAAACTGCTGCCAGATGCGCCTTCCCGTAGCTGACAGAGGCCCAAGTCCTAAGAAACATCACAAACACATGCAGAATTAACTATCAGTATACAGAGTTACTATTAATAGTTTCTGGCTCCCCCAAATCCAGTTTTCCTTTCAGATATAAGGATTTTGTAATTCAGCACCTTTTTGATCTCAGATCCTCCTAACACAACCCCCTAACAGAACAGCAAGGAGAAGATTAAGCTAAGATTGAATAAGGTTACCCATGCATTTCAGTGCTCTGGTGAAATGGGAACACCACAGACCATGCAGACACACAGGTCTACATCCCTTCCCCATTATTTTCTGGCTATGAGCCTTTCCAAATTAAGTCTTTAAATCTATGCTCGGTGAGAACCTCTCTCAACTGTTACGGTGCTAGTTGTTGGTAAGAGTCTTCCTTCACAGAAGTCCCTGGTTATCCTCAGTTCTCTTCCATCAAGTCAGCCACTATCTTGAGGTTCTGATCAAAACATTAGCTCTGCTCACACACCAACTTCTAGACACCATTTCCAGAAGCTACAACGGAATTTGTGTGTGCTGAGAAAAAGGAATCCAGATTCACTGAAACTTATTTAGCTCTTAACACATGAAACTTCTTTCCATCCTTTCCAGTTTATGCCCATTACATTACAGCTTAACAGCTTGGGGGTTGTTGCGACAAACTCAGAGCTTCCTGGCTCTTCAGAAACATACCAGATTTTAACATTTTTGCCTCAAAACAACTATTAACATGAGTTTTATTGCATAGCAACTTGATGAGCTATAGGAGAATTCAAGTACCACTCAAAAAAAAAGTGGTGATACTCTAGAATTGTTTGTTCTTTTCCTTTCAGCTTTTATTGCCTTTTCAGTCAGGGCAAAAATGTGTATTATATGGAAGAGCTTCAGCATGAACCAGGTCTTTCACAGAATGAACAGGTCTCTACTGAAGTCTAATTTTACATAAGCAGAACGATATTTGTGGACAAATTAACAGCAATAAGACCATATGGTGATTTTCTGTCTCATTAATAACTTGAAAGTTTAGTTATGTATAAGTCTGTGGGTTGCTTTGTTTTGGTTTTGTTTTGTTTAATTTCTTATGAGTGGCAAAAAGAGTTTTACAGGGCTGTAAGATACTTAGAAAACAATGCTAGGTTTACAAAAACAAGGCTATGATTACAAATACTTTCCTCAACCATGAGAAAATGATGTATTGAGATTCCACAGTGACAGATGATTTTCAGAAATTCTTTCTCCCAAAGAAATGGGCTAAGATTGTGGGTGGAAAAATGTAGAACTGTGGCTCTCCCCTCAGTTACTGGTATGAGGAACATTAATTTCTGACTATACAATAGAGAAGAAAGCTGATATACTCTCCTTAAGGATCAGCAAAAAAAAAAGGAAATTGCAATTTGAAAACCCCCTCCGAAGCAGACCGGTCATTTCCCATGGTTGTTCAAGATCAGGATATCACCACATGTGCTTTTATGCCTGCATCATCTAGCCCACTTCTCTTTTTAATAATGCTAAAATACTAATAAACAATAAAGATCATTATATTTTTAGTGTGAAATAGATGATGTTAAATCCATTGAGTCTTTATCTAAGAAAAGACTAATTTGAAAAAATGAGTATCAGATCTAATACCCTATTGCCAGAAAATCCAATAAATTCTAGAAGTCGGAGGATCCTTCCTGGTAAAAGCGACAGCATCTGAAATACATTTCAAACAAAACCAAGATAAATAAAAACATATACATTTTTAAAAAGTGAAACTACTATAAACTAGAAAACCACTAGTAAGCCAAAAATGTCAGCTACTATGTTAGCTGCCATTACACATTAGTGAAAAAGTAGAACACAAAAGAACATGCATGATCAACAATATACAATCAGTCAGCAGCTTCAGGGAAACTGAGACTTTTGATGATCATCCAGCATGGAAACATCAAGACAGAGTCCAGCTGTGCTTCTTCAGATAATGACAGATTTTTCTGTCTTCAGCTGATCAAAACTGTTTGAAAATTGTGGGTCATTTAGAATGAAAGCATTACCTATTTTGGTAGCACTTAAAATCTACAGTTGTCATCTTACTTTATTCCCAACCAAACAACACAATAGTATCGCAAAAGTTCTACCTGTTCCTACCACGGGAGCACTGAATTAGCAGACCAGCAAGCATACTTGATTTTAGAAATGCTAGCTATCGTTATCACCCTTTCGCCCTCTATTACATGTACTTTTTGTTCCCCTTGTAACTGCACTCCCCACATCCTACACAACAGAAAACTTACAAAGATCACAACCACCTCTCCAACAAGCATTACATGAAAGCCTATTTGAATGTCAGTTTTTGAAAGCTTCATTTACCCTAATACATTCTGCCCAGCAGAGTCTGTTAAGCTTCCTACTGAGGGCACTTCATGAAGAACAGGAAAGGTCAGAGCACTTATGAACAGACAGATCTACTAGTTGCTTGGGTTTTAAAGACTGACAGGTGCAGATAGACCTGAGTTGTTCTGACCATACTCAGAACTGACCAGCTCCAGTTTGGAATGATACAGAAATTGATGTACCAGCAGAAATCAACTCTCACCGTTACCATGACAGATGTAAAAAGGCAACTGTAGTAAATTGTAAAGAAAACTGCCAGTGGATGTACCCAGTTTTCTTTTCTACAAACTCAGTAAACTACTGCTCATTCTTCTGAATTTGTAATTATCTATGCCACTCTACAGAATGCCACTGAAGCAAAAGAATGGTATACATGGGGGTGTTAGAATAAAAGCAGTCACTCTGGGTATCCTGTAACCAACAGCATAAGCATCTTAAGAATTCCTGCTACACACAGGTAGAAGTAGCTGCTGTTCCTCTTAATACACACATAAATTAGTCCAAGAGAACTAAACACAATTCAGAACAAATTAGTAGAAAGATCCTAGAAGGCATGCATGCAAAAAGCCATTGCTGTTTTCATATTTCATGAAACTTTCAAAGCCTGTAACTCCACTTCACACATGCGTAATTTTTAAAACAGGATTACAGTACTGCATCTGCAGAGAAAGAATCCTACAGAATTATCCCAAGCGCCTTTCTGTAGTCTGAAAAAGTCATACCAAGTTGAATGCTCCGATTCCAAGTTTCACTCCTCCTTCAAACTGGCAATAAGTTTCATTTTTGCTTTTGTTCCCCTGAGTCATCTGTAGCACCTGATGACATTCTCTTTTGATGCAGAAAAAAACACAGGAGGGAAAGGAAAACATGACTTAGAAATTATATGAAGTATAATCATTGATTGCTATAAAAATATTTCTTTTTATTTTGGAGGCATTAATGCAACTGCACCTGCTTACACCAACATTGAATCTAAGTGTTTTCTAATAGCTTACTTGTATATTTGGTAACTTGTCCTAATTTTGAGACCACCTTTGATAAAGTTGATCATGTTTTCATCCTGGAAGAAAAAAAAAAAATAATTGTACAAAAAAGTGCATTCAGCTATTACATATAACACTTAAAAGTTTGCCAGCTACATTTAAATTTATTTCTAACTTAACAGTCATTGGAAACATTAAAAATGTTTTTTTCAGATTTTAGACTCATCTCTAAGACTGAAGTTGAAACTTGCTTTACGTTGTCAAGGAAACAGTTCTCTGGTGCATGTTACAAATTTTAAAACTTAAGGGGGTAAAAAAAAAAAAAGTCAGAGTTACTTTTAACAGAATTTCCAATGCATATAAATGAAACAAGAAAGCTCTCCACCAGATGGTGCTGTAGGAACTTTTTAGAAAGTTTTGAAATACTGATTCTGACACACACAAGTGATCCCAGGACCTGGCAGAAGACAAACCAAAGAATCCCCTGAACAGATGAATTCCCATTGCTGATCAACAGCAGCTACACGTACTACCCAATATATGTGCTTATTTACGTCTAGAAAAATCGAAATAAAGTCACACTGTACTAGCCATCAAAAACAAATTCCTGATGGTTAACAGTTCAACAGGACAGAAGTTTTTCTCTTAGAATTCATACAAAAGGGGAACGTGTGCAGGCATTTCAGAAATGCACATTTAATACAGGGATACCATATATGATGTGGAAAATGAAAAAGCACAAAAAGCAGCCTCTGAATCATCAGCCGAAGGAAATTCTTACTTCCATAAAAGGCTCACCATTTCAAAAGACCTCAATTGTTTTGTCTGCAATACTGAACACCCAAACGCAAGTGTTTTAGTACAAGCATTCTTGCTACCTCTTTGAATGGTTACATTATCATCATCATTCTCAGATGAATCAAGGATAGTCAAGGATGAAAATTATGGGGCATCACAGCAATCAGACAAGCTGATATAGTCAACTGCAACGGATTGCTGACATGATGGACAGCGAGGTGCTGCTTTAGAGAAAGTATGCCCCTAAGCTTTGCGGTTTTTTTATGTTGGGGTTGGTTTTTTTTTTTTCCATTTTATACAGTAATAAGCTCACCTCCTTCAACTACTGTTTAAAAATTCTCTTCATGCTTTAAAAAAACCCATCTGCAAAACAAACAAGAGGGTTGCTTCCATCTGGTTAGTAAAGGAGAAAGTCAGTTATAGGAAAGACTGGCATTCCATTAATAATATTTCCTGACACTTCTGGCCAAAGTACTGTATTAGGTGGTTTATAAAGCTTTGCCAAATCAACTTTTTAGGTCCGTCTCATCTTAGTATCTTTGCAGCTCGCTTCTTCCTCATAATTTACATCTGAAGGGATTACCTAAAATATATTCATTAAATATTTGTAAAATGCTTACATATGTATAAGTAGTATGACTAACAACTTGTGTTTTCAGGAATCAGATTTCCAATCAAATTTGAAAACACTGTAGCATGAAGTCCCTGAACCACAAGCTAAACAATAAACATCAGACAGCATTAAAGAGCAGATCTTTCTGTGAACTGAATTATTACCTCAGCAACATTAAGTTCATTTTATAATCGTTCATCACTACATTGTTTCCATGTCAAAAGTACATGGAAAGTGATACTGAATTGGAGACAAGTGCGCATCAGTTGAAGTTTTGTTAGCTGGGAAACATTCTACCCTTTTCATGCCAAAAACAACTTGCATTTTCAAACACGACATTTCCTTATACTTGAACATCTTTTTAAACAAGTACTGGACACTGTCAGATATAATGCAAGTCATTTAAAACATACTATCTGTATCAGATTGCAATATACCTTAGATTTTTGGTTCCTAGGTATCAACAACATTTTTGGTTATTCATATAAACAGAGGATTTTGCTGGGTAGCACAGTACTTACCGTACTTTCAATCAGTGCCATGAAATAACATTCATTCACTAGGAAAAAGTTTGGGTTTTAAGTACAATATCTATTGTGGGAACGATGTTTTACTAACTACTAATCATTAACATCTTTCAATTAAACTGCTACACAGAGATACAAAATAAACAACTGACTTTACCTGTACAAAGGTGAGAGCTGCTTTCTGTAGTAAGCATTCAGCATAGCAGATTTCAGCATGCATTTCCTCTATATAAGAAAGAAAAGTTATTTACTGTCAGCAAAGTTATTGTCAATATATTCTTGGGGTTAACGGAACAAAAAAATGCTGCCAAGAAAAGAAAAAAAAAGAGCAAGATTCTGCTGTTGCTGTTTTGGTAACCGCTGAATAATAGCTGTAACTCACAAATCCCAATAGAGGTCTTCTATTTCACTTCTCAGACAAAAACTTTGATCTTGCCAGAGCTGACTTCAGCCTAGGGCAAAAGCTACTTGTCATTCTGGTGGATGATCTCCTGTACTTTCCATTGATCCTAAGTTTAACTATCAGCCTAGAGCAAGTAGGTCTTCCAACTCTCCTTCCATGTCTTAGAAAAAACTTTTACAGATGAGTGGTAACACTCACTGTGGCTCAGGCTTTTCATAAGTCCAGTGAGATACTATAAACAGGTTTTCACCAAGTCATGCTCAACAAACCAAAAGCTCCAGGACCACTTTCTGACCTCATGCAGCACTAAAGTACATTTGATTTAACACACATAATGTGAGTTACTCTGTACCCATGCTGCAAGACCAGTCACATGCACAAGGATGCTGTATGTACAGCGCACACATGGTGAGTTTGATGTGTCCAGCATTAAAGAGGATTTTTTTGTGTCAGGTTAGAAAAAAACGCATACTTGATTCTGCCCGAATCAGAAATAGGAGATCGGCATTTTCAGAGCCATGAACAATGTACTGATACCATTTCCCAAAACACCTTAAGGCAAAACAGACAAGCACAAAACTTGTTAACATATTCAGATTCCAATGCAACTAATATTAAGGATGTATTCCACAGCATCAATGATGACTCCTAAACTTTTAGGAGCTGTCTTAAGTTTAAAAAAGAAGAAAAAACAAAAGGAAATTTCTCTTCAGTCCTATAATGTGTTGTGGAAGGCATTCCTTTCTTAATTCATGCATGCTCAGAGACAAAAAAAAATTAGTCCAAATCCTCAATTTTGAGAAACTTTGCATTCAAATTAAAAAACCCCACCATAATACAGGTGGTTTATTTGTTTGGTTTTTACTCTAAGATATTAGTCAAGTTACAGAGTTAAGCATGTTTGTACACACTGTGGTTTTCAGCTTTTTTCCCACTTTGTTATTTTAAATGTATTATAAACCACTTACCTTCACTCAACTGATCCACTGACTGTTTAGAAACTAGATTGGACAAGGATTCCACCACTGTGCTTCTCTTCCTGAATCTAAATCAGTTGTACATTGAAGAAAAGAAACCCACACAGCATGAGCGACATTTCAACACAAACTTGAACTTAATTATTTATAATTCTTAACCCTTGCCGATCCTTAATTTATAGATATTCTTAGTAAAGTGATGATTTGCCAACAGTTGGAATTTTTTGAGTAGTCTAATCATGGTCATTGGTATTTATCTAGGCTCAGATGCCTATTTAACCTTGACTGAAGTTGCAAGCGTGCATTTTATCTACTTCCAATGTACTATAGCTTCCACCCGCCAGCTGCAGAGGTCTCTGACATCAGGCAAGCCATCTGAACTGACCCTCAAAGTTTTATGAGCTACTTTTTTCCATTTCTTAAACTTCCACTCAGAATTAGAATGAAAAATCTAAAGAAGCTGTGTTTTCAACGTAAATGCAAACATAAAATACTTCAGTATTTTATGGCATTTTATGCCAGATAAGATGCCAAAACAGTCACATATTTTACTTTCAACATTTCAACTGTCCATGTTATTGATTGCTAGTTTATTTTAGTATGGCATTCCAAAAATTATTTTTTTTACTATTTACAAACAACTCAGTTTTATTAGGAAGCTAAAGAAACAATTTTACATTGAGAAAAGGAATGTATTTTGTAAGCCTGTAATCCACTAATTATAAATATTGAACATTAGTTTATCATTTATTTACTGCACATGGAAAAGCACTGGGTCCTGACAACAAGATTATGACACTACAGGTTAACATAACACATACAAAAAAATGGTCAATGAAGGCACATGTACTTCTGGCAATTCTTCACTTTTGAGTGTTTGATTGCCTTTATCTTGCATTTTTATGAGTTTTGTGACAGACTAGACCAGAGGAATTCCGCATAAAAGTTCGTATCCTGCAGAGATAAAAACCCTAAGTGAAACTATCTGAAGTACAAAGAGGCATCAGATTTTCAGACATACTAAACAATATAGTTGTTGTTAATAGGAATAATAGCCCTTTGTTTTTAAGGTAAGCTAAACACATACATTTGTAGTAATACTAAAAAATTGCTCTGGTTTTAGAAGAAATCTCTGTACAAGCTTAACCCTATTAGACTATTAGGTCCACATTTGCAAACAACTGTTAAAAAAAGAATATTTTCATGATAAAAGGGAAAATTCAAAATATGGAGCTTTTAAATTGTTGATCCCCATGGAAAACAAAAAGTCATAGGTTCAAAACACTTAGTAGATTAAGTACCTCATAAATGTTCATTGCTTGGGCTTACCTTTGGCAAGTTTGCAAAGCTTCCTTCATTGTAGAAATTCCCATTTGTATATCCTGCTGTTCAAAGGTCATAGCAGCTTGCATAACTAAAATAGTGCTGTACCCAAGGGCATGGTACATACTATCTTTAGACCTAGGGCAAACATATAAAACTTGTGCATTTAAGCAAAACTTTAAATTACAATACAAAATTAAATGCTGAGACACTTGCATTAATGTATGAAGAGACAGAAGAAAAAAGCAGGAAAGTAATGGACGTGAGAACACAACCTAGCAAGTATCATCTTCCACTGGCTGCTATGCGTCTGCCTCCACAGGATACTGTCACAGCAAGTTCCAGAAAACATCCAAATTGGGATAGACAAATATTTGCAGTTAATTATTTCCTATTTATAGTCTGCTGGTATATCTATTTAATTTAGCTAATTAAGCCTTGGCATAAATACTTGTTCGTCTGCTTTCACTTAACATAAGAAGGACATCCTTCTAACATTACTACTTAATTGAGACACGCAGAAATCTGCATTTGTGTCATAGAAAAGTCAGTACACACATGCTCAGTCCTGCATGAAAGGCTACGCTGAACCAGTCTGGCTTTCACAACGTAATTACACAACCCAAAAAAACCCCAAAAGTTGTTGGAAAGAAGCTATGTGAGGTCACATACTCAAATATACCAGTTGCAGGAACATGATTGCCAACATTTTGTCAGGCAAACTCAGGTTTTGTCTAATCAAGTTTTACGAGGTTCAAGAAAATGAAGACTGCATACCCCGCTGGCACTGTACTATCAATGTACTTTGCCCTAATACCCAGTTTTAGCCTCCTAAGCCTCAACTCGTGGTGACTGCCTCTTGTTTTATCATTTGCCATTATGGAGAAGGACGTCTTTGTAACTTCCCCTCAATAGCTCCAGACCACTATTATATTAACGCCCAAGTCTCCTTTTTGCCAAAGTAAAACAAACCCAGATCTCACAATCTTAAGAGTCGTATGTTCTAGTCTTCTAGCCATGCTGCTAGGCCTCTGTTGGATCCTCTCCAGTTTCCTCAACTTTTTTTTTTTTCCCTCTAAATCAAGGAGCTACCCACCAAATGTAGGTTTGAAGACAGGAAATTTTAGCAGAGTCAAGGTAAATAGACCCTTGGAAGTGTTCTTCCACCTGTCCATACTACTGACCTACCACCAACAACCCATGTGTCTTAATCCAGTCTTACTATCACCAAACTGATAGTGAGAACTTCACATTGCTCTACTAACACAAGCTACAGATCCCTCTGACACATCCCTCAACATCGCACACATCTTTGAGAGACAGACAGCAGAACAGTGAACAGGATTAAGATTCCAGTCCTAAAGAACACCCACCCAGATTGCCACCCCATGCAAGTACAGGTAAGCTAGGTTTATCCTATGAACCTTTCAGTATTCTTTAGTTCCCTACATCTGCACTGCCATGCTTTTTCTTCTCAGTGGAACAAAGGCAACAGGAGAACAGGCAGAATTATTCAGAAGATCAAAAGGTCGGCTTTAATGGTAAACACCACTATGACTGAAATGTAATATAAAAAGCAACAAAAAGAGCGTTCTGGAGTTTCGTTCCAGCTTTGTTGTCTTGTGAAAAGCAGTTCCCATTATACAAATTCTCTTGCTCCCCTGGTTTTGCCCCTCTGCACCAGGAAAGACAGCTTGAATGATAAACTCAAACAGCACAATTGAGTGCTTCATTAACAGGTTCTGCAATGTTCTTAAGGTGAAACAAGTGCACCGCTAAAACTCAAAGATACTGAGAAATGCCTTTGGACGAAAGGGAATAAATGAAAACTACCGTTTTCAGAAGCCTTACATCTTTGGCTACCAGATAGCATGCTTTACACTATCTGTTTACAGCAACTTCGGCAAATAACAGGACCTCACCATGGACGAAGTAGTTCCAGGGCTTCGGAGAATTTATTATTCAGAAATAAGTTCAGTGCCATTGAACATTCTTCCAGAGCACACTTGAGATCCATCTTGGATGCCCTAAAAAAAAAATTTTTAGTTTAGTCAAACTGTAAATATAAACACAAAATCAAAAAATTTTTCTTCCTTATGTAACACAGATGATCTTGTACAGCAATTTTGTTACTCATTTTTAAAATCTACCTTTACAAAAACAATTCACATGCTTAACACTTTATCCATGCTGCATGGGTATGCCCTCTTTGCTTATTTAAGTGATGTTTATGGCTTTGTCCTCCTTTTTTTACCAGTCAATACGCAATGAAGTCATTGTTACTGCTACTTATGTAACACTGATACTCAAAACTCATCACTGTGTCCAAGCTCTCAATTCTCCCTATCAGTACAAATGCTGTTTCACACCCTGTATTCAGATTTACGTCTCAAGAGAAATGACAAAATAATATTTTAATCCAAGAAAGCAGTAAACAAATGCTTACTCTGCAAACAGCTATGTCAAAAATAGTCCTGTCAGAAGCCTGCAGCTACGCAAAAAGCTTTTTTTCTTCCTAATTCGCTTTGAGTAAAATCACTTGCACTTGCTTAAGAGAAAGCCACCTAACAAAACTGCTACCTTGGCCAGTTTTGTGTGAAAGACTCTGGAGCACTCACAAATTGCTCCATGGGCAGAACTGGTAACAAACTGGACATTCACGGTAGTGACAAGGAGCTAGAAGCTACACAGTCTTCAATGTGCACAGCTGGATCTGGAAAAGATAATCTGTCTACAGCTTTGAAACAACAGGTTTAGGCTCTATAATGGGCTTTATCCAAGTAAGGTTAAGCAGTGGTAAGCAACAGATCATGTCAATGAGATAAAATATTTAAGTGCCAACCAGAAGAGAAGAACCCTGAAGTAAGAATTCAGAGACAGAGGAGTGCAGCTGCTCTAAATCTGACAGTAACACACACACGAAATCAACAAAACAAGAAAAAGGGAGACACAAAAATATGACTGGACATGTTTTTACAGAGACTCATCAACTTCCCCACCCTCCTCCTTTCTCCATCACCCAAAAGCTTTAAAAATGTTGGCTCTGTTTTCTGTATACTGTCTGGGGCAGAAAATTGGGACAAGGCTAGATGACATCCCTAAACTCTTTTTCAGCTTAATTTTCTGTCATTTTTTTTAGTGGAAGTACTTGAAACACTCACATTCTGTAGAAAAATAAAATCTCTAACTCAATGCTTGGCAACCACTTGATATTTGTTACTGAACATACCAAGAGGCAAATCTTGCCCTTCGTAATGAAGTAGTGAGCTGCCCAACAGTTGAAAATCTGGCAATTTTACCATCAGACTTTTACCAACAATTTTAAATACAATCTAAATACCTTTATTTTCTCCCATACTGGAATTCAACTTTATTATTATGTATAAAATTATATAAATCTTAAAATTGTATGTAGCAAAACCCTGCAGTTCTTAAAAGCTGAAGCATTTGCAGCTCTGCTTCAAGTCCTACCATTAGCCACTCACTAAGCTTTCACATCCGTTAGCTGCACACACGCTGCAGGAAAGGTCGTATTCTCAATTCAACGTACAGCCCTAATATCCAGCTGTACAACAAAAGCAGCACTCTCACACCAGCAGAGAAAGGGCATCATGGCAATCCAATCAACCAGAACAAGCCTTAGCAGCACAGTGGATGCCTCTGTTCTCATGTGCATGGAGTTCCTGCCAGCCCATCACACATCAGGGACACATACTGTCCCATTGCCGTATCAGTTTATGTTCTCTCACTTAAATATCCTTCAGCTAGGTATCTAAATTGCCTTCAATTTTCTTGAAAGTATTTCAGTGAATCATAGAATGGCTTAGGTTGGAAGGGACCTTAAAGATCATCTAGTTCCAAACCCCCTGCTGCGGGCAGGGACACCCTCCACTAGACCACGTTGCCCAAAGCCTCATCCAACCTTCCAGGGAGGGGGCAGCCACAGCTTCTCTGGGCAACCTGTTCCAGTGCCTCGCCACTCTAACAGTAAAGAATTTCTTCCTAACATCCAATCTAAATCGACCCTCCTTCAGCTTAAACCCATTACCCCTTGTCCTGTCACTACACTCCCTGATAAACAGTCACCCTCCATCTTTCCTGTAGGCCCCCTTCAGGTACCGGTAAGCCGCAATTAGATCTCCCTGGAGCCGCCTTTTCTCCAGGCTGAACAATCCCAACTCTCTCAGCCTGTCCTCATAGGAGAGGTGCTCCAGCCCTCTGATCAGCTTCGTGGCCTCCTCTGGACTTGCTCCAACAGCTCCATGTCTCTCCTGTACTGGGGCCCCCAGAGCTGGATGCAGTACTCCAGGTGGGGTCCCACAAGAGCGGAGTAGAGGGGCAGGATCCCTCCCTCGACCTGCTGGTCACACTTCTTTGGATGCAGCCCAGGACACGGTTGGCTTTCTGGGCTGCAAGCACACACTGCCGGCTCATGTTGAGCTTCTCATCAGTCAATACCCCCAAGTCCTTCTCCTTGGGGCTGCTTTCAAGCCATTCCCTGCCCAGCCTGTAGTTGTGCTTGGGATTGCGCCGACCCACGTGCAGGACCTTGCACTTGGCCTTACTGAATTCAACAAGGTTCACAGAGACCCACCTCTCCAGCCTGTCAGGGTCCCTCTGGATGGCATCCCTTCCCTGCAGCATGTTGACCACACCACACAGCTTGGTGTCGTCGGCAAACTTGCTGAGGGGGCACTCGATCTCACTGTGTATGCTACTGACAAAGATGTTAAACAGTGCCAGTCCCAGTACCGAACCCTGAGGGACGCCACTCATCACTGGTCTCCACTTGGACATTGAGCCGTTGACTGCAACTCTTTGGAAAAAAACCTTTGAGACTTCTTCAACTGAAGTGTTATAATTGAACTGTAAAAAAAGTGGGTTTTTTTTTTTTCTTTCTTTTTTCAAAGTCCTAAATCTTTTGGTATATAAGCCTATGTGATTAATCTTTGCAAGATAGTTGATAATCAAGGCAACTGAATGACAGAAGTATATCTCAGTAAATCTATAGGTTTATTTTTCAAGTTTCCCCCACTACATGCACTGCATCAAAAGCTTCTGAAACACACCTCTCAATGAAATCTGAGAGGGGAAAAAACAAAAAGTGTAGCAGCGTTGTTCCAAGATTGTTACAAAATGAGACACCACTTTCACTACAAATTCAACAGGATCATGCACAATTTTTGGTTTCCTCTTTTAATACAGTTTTTTTTACTTTCTCCTCTGTCTCTCAAACACCCCAAATAATTCTTTCTATTTAGCTCCTTCTTGATGAGGGGAAAAGGAAAGCACTATATCAAGCAGATGAATGTTTATCAGAAAGCAGCAATTTGATGTAGGTCATGTAGAATTTAAGAACTTCCTTCTTTGTATTTCAGTGGACACAGCTTTTTATTCTTATGATGCTACTTGCACTGAAATTAAGAGGACTTTGCACTTCTCAGATCTAACTTTAACAATCTTTGAAAAATTGGGACATCAGACATTAAATTGTAAATGCAAATCATCACGTTCATGTCTTGCATAGATTTACAGGCCAAAATGCAAATTGCCTTAGAATTCTAACACAGAGACACCTTCCACCATTCCTTCCTGAGAAATGTACCTATAGACCAAGAAAGCCACGTAGGAGATGCACAGAATATCTCTATCTCCTCACATTGCAAATTCACACCTTCTATACTTTAGTTTAGGCAAAAAAATCCAACCTATCGAGGCCAACTGCAAACTCATTTCGTATTTTGCACATTCTAGCTTCTAAATCTAGAAAACAAAATAACCTGGCTGAGCATTTAGTTTGCAGCATTTGCCAAAGCCTCAGGGTGTAACACCTCTTCATACTTCCAAAGTAAAGTTCTTTCCATAGCCCGGATCAAAAGAACAACAGATTCTAGATTACAAAGCATTCTGCTTATTTCGCAAAAGAATGGATTTCGCACTTCACAGTAAATCTGCTCAACTGGTTAAAGTTTCCCATTAACAACAACCATCAGAAATAATTATCCTTAAGATCCTACACCTCCTACTCAGTACAGCAGAATTGAAATGTTTATCAAAATAAATATGAACAAAGCAATTGTATTTTAGTGCATTGAGACTCTGAATACATTAATAAATCTATCCAAATTAAAATAGTTATACTAGTAGAGAAATGTACATGTTTACAATGCCTTAAATAGTACGCTCTGCAAAGAACAGTATTAAGAAATCTAAAAGACTCATTTATAATTACTGAAAGTTTTTTAAAACACTATTTTATTAGCTAATTCCATGAACACCATCTGCTAACAAATCATTTTCAAAGAACTGATTTTTAGCTAGATTTGTAGACTTCTATTTTTTTCTGGTACACAAGCAAGGACCTGAGTTAGTCCCTCAATAACACACAATCACCACCACTGTGTGTTCCCATGCTTCTATATCCTCATTTCACATTGACTCTTCAGGAAACTTTCACTCAGTCCATGCCTGATTAGATTACACATTCTATTTGCTTTGCCTTTCCCACTAGGAAAAATAGCTAGTTGCTTTAAATGGGCCACAAAAGTGACCTGGGGGCTGAAGCACCTCTCTGGGGGCTGGAGCACCTCTCCTATGAAGACAGGCTGAGAGAGTTGAGGTTATTCAGCCTGGTTATTCAGGCTCCAGAAAGACCATATAGCAGCCTTCCAGTCTCTCCAGGGGGTCTACAGGAAAGCTGGAGAGGGACTGTTTACAACAGCATGTAGTGATGGTAATTGCTTTAAACTGAAAGAGCATAGATTTAGGTTAGGTGTCAGGAAGAAATTCTTCACTGTGAGGGTGGTGAGGCACTGGCACAGGTTGCCCAGAGAAGCTGTGGCTGTCCCCTCCCTGGAAGTGTTCAAGGTCAGGTTGGATGGGCCTTTGGGCAACCTGGTCCAGTGGAGGGTGTCCCTGCCCATGGCAGGGGGGTTGGAACTAGATGGTCTTTGAGGTCCTTCCACCCCAAATCATTCTATGATTCTATGAAATAATTTCTCAAGAAGAGAAAAAAAAAAAAGGTGGGGGGAATTTTCTTTAAATACCAAATTTGCAGTGATTGTCTTAAAAAAAATCTAGTAATCAAAGTTGAAATCAATTAGATGGCAAGAATGAGTTTTTACTCTCTCATACTTGTGCATCACAACTATTTTGTGAGTTGCACTGAAGCAGTGCCCTGTTCCAGGTGTCTTCCAACACAAATCCCAGTGGCCATATTAAGTGTGTGGGGAGGAATCTCCAGAATTGCAGAGGACATATAGACCCTCCCCTCACAGCATGTTTGCTAACTTCAAGATGGGCCAAGAACTCTGTGAACTATTGGAACAGAAGAACCCAACATGAGGTGAGTACAGAGGAACTATGAACATCTGAAATAAGAGAGGGAAGAGAACCACAAGCGAGAGATTTATAATCAGTTCATAAAAGAATCTGAGGGAAGGTGGATCATCCATAACAGCAGGTAATTTAACAACTGATCACTACTGTATTCATTTAGTTGTAAAATATTTGGGTTCAGCCTAGAAAGAGTAAGAAAGTTTCCTAGCACTTCATGTGAAAAGTAACAGCAAATAGATTGAAATATTACTGTACCCCACCACTGTAACCATTTCTCTGAGTGCAAGGATCAAGATGTAAGGGCAATGCCCTATTTCCACTGCTTCCTCATCTTATTGAAAAGAAACACATTTTCTGTATTTGTATGCTGTAAATCTACCCTGCAATCAGCCCCTGGTAGAATCTCCTTCAGAAGGAAAATACAATCCTTATTTTGTATAATGCAGCTGTGGACATGCTGGCTTTTTAATTATTATCAGAGAGGACTGTTAGCCATCACACTCTCAAACCCCATCATACCACCACCTCGAACATCACCAGGTACATATCAGTATTTGTAAAATGATTCCATAAACAAGCTTCCTGTGTTGGTTTTGCGTGGCAAAGTTTTGGTAGCGGGGGGGGGGGGGGGGGGGGGGGGGGACTACAGGGGTGGCTTCTGTGAGAAGCTGCTAGAAGCTTCCCCTGTGTCTGATAGAGCCAATGCCAGCCGGCTCCAAGACGGACCCACTGCTGGCCAAGGCCAAGCCAATCAGCGCCTCTGTGATAACATATTTAAGAAAGACAAAAACAGTTAGAGAGCGCTTTTGCAGCCAGAGAGAGGAGTGAGAAGATGTAAGAACATCTGCAGACACCAAGGTCAGTGCAGAAGGAGGGGGAGGAGGTGCTCCAGGTGCCGGAGCAAGATTCCCCTGCAGCCCGTGGTGAAGACCATGTTGAAGCAGACTGTCCCCCTGCAGCCCATGGAGGGAGGATGAGGGGGTGTAGAGGGTCCACCTGCAGCCCGTGGAGGACCCCATGCCAGAGCAGGTGGAGGCACCTGAAGGAGGCTGTGGCCCCGTGGGAAGCCCGCGCTGGAGCAAGCTCCTGGCAGGACCTGTGGACCCGTGGAGAGAGGAGCCCACGCCAGAGCAGGTTTGCTGACAGGACTTGTGACCCCGTGGGGGACCCACGCTGGAGCAGTTTGCTCCTGAAGGTCTGCACCCCGTGGAGGAGACTCACGTTGGAGAAGGCCGTGAAGGACTGTCTCCCGTGAGAGGGACCCCACGCTGGAGCGGGGGAACGATGAGTCCTCCCCCTGAGGATGAAGAAGCGGCAGAAACACCGCGTGATGAACTGACCGTAACCCCCACTCCCCGTCCCCCTGTGCCGCTGGGGGGGCGGAGGTTTGAAGCCGGGAGTGAAGTTGGGCCCGGGAAGATGGGAGGGGTGGGGGGAGGTGTTTTTAAGATTTGATTTTATTTCTCATTCCTCTACTCTGTTTTGCTTAGTAATAAATTAGATGAATTCCCTCTCTAAGTTCAGTCTGTTTTGCTCGTGACGATAATTAGTGAATGATCTCTCCCCTGTCCTTATCTCGACCCATAAATTTTTGTGGTTTTTTTTTCGTTGTACCTTTTCTCCCCTGTCTAATGAAGGAGGGGAGTGACAGAGCAGCTCTGGCAGGCACCTGGTCCTCAGACAGGGTCAACCCACCACACTTCCTTAAAACAAGAGAGCCCCAGCACCCTGTCAAAACTATCTTTTCCTATGAAATGGATAAGCAGCACATCTCCAGCATATTGCAGCATTGTTCTTTTCCTTTCCTGCACTACAGACTAGTTCCCACTAGTTCTGCTGCCTTTATGTGTGACCAAAGCCTGCAGACAATGCAAACAGTATTCCTTACATCAATACATCTACTGTTTCTTACATCAAACAAGTTTATGAAATTATCCTGCCACTTCAGATATCAAAAATAAGACCCTGAGAGCTGTTTTATAAGTGAATCATATCCTCTACCACAGAGTCTCACTCCTGTTTAATTACCCTTCACATGTATTTTCTACTGTTTTCCTAGATCCTGCAGCAGAGGAACACAACCAGAAGGAATCACTCCAGCTCAGATTCATAACTTGATACCAGAACAGTCAGAAGAAAGGAGCATATTGACTCAGATACATCTTGGCTATCTTCGCTGGCAGACAAGGAGTATTTCTATGTAGAGGCTCAGAAAAAAGCTCCTCTCCTCCAAAAACATCACAAACCAATTTCTACAGCAAGTTAGCAGACTGATGAACAGTTTAGTGAGCAATGCTGACTCACACTCTCTTCTGACTCATGTTCTCCTCCTGACTCAGTCTTACTTCGGCAATCTCATTTTTTTCCTACCTCCACATACAGTTTCCTAGAATTGACAGAAACTTAACAGATTTTATCACCTCAGATAAGCAGATGCTTTAATTTATCCTGGAGTAGACTAAAGTAACACTACTTCAGTGAAATTACTATGGATTTTACACCCAGCGAATACTGTTCACTTTAAATGAAAAAAGGAAAAGAAAATATGCTGTATTGGGTGTTACACAAAGATAACAATGTCATATCACAAGGAGAATAAAACACCACTGTGTTAATGTCTAGGTACTTTAAGGATACATTTTCCCAACACACAGCATTTTTTAAAGTTATCTTCTCACTACTATTTCAAACTTCTTTTATGAAAATAGATGTTTTGAATTCCAGCAACAGCTTATGTATCTTGGGCTTGGAGCTGAGCTACCCATGAAACTGTTCAAATATAGTGGGGATATACTCTCCATAAGGAAGTTATTAGCAGCTTTAAGCAGGCTCTTCTAATCAACTACTTGGAGCTGCAAAAGAAACTAAGAATGCTGAAGACCCTGAGAGGTATGGGAATATTCACTATTAGGATGACAGTCCTCAGGATGTACGCAGAGCAAGAGCATTAGTAATTTAAAATGTCAAAACAGTTTACAGCTTATTAAACCACTTTGCTTTTTTTCCCTACAGATTAATTAAAAAGGAAGTATAAATGCCAGCCTAAAACAAGTGAAAAAAGTCATTGCTCTCTTATTTAAAAGAAAGTTATTAAACATACAATGAGTTAGGCAATAACACCTATCTGTCCAAACCAGGTGTCCTGGGTTCAGCTGCGAGGGTTAATTTTCTTCATAGTAGCTAGTATGGCACTGTGTTTTGGATTTGTGCTGGAAACAGTGTTGATAATATAGAGATGTTTTTGTTATATGGACCTGTTGTTGAGCAGTGCCTACACAGAGCCAAGGCCTGTTCTGCTTCTTGCACTGCCCTGCCAGCAGGATGGCTGGGGGTGCACAAAAAGTTGGGAAGACACACAGACAGGACAGGTGACCCAAACTGACCAAAGGGACATTCCATACCATATGATGTCATGCTCAGTTTATAGGGAGCTTGGGGGGAAGAAGGGGGGTGGAGGGAGTGGCGGTGTTCAGAGTGATGGCGTTTGTCTTCCCAAGTAACCGTTATGTGTGACGGAGCCCCGCTTTCCTGGAGATGGCTGAACACCTGCCTGCCCATGGGAAGTGGTGAATGAATTCCTTGCTTTGCTCTGCTTGTGCGCACGGCTTTTGCTTTACCTATTAAACTGTCTTTATCTCAGCCCACGAGTTTTCTCACTTTCGCTCTTCTGATTCTCTCCCCCACCCTGATGGGGGGAGTGAGCGGCTGCGTGGTGCTCAGCTGCTGCCTGGGGTAAAACCACGACACCAGGGCTCATTCCTGAAAAGCAGTTATACAGCTAAAGTTACGTATGAACTTGGTACATGCTGCTGTCTTTGTATATGCAGAAGATTTAGTCAGCTTTTAATACAATCACGCCTGGTACAATGATCCACCAAGTCTTCTCTTGAAAGGGGATTCAGGGGCTAGAAATAGGAGAATTGCAGCAGAGATTATCTTTAGTCTAACTATTTTCCACACTTTAAATCATATATTTAGGACTGAGTTCCACATCATTAACTGGACTAAATGTGCAAGCAGTACTTCGTACGAACAGGGACTGCAGAATTTAGTTTTTGAACTTCTAAAACCATTTGTTGGCTCTTTTACAGCAGAGCCAAAATAATCAAGCTCATCTGATGAACATTTAATTGCCACTGACTTGGTTTTGTACAGCTACTGTTCTCTCTAACAAAAGTCTCACTGGGCTACAGTTACTGAAAATATTTGAAGTGACGAGTGGCATTCCTCAGGGGTCGGTACTGGGGCAGGCACTGTTCAACATCTTTGTCGGTGACATGGACAGTGGGATCGAGTGCCCCCTCAGCAAGTTTGCCGACAACACCAAGCTGTGTGGTGTGGTCAACATGCTGCAGGGAAGGGATGCCATCCAGAGGGACCCTGACAGGCTGGAGAGGTGGGTCTCTGTGAACCGCAAGAAGTTCAACAAGGCCAAGTGCAAGGTCCTGCACGTGGGTCGGCGCAATCCCAAGCACAACTACAGGCTGGGCAGGGAATGGCTTGAAAGCAGCCCCAAGGAGAAGGACTTGGGGGTATTGATGGATGAGAAGCTCAACATGAGCCAGCAGTGTGTGTTTGCAGCCCAGAAAGCCAACCGTGTCCTGGGCTGCATCAAAAGAGGTGTGACCAGCAGGTCGAGGGAGGGGATCCTGCCCCTCTACTCTGCTCTTGTGAGACCCCACCTGGAGTACTGCATCCAGCTCTGGGGGCCCCAGTACAGGAGAGACATGGAGCTGTTGCAGAGAGTCCAGAGGAGGGTCACAAAGCTGATCAGAGGGCTGGAGCACCTCTCCTATGAGGACAGGCTGAGAGAGTTGGGATTGTTCAGCCTGGAGAAAAGGCGGCTCCAGGGAGATCTAATTGCGGCTTACCAGTACCTGAAGGGGCCTACAGGAAAGATGGTGAGGGACTGTTTATCAGGGAGAGTAGTGACGGGACAAGGGGTAATGGGTTTAAGCTGAAGGAGGGTCGATTTAGATTAGATGTTAGAAGGAAATTCTTCACTGTGAGGGTGGTGAGGCACCCGAACAGGTTGTCCAGGGAGGTTGTGGAGGCCCCGTCCCTGGAAGTGTTCAAGGCCAGGTTGGATGAGGCTTTGGGCAACGTGGTCTAGTGGAGGGTGTCCCTGCCCGCAGCAGGGGGTTTGGAACTAGATGGTCTTTAAGGTCCCTTCCAACACAAACCATTCTATGATTCTATGATTCTTAGTGGGAGCAAAGCAAAACTTCTTGAGGGAAAAAAAACCCAACACAAAAATGTGAAATTAGAAATAACAACTTAGTTTTAAGATACCCACACTAAGATGCACATCTGACACAAACAAAAGGAGTAAAAATAAGGTCTTCAGAAATTGGGAGGTACACAGAGATGATGCTCATGATAAGGACCAAGAAAACAAGATCCATTACATTTAAGAGAACGCTTTTCCAGGAAATAAATACTTTAGCAAACAAGTGACCCCTAACACTTACAGAAGCTTCATCAGAAGACGAATCTTTTACAGGCATTTGTTCACTTAAACTCAAGTGAAAACCATACTGGGCATCAACTAAAGTATCAACAGGTAAGGCAGCCAGAAACTACCACCTGCAGCACTCTTCTTGAGTAACACATATGCAGGCATCAACTAGAGTATTTACTGCCAAATTAATGATGACAAAACAGCATTAAAATATTTTGTTCTCAGGCAGTTCTCCTCTGCAGGAAGATGGTAAGTCAAACAAGTCCTAATAATTTGCCCTAATATTGTGAAATTCTGATACTCACTGTTGTTATTTACAATGTTTCTCTACTTTCTGAAGTCAATCTTTTCCTTTGTAGTAATAATTAACGTCAATTAGAAAACTCAATATTTAACTGTTTATGTTCTACCATACCAAAAAGAGTAACTATCTTGTCATGCATCTTAAATAGCCAGTACATGACTTCTTAACAGTAAATAGCAGCTGATCTTCACCAGAATCTACTCAATCCATGGAAGCGTTCAAGGCCAGACTTTGGGCAACCTGGTCTAGTGGAGGGCGCCCCTGCCCATGGCAGGGGGGTTGGAACTAGATGATCTTTGAGGTCCCTTCCAACCCAAATCATTCTATGATAATAGCTCCATTTTCTTGGCTAGGTGGTTCAGGGTATTTTTTAATGCTGCTCTAAGTGTATGGATCCTTTAGGAATATCCAAGAACAGTGGTGATTCTGATGCTTTTTATCTGATGGGATCCCTCTTCCCTTCCCTCGAGGGAGCATAAAAGAAACTCAAGCCTTCAGAGTCCTGTAAGGGCTGGAACCCACTGTCCCCCTGAAAGACAGTCTCCCAGCCAAGATCAAAAGCTGTGCTCAAACTACAGTATCAAAGGTCACAGTTTACAGCTCACAGAGATATCATTAAATCATCACTTCATGTTCACGTCTTCCATGGCTTTACATGCCAAAATGTCCTTGATGTCCTCTTGGCTAGTTTTACTATTTAGCTAATATCCAACACATTTAAAAACTGCCACCATCACATCACCCATCACTTGTTAACCTCAAATAACACAGACACTTTGTGTTACTGCAGCACGAAGACTTTCTGTCCCTGGTGTCCTCAATTTTGTTGTGTTTTTAGCTTCGAACTATGCCCCAGATTAGCATTGTGTCACTAGAACAAGGATACTTCCATTCTTAATTCTGCAATATTCAACAATCCCGCTTCAAGAAAGAGGAAATTGGTAATGATCAGGTTCTTAACTCTTGATCCCTGCCAGTGATTTTCAAGCACAGGAAGTCCTGTAGTGGTCTACCACTACTCCTCAGTCTTCAGTCTCAGTGAAGGGAAAACAGTCATCCTTTACTATAACAGAGACACTGTCTTTCTGCCTAGCTCTATAAAATAACAATACAAACCCCATAATTCTTACTTTCTTCAATTATTTTACCCTTCACCAGTGTATGCCAATTCCCCTTGTGATTCAACACCTTGCCTCTGTATACCGTCAGATTCTCCCAGCAAGCTTCAAGGAGAAAAAGCAAATGAGTGTCTCTGGTACTCATGGACAGATAAGAAACGTCTCTACCCTGTCTGTTTAAGCAAACATCACTGAACTATTATTCTTAGTAGCTGTTTAATGTTCCTCCAAATAGATGGTGGTCTCCTATCTCTGTGAAATGTCTCCAAGATTACAAATACCCACCAACAGTTCTATGACATGAAGCAAATGCTAATATGAAGTAAGCTTATTGCCAAATCCTACTGAGATATTCTGTTAGATCTACGTTTTATGGTCAGGATAGTTCAATGAAGGGTGGCTGAAGGCTTACATGGTCCTTGGTGGTACAATCCACAGACTTACATACAGTGAACATAAGGAAATGTTCGTAAAAGCAAATAGAGTAGCTTTCTAGCTATGTTGGATTTTCTTCTTATTACAAGGATTACTAAAACTCGTAAGTGTGGGACTTTATTTGGTTTTGTTTTAAGGTAAATACAAGCAGAGATGTACTACTTGCAGGAACTATTTCTGTATCAAGTTTGAATCTAAGGAACTCTCATGAAATCAGACCATGTATCATTCTCCTTGGGACTACTGAATTTCACTAAACCCAGACTTCAACAGACTTATAATGACACAACAGAAAAATCTTAAGCTTTAAGGCTAGAAGTTTGAAAATATTTCCAACTCACATAAATTACTTCCTATCCTAGGCTATTGTCATTAATATAGGAAGTCTACAAACTACAGCAATCCGATCAGTACAGCAAATGCTAATTTTTTACCCATACAGTAAATCCACTAGTCATAGCTTACCTCCACAGCAAATTCTGCATTCATTATGCACACATCCCTTTATTATAAGAAGCATGAATTTTAGATAAACAAAATTGTGTAGTTTACATTTTCAATGGAATTGTTATCAACTTATGGGAAGCACTGAAAAAAATTTCATGCTGATGCAAGACAGACTTTATTCCTTTCCAGGCATACTGTTCACTGTTTCAGAACTTCACCAACACATGCTGTAGTCTGTGTGCTAAACATTATTTTAAGGAAAATCAACTGGCAGCAAAACTATCCAGTGCTGTGCTAGTCAAATTTACAAACAGGCAGAAATTACTCTAAAAGCTTACTATATTTTGATCCATTCAACAACAGGCATTTTTTTAAAAAACAAACAAAAAGAATCAAAAAACCCACTGGAAAACACACAACAGACACACTCCTCCAACAACAGTCATTTAGTTTAAAAATTGTACTAGTTTACAGAGCCTGGTATTTTGGCAAAATCATTAGGGTAATACACTCATTTTCACTTTTTCCTTCCTCAGGACTTTCTTGTACTCTGTATTTAAAAATCAGACTCTATAGCAGACAGCGGCAAACAGCATTGTTCTTACCCAAGCCCTTTCTGGGTACTAGCTCTCGTGTGAATTTTGGGGACACCTATCCACCCACAGAACTGATAACAGCAGAGGATGGAAATGCCATGCTATCAGTGAAGTTGCAGCTTCCTCCTCAACACTACCTGACTATGAGATAGTAGCATTTAGCGAGTTATTTGTAAATCTCTGTCAACGAATCCCTGAATTGTTGTCGCAACACTAAGGGATCTACCTTTATTATCCTTTGCATGATCAAGCAATCCCATCACTAGGGCATTTTCTTTTTCAATAGTGTTGGGGGTTTTGTTTGGTTGATTTTGGGGGTTTTGTTTATTGTTGGTTTGGGTTTTTTTGTTTGTGGGGTGTTTTTTTAATTAAATTCTTTCTTCTCCCTTGTCTTACAGCTGGGGCAGAAATGCTGAACCAAAGCAAAAAGAAGAAACAGTAGCTAGCTGGTATTATACATTTGCATACATAATAAAGAGAAAGCATCAAAACCTGTATTTTTCAAAAGGAGCAGTTGTAGAAAAGGAGTTGCAGCTCTCAGAGAGACAGTAAAAAGGGAAGAGGTTACTGAGTGAGGGGAAAAGAAAGAGGCAGTTGCCCCTGTTGAAAACCAAAAATTATTAAAATGATATGCATGAAAATGAGCTGAGAAACACTTTACAGTTTTTATCTCTACATTAGCATTGTCAAAAAAAGTTCAAACTGACAGCTTCTCATAGACTACTGGAATTTCACTGAGAGACCATTTTAACTGATCAATCATTACACCTTACCAGACACATGCAATCTAACGACAAGGCAAACAGAAGGCAGATAAAGCTCTGTTCCTCACAGATGGGAAGCTGTGGCGGAGGGGAGCTGCTGGTGTTTTAGGAGGGGTGTTTGCCTTCTATTCCCTTTGAGAAAAGCAAGTTCTAATTTTAGCTTTTCTCAACTTCACAGATACATGTTTAGCTACAGGAGACAATGGGTTTATTTTAGGATTTATTCACAGCAGTAGAAATATTCGTAATACTGTCTTACAAGTGAAATGCATTAAAAACCCTCAAACACAGCAAAAACTTTATAGACAAACAAAAAATCCTTTTTAAAAGTTTCATCTGACCTTATACTTTAAATGTTGGACCACCACCTTTCAGGAGACCAATAATGTTTCTTTGCTTTAAATTCTGCATGTGAGTCTTATTTGTAATCTCGAATTCTGGGGGCTTGCACAGGACTGTCTGTGTTTTAGTTAGAAAGCAGCCCAGAACCTACAGTGCTGCTTGATGAGAATCTGGTAACAGAATACAAGAAAGTGATCAAAAGGTTTTGCTTTCAAACACTTACTTTATGTCCATGTTTGAGGGGTCAGGGATAGGTGACGAAATAAAGGAACTTTCCTGATGGTCTCTCTTATTGAAAATGTGGAATTTGCTTATCTATGCATTTATTATCGATGCAGTATCTGAACACCACAAGAAAATACTTATCGGTGTATCCTCACATATTATTACTGCTTGTCCTGGCTCCTTGTGAAAATTAACTCTGTCCTAGCCAAAACCAGGACACTACAGATGCAACAAAGCAACTAAATAAGCACAAAGGAAGAAAACCAAAGCAAAGCTGTTCATCTGCTTAAGTCTCAGGTGTCACAGGAAATAGTACCAAGACTAATCTCATCATACTTGCTGACTAGCACCCACCATTGCCAACACCACAGTCTGCCCCTCTGAAAAACACAGGCTACATTTCTAGCTGCCCTTTTTTTTTTTTTTTTTAAAGAAACACAACATCAGCATTCACAAATGTTTCAAGTTTGGGCTGACCATTAACCAGATTCAGTAAGTCAATAATCAATTTATTGCAAGTTAGGTGCTTTTACAGCCTGAAGGGAAAAAGAAACATCAGCAGCTTTATCTGACACCAAGTTCTTCTAAGTTCAACAGTGAATTGCACTGCACATGCACAGTAAGCAAAACGCAAATTTTCCATCATGAATCAGCCATACTGTGGAGCAAGACACATGACAACTACCTGGGTTACTATTTACCCACTTGAATATGCACACACAGTTTATCTGATCACTAAAGTGATTGTGAAATAATCCTAGTCAAATGTATTGAGCTACGCTAGCATGAATTTGACACAGCACTGCTAAATATACGTAATCCTAAAAACAGTCAGCAAAACAATCAGATCACAGGTATTTAGAAGTGACTAGTTTGACAGAGGGGAAAGAAAAAGCAAAGCAGCAGCAATGTCATTTTGCAGGTAGGAGAAAAATCTGCCTTACACTCTTCTGCCAGATACTAATGGAAATGCACAGCACTATAAAAGGTTATGAAATTTTTTAGTAGAACTCAGTGGTTCAACAGTATTTTTAGATGTATGTTTTAATATGAGATCTTTGCAAGTAAACTGAGAATTTACTGTGTTTGAATACCCCTTATCAGACTAATAGTTATATCAAACAGTCCAGCTGAGGTCAATACAGGCAATACTGTGTAGACACATGAGCACTCTGAATATGTCAGAGTGATACTGCCAAAATTTAATATACAATTCATATTGATAAATAGAAGGTCACAAAAAAAACCCCGAAACTTAATCTGTTCAATGTTTCCCTTAGAAAGTAGGTCTAAATAAGACACACTGATGAGAAAATAGGTTGAAAGAGATCCTTCTGAAAGAGCTAGCATACATAAATAATAATGACAGCTTACTGACAGTTTTACACAAAACAAATAAAGATTCCACTTATCTTGCTATGGAAAAAAAAAGAAATAAATCATGCAGCAAGTAGGACACCAGATCAGGCCAGATGTTTATGGGACTAACTGCGTCACACAAATGTTGGCTCAGATCCAAAGAGACAATTAGGACAGTGTGATCCTAGTAAGATACTCTTCCTAAACTTCAAACCAATTTACTGGAATTTATTACGCAGCGAACTTATAGCTAATGTTGAGACCTTAAACTACTAAAATCTCTACATGCACACTGTATTATAGACCATATTTAGTACTGAGAAAGCACAGAACTGAATTCCATTAAATTAATTATTTATATTTAAGTCAAAAATTATATAACCTCAAATGGTTAAATCTTCTAAGAGTAGAAGACATACTCTATAAATGAAGGAAATAACTACAAGCCTGACACTGTCCTTAAATTACCACATTTAAAGAATGGCATCCCAAAATACACACCTTGTGGTATGTACAACCTACAGCATCCGAGCTGATTAAGCACTGACATCAGCAGAGAAGCTTCTGCTCTCTAAAAGCATCGTTCACCACTGCAAAATGCAGAGGAAAAGCAATTATTTCATAAACCCATTGTGAATATATCATTTTTCTCTCCTCTTCAAGGAAATCCATCTAAAAAAAAATTTGTAGTTCAAGTGTTCAACATACCTGCCAAAGTAAATTCTCACAGATAAAACCCCGTAAATCTGACTACCACATTCATGATTTCAGGGACTAGTAGGCAGAGATAATATACTTACAGGATTAATTCAGTTAACTTCAGGTATGTAAACACAATCCTTATGCAAAAATAAGTGCTGCTTCTTTCACTCTGTTCTTTTTCCACCGCACACACACACACAAAAAAAAAAACCACACAGAAGAAAAGCATAAAGAGAAAACTGATTCTGTTTTATTTCTCAATATCCATGAGGTTTCATTAATGAGTTATCAAGCAAAAAGAATAAAAGGATAAAAGTTCACAAGCCAGCTGCTGGCATCACGGGCACTCTCCATAGCCGAATTCAAAAGAAATGCAGTTAGAGTGGCAGCAGCTACAGTCAATGCTGGAAGCTGATGCCTCTGCGGGAAGAGGATGCTGGGAGATTTTTCCCAATCTGTGCTGCAGCCTAATTCTAATCCATCGTTCCTAACTGCAAGGAGAAAATGGAGACATGAGGAATGCAAAGTGATTTATATTTAAAGGCAAAAAAAGGAGTTATTTTCAGTATTTTTCTGAATAATAATACTAAAAAAAAAATGCTACAATTAGAGAGAAAAGGAAAAGTATACTGATGTAACTGCAGTATAAACAGATCAAACATACAAGAGTTGGGAGCAAGCAGCTCTGAAGAAAACTAGCTCGTGTTTGGTTTTCATTATTTGAAAGTAGTCAAACAAATCAACTTTTTTATTAACCCTTTGACATTTTTTTCCCCAGAAATCCAAATTTTAGCTAGAGTCCCATGACCAAAACAAATCACGGAGAAGCTATTGATTGTTAATCAAACTGTTAATAAACAGTTATCTTCACAAATATCAGCAGCAATAGGAGAAAGTAGGAGTCAGAAGCAAAACAGCTGCAACAGACATTGTTTCATCCCCTTGGTCTAATCGCTCCAGATGAGATATGGGAAAGCTCAGCACGTGGGAGCTAAGCAGCAGTAAATTAAACTATGTCCTCCACCATCACCTTTGAACAGTATTCTTTAAAGCTGTATCACCTGGGCTAATAGTACCTATTAGTAGCTATGTTTACTGTCATGAACTGAAATTTACTCACAAAAATGTCTCAAAGAAAACCTTTAAAGCACAGTGCAAGAAAAGAGAGATTTGCATTTACTCATTTCAGATGGTGCTAAGTAATAAGAGCAGTAATACTTCAAACCAATCTTTTTAAACACTTTGGAAAATACAAGTAAGAATGCAACATACTAGGAAAGAGTTGCACAGTATTTCCTAAAACACCTGAGGAAACCAAGGTCTATGATCAGGTAAGAGGCTCTGCAGAACAGAGATGAGACGGACAGCCGTAACTTACGGACAACAGCACTTTTAAAATCAAGATGTTTGTACCTTTTCCCTGAAATTGTGCCTGACAGTGTTAAAGACCAAGGCATTTGGAGACATCAGAGTTCTCCACACATGACTTGGAAGCAATGCTCATGTGTATTGTCATTTATTACATTAACATTATTGGGGCAAGGAGAGTCAAAGGGCCAGGGTTTCTCTCATCTTGATTGCACCTGAAAGGTAAACCAGTTTTGAATCAAGGTTGAGCAGTCACATAAAAAAAAAAGACTCTGTTGACACACAAAACATACAGTGTTCTGTCTTTAACTTGGCATAAGTTGCAGACAGTCCATGCTTGACGCCTCAAAGTATTTCCCAGTAAAAGCTGGGAAAAGAGCAAGGAGCACATTTCAACAAAACTGACAAAAGCAAGCTTTCTGTCTGCAAATATCAACATATGTTCAAAACATTTTCTTTGGATTGTCTTAAAGAAAAACCCACTAATACATACTCAAGCCACCTTTCCCTCAGATTGTTTCCCAAAATGCTCTGAAACAGTTTTCAGTCATGGGGGGTGGGTGCAGGAACAAGAAACCAAGACACATTATTCAAGACCAGGGAAGTTGTTGGGTTTTGATAGTTTAAAATAAAGAATGGGGTAAATCTGGTTTTCAGTTCTCTTTCCCTAAAAACAATCCTCCTCCTCATATCTGAGCAAGTCACAACCCTCAAGTTTTTATTTTTTTTCATCTACGAGTTAGGAAAATGAAAACATGCGCTATCTAAAGCACTAGTGACTTCAGATTGTACCAGCAATCTAAAACATTAAGAGTCTAATTCCTTTCAAAGTCTCTGAAGTTATTCAGAGAAGCAATTCTTGAGTTGCATGAGTGCAAATAGCATTATGCAGTCTATATTAAAGCACAGGATAAACATTAATTTCCTGAAAGAAATTTAAAGAAATAAAATAGGGATATGATCAGTAGGTCATGCATTCCAGCACAACATCAAGATTCCAACATGATAATTAACAGACTCCAGAAGTCTCCAGGAACCCTGACCCCAAAATTATTATGTGAGTTTACTGCTACAGTGTTAATTTATTTTTCATGGAAGAGCAAGCCACAAGCAGCAACCCAAATATTTAGGCTCAATTAAGACAAACTTCTTTTGGCAAACACTGGATCACAGAAAAACAGGCTGTGGTATCTTTCTGTGTGTCAGCCTTTCAGTGCAGGCTTGCAAGCAAGTAGCACAGTGTGGAAGAGTGCAGAGTTTCGGGCAGTTCTGTGTAGAATATCCCTGAGATGTTCTGTTTGGTTGTCATCCCCTCATCCCCCCCTCCTTTTTTTCCCCTCCTTAGCTTCTGAGAAGCTATGCACACAGGTGGAATAGCACATTTCAAAGTCAGCAGAAGATATCAACGTAAATATTTGCACAATGTGGCCTGAAGACTTCTACTCAAATACAAACACACAGAGAAATCTCACACCAGAGGCAAAAGGTGTAGTTGCAATAAAAACAGAAGAGTTAGGCATAATTATTGCCTACTCGAAACCCCTCAGATTTAAACAATTTATAATCCAAGAACTGTTTGGGGTAGAGAAGGATTAGTGAAACTAGGCTGGTGCCTCACTATTGCTGTTCCGAATCTTGAGACTCACAATGCAAAGTAGCTACTGTGTTATATATACGTAGCTATGAAAATATTATTTATTGGATACAAAAATCACTTTTACCAGACTTTTTTTTTCCCCTTGACCTTGAGGACCAAACATGGGAAATCAAAACTTTGATCATTTAAATTGTCACTGCTGTTTCTCACCATCTTAAGATTGTCACAATTTGAGTTCAAACTTATAGAGACAAGCACTTTATTAAAAGCATTTGGCTCCCTGAATTCAAATGTGAATTTAGGGCCATTTCCTCAGCTGTTCAGTTTCATTCACTCACAAAACACATACATGTGCACATATAACTGAAATCTTAACTACACTTCTGAGATTACAAGGATAACCTGCTCTAACTTCCTTAAACACTTCTGGCCCTTAATCTATCACCCCAGTAATACCTCCCAGAGCTGCTTTCGTAGGATCAAGGATTAACAGTATCCAGCTTTGGGTAGGAAAAGGCAATGCAAAAGAGGGATGATAATATAGCAATGAAATATGCCTCTTTCTGCTGAAATTGATAAAGATAGAAAACCCTAAGAATTCCTTTATTCATCAAAAATCATCTGTCTGCTTTTCTACAGAATTCTAGCTTCTACCTTTTCACTGTTTCATTTTTTAAAAGTGTTTAAATGAGATCTCACTATCTTTCCACTGATGCTGTAACTCACGGCCTGGCATTAGTAATTTCTATACAAATAGTACAATATGAAGACTTCCTCTGCATAGGAACTGTTCGCAGCAGTCAGGCAGACTACCACAAAGCATGTTCTATAAACACATCCAGGCAGCTACCATAATACAGTTACTCTAAATGTTGTCATTTGCATAAGCCTCTGACAATGGGGCGGTAATTTTAATGATGTCTTTACCTCAAAGAAGGTGATTGCAAGCCAACTAGTACCACAGAAAAGCATAACAACTTGATAGTAACTTATTCCTGTCACAAACAGATGATATTTTAAGGAAGAGTAAGTAAAATGAGATGGGAGGAAATCTGAATACAACTAAAATTTCATACAAGTTCCTAACAAATTGAGAACTTCAGAGGATAAAATACATACAGAACTCAAAACAGCAGTGACAAGGTCAGTACATGCTAGGCATAATATGGTGATGGTTAAAAATTGCCAAGAACTCAAATCTCTTTTAATCTTCTTCTTGTAAAACCAAAGATAATTTACAAAATCATACTCGGGCAACAGAAAACATGGATCTCTGTATTCCACAAAAAGAATTTCTGAATAATTTGGAGGAAAATCAAGGTAGCAGGAATATATAGGGAAAAAAGTCATAGAAGTTGAGAATTATCTTGTTCAGTAAGATTGAAATTCAAGTTCATAGTTTTTTCATAATAAGATTCAGGTACTGATGAAGCCTTTTTAGAAAGAATTAAACAAAAGAACAAAATACACATAAATCTATTCCATCCATGTAAGTTTTTGAACCTGTAGATGCTTGGCACATAACAGCATTAAGTTACGTCGTGAAACAGATTTGCCCAAAATTTAAAGTAAGCAGACACTCCAGTGGAAACATGGGGAATATTTGGTAAAAAGTAGCTTACCACCACAAAACTTCCTGGTAGAGGCTTGAATTTACAAAACAGAAAGAATCATTTGTCTCCAGTTACTCAGTTCCTTTTACAACAGAATATGCCAATTCAAAACCAATTCTGACTTATCACAACCATGTAATGGCAAATTTACTTTCACATACATCCCACCTATGCTCTTCATAAGATAGAGGATGCTATATTAAAAGTTATCACCAAGCCAGTACTTTGAAAACTCAGTAACTCTTTGGCAGAGAAGATTCCTGGTGAAACAATACTGCTTGCTTTAAGCAAAATGGCAGACTAACCTATGGTAAAGCCTTTCTTTGGCTTTAGCATCAGTGAGTGAAGAACTGCATTTACAGGTGGAATTCCATTTAATGGTCCCTCCACATTTCTACAAAAAACCAAGTATTTTGGGCTCATTACAAAAACTGTTTTGGAGTTGCTGTGTATACCTACAGTAGCCACCACGAGTAGAAGATCACAAAAGAGTCTAGATAAAGTATCTAATCCATTTAGAGAACCAGAGCAAAGACTGATTTCCTCCTGGACCTGTCCTCAGATACGACAGCCAGCACTAGAGACTTAGGGAAGGATTTTACCCTATTAAGATAACTCATTGCCCTTTTAACATCTAACCTGCACAACCTGGTATCTGCAGTTAAGCAGTAATATTTAGGGAATAAAGTCAGTTAAAGCCAAGTTCGATTAGCAAAGCCATTTGCTAGCGTTTACTGGAGCAATATACAGAGCAGTGTTACTCTATACATATTTTACATGAAGAATTCAGAGTGGTGGGTTAAATACTATGAAGACACAGTTCCCACACATTCTTTCCAAATTCTCTAAAGCAACAAGATGTTCTGACAGAATTTGAACCAGCTCTGATCTCATAAGTAAACATCAACAGTCTTTGTAGATACAACTGTCTATAAAAAAAAGGTCCATTTTAGTTAATTCAGTTGAGTATAACCAAACTGCAATAAACCACTCAAACCAGTGTCAGGCATATCATCACAGAGCTGTAACAATGCCACTTTCTTATCCAAAAGAAGAGAGATTGAAACATTGATACATACAAAAAATTTAAGACAAACATTATCAATAGCAAAATCGATAAGATAGATACAGCTTTCCAAAAGGTTGAACCTCTGGTAATTCATTGTTTCAATGTTGTAATGTTTCCAGATTTCTACTACTGTATCATTAATAGGAAAAAAAAAACCCACAAACCCAAACCAAAACAACCTACCATTAATTCTAGACTGGGAAAGGTCAAGAATAACCAGCATGGCACTAGATTTGGGAAAGTCTTCCCTCAGGCAAGGGAAGACTTGAAAACTACAACCAAATTGTTTCAAGCAAGATAAGACTGAAGACTACCACAAAGAGTCCCAATGTTTTTTTCAGTTTCTTAGGCATTTTTTTTTTAGATAACTGTACCTTCTGAAGAATTTGAGAGTCTAATCAAACCAAGAATCCTGCCCAGATACAAAAGAATACACACATTTCTGTATAATTTCCATAACTTTAGAGTAGCTAATTGTCTAAACACATCAAGTCAGCAGCAGCAAGTATTCCAGCTGAGATTATCCTACTCTTACTGCTCAAAATCTCACAAACTGAGATCTATGAACCTCATTTTCAAAGGAAACAACATACTCCATTATGCCAACTGTCCACTCATTGAAACTGGCCAATAGACTATAATAAGCCAAATTTGACAGAGGAGCAATAGACTCAAGAGAGAATTAAAATCAAAATCTAGATAGTGCATAAATACCTGAATGGGTACCTGCTGAGGGAAAGGTTACAGCATAATACTCAAATTTGTGTTTTGTTGGCCTGCTGAAAAATCAAGCTACTTGTTGACCATCCAGGAGTAAGGAGGATGCAGGTGCAGGTGGGGGAAAAAAGAGAGGTAACTAGGTCATGAGGATGTGTGCAGGGAAAGCTTGAGTCATCTGGTGGGGGAAGGTGTAGGTTCATAAGACAATAATCTCTATGAAATTAAGCTAAATTAATACAGTGCTCATGGCACATTCTTCTAACAGCTACAGTGCACACAGGGAATCCAAAAGAAAAATACTGACAGAAATACTCAAAACTTACTGAAGCCAGTAATAAACAAAGTATATAATTATAAGACGACATTGTAAGTCATTAGTGCTTTTGAGAATCTTGCAAAGCTTTCTCAATAAGAAATCTCCTTTTTCCTCTGCTGTCCAGGATGGTTAAGAATTTACTGACATTTTATAAAGTTGAGTAACCAAAGTCTACAACAACCTCCCTACCTGAAAAATATTTAATGAAAGCTACTCAAGGCCAGTAACATTGTGTGAAAATAACAAAGGCCCCCCTTAATATCACAAGTTTTTATAGCCCTATGATACAGATACACTCCAAATGCATTTTCCATTCATAGTACAACAGTGGAATAAAAATTTCTAGGAACCTAAACTGAAAAAAAAAAATCATTAATACTTTGGAAGAATGGTGCTGTTCAGACTCACATTCCTAATACCTTCTGCCAGCTGACTGCAACAAGATAATTCAAATTGAACAAGATGTAGATCAAAACTACCAAAATGGAGCTCCAAGTTTTTGTTCCAAAGAGGAAGAAGGAATTACAATAAAAAACCCTACAGGATTTCATAGCAATTTCTAAGCTCATATATAGTAAAAGTTGGAATAATGGTAGAGACTTTAGAAAAAAAGCACAGAAAACCCGAAACGTTTTTCCCTTGAATACTACTAGTGCCTTTATTCATACTATAAGTCAGTCTAAAAAATATAGTACTCAAATATATATTCAAACCTGAAAGCATTCAGAGTCTGATGCCGAGAAACTCACATACTTATTCTTTCCTTTATACAACCTGTTGGGTTTGAGAGGCTTAATACTTTCGTCCTTTGAATCAATTAATATTAAAGCATGTCGCTTTTGTAGTATTACTTAGATGGCACACTGTTTTGGGGCATTACTGCCAGGGACACCTGAGAAGGACGTGTGTAGTCATTTATGAGTCTGAATATTCAACATAACATTAAAGTAAGCTGCATTTTAGTACATACAACGCCTTCCTGACAATTACATGAAGTGAGATACTGTTCTTGATTGGTTCAGTAGCCTGCCACTGAAGATGATACAGGTTAATCCCTAAATTATATCGAGGTTAAAGCTGCTGTCTTATATTCACATTATTCAAGCCACCAAATAAATAGAAGACAGGGTCCGTGAAGAGCATGTAGCACACATTGCACATCTCATGACAGGTAAATGTGCTAAGGTGCTAACGGGTGACAGATACTGCCTTTTCCATCTATGCAAGTTTTACTACATTTAGTGCAGCCTATTTTAACATATGCAATCATCAGTTCAAATCTTGCAGGGTATTTTCAGAGTCTTTTTAAAAACACCATTTTCATGGATCTTATGTAATATAAGTTGGGGTTTTTTTGATGTATCTGTTCCACAAACTAAAACAGTACTTGAGACATGAAAATGAATTTGTGCACTTATCTTCTACATGAAAAAATGGAAATAATCAGATTCATTATAACCACATTATATTTTATAAATATAAAGTAAGCGCTCAGGGAATGAAGTTACTCACACTGTGCTTTCTCCTAGGCTTATTCAGGACCACCCAAACAAGAACTGTGGGTGGGCCTATATTACTGAAATAGGCTGAACTAAAGGCTGTGAAACCTGAACAAATGGGAATTTAGTTTTAGAATACACATATACCAGAATCAGTCAACAATATAATAGCACAGATGTAATATTTTTGACCAGTGGACGAGGACAGTAACCACAGCGATAACTGTTCAACTACAGACGTGAAGTAACAACGTGATTTCTGTCCCACTAATATTCTCTCCATTATCCCACATTTACTATTCTACATAATGGTTATTACAGACAAAAGTAATACCGGCCAGAGTAAATTAACATCAATCTAACTTCTATACCACTATAAAAAGTGTCTCTGTATGACAGTTATGAGCACAGAAGAGAGACTCAGGAAGATCAAATCAAAGCTCTGCATGCCAATAATAAAGATCCCTGTCCTGCTCAGATAACAATAAAAACAATATGACAGCCTTCTCATAGAAGGAGTGTTGGACAAAGATTTTCATAAAGTAAACATTACAGAGGGAAAACTTTGCCTGAGAGAAGCAAGGGCCAGAAAGAGAGGTTATCTGATCTTACAGCAAGTGCTAGGGAGAAAGGAAGAAAAAGTAATCATTAACGAGAAAAAAGTTTTCAACACAAATTTATCAGATTCTTATTTCTGTCCTTCTGAGTCTCAGGAAGCTGTATGTTTAATTTTTCAACTACAGTTTTACATAGAGAGCAGACCTTACTACTCTAGGTAAGACAAAAATAGAAAGTCTGGCAAACCTGTAAAGTGTAATTTGCCAAGGCCATGGAAGTTTTGGCAATTAAATTCAGTCCAAAGCTACTGCTCCTGGGTCTAGAAGTGTTTTAGCAATCTGAGGATATCACTAGAATTCTCCTTCTCATGTGTTTCATGGCACAAAAATGCAATAAAAACCTACAGAAAAACTAAACCCACTTACAACCAGCATCATCTGTTTCCATCACAGTTTAAGTAAGGTGTTGCTTCAGGATGAAATTTAATGCCAGAGAAGTGACTATATCTCACTTCATTATGGAGACACATCTGTGCAACAGTACATTGTGAGGTATAGCACTTTCCATTTGAACATCCTGCATAGACAGTCTTGCATAATGTCTGATCCAAAGTTTTTCCACTAATGCTGACCTATCATTTTTTCACCATGCTGAGATGTCTAGAGTTGTCATTATGTAACTAGAAGTTACTAAATTTGCTATTTTTAATTCTTTACAACTTTCACATTTGTTGACAAATACTTCATCACATGTATCAACCTAATTACACTCCCATTTCCCAACTCTTGGGGACCTTAACTGTTCTGGAAAATGTGAATGTAGTCAGTCCATATAAAATGATGCTTCCTTAGAACGGTGTGCATGCAGTATTTCATTGCTGTATAAATAGTTTTAATAGAAACACACACATTTAAAAAAAATTCTACTTACACAGGGATGTTTTCAAAGGCATCTTCAAAATTTTCCTGCAAAAGAAAAGAAACACTGTTTCAACCAAATGTCAATGTATTTTGGAACTCTCTCCACAACACAGCAGAAAGTTATCATTACCAGATAGCACTTAATTCTCCAACATACAGTAATAATCAGAATATTCACAGTCTACTGGCTTTTTGTTGTGCTTTCAGTGCAAATCATTACCCTGACAGATAGGTTTCCCATAGGCCTACTACATCAGACTACAGTTAAGTTAAACCAAAGACCTCCCGAACTACCACCATGTAAATCACAGAAGGCAATACAGACATGCCTCAGGAGTTTGTGCAGCACATCTGATGTATCCAGGATGCACTAGATCACCAGCATAGCCACACATTAAAAAAAAAAATGAAGTGTTCTAAGCATAGAGCTGATATGCAGGTTGGCCAGAATATATATACTAGATCCAAGATGCATTATAGTTCATGTGTATATATGGCCAGCTCATGCATTAGTAGCAGTTACATGAACAGCTTGGTCCAGACATCCAGAGGATGTCTCTTTCCACTTAGATTCAGACCTTTTTCCACCTAGGTTCAAATTTCAAATTAAAATAAAGAGATGCACAAATATAAAAATGGTCAGAATGTTTCAGCTCAAGGGTAATCTATTTCTGTATCCTGTTTCCAAAATTGGCCTGTAGAAGTGTGCAACAGAGACAATGGGGCAAAGAGCTCTCCCTCCTACACCTTTCTGTCCACCTGACACTTTCCAGCTTTTGGCAACTCAGGAAATTCCAGGACTTGATGTGGTTTGTCTACCTGGCGATTTTCAGTAGATCTTTGTTCCAATACTGTTCCAGTCTCCCCTTGATCCCATGGAGACGTTTTATTCATGCAGTCATAACCTTAGTAAGGAATTTCACAAGTCTGCCATCCATTTTGTGCAGAATACTAATTTCTACTTGAACCTGGCTCCAACTATCTTTGTTTAACAGTCTCTAGCTTTTGAATGGAAAGACAGTGAAGAATCACCTCCTGCTTGCTCTTTCCTTGACATTTACGTTTTGAAAACCTTTGCTATATCATCCAAATCATCTCTTTACCAAGCCAAAGACTGCTACATTACACAGTCACAAAAGCTATTTCCTACTTATGACTGTCCTTTCTGCTCTTTCCATCAGAAAAAAATGGAAGCATGATGGAACAGATTGTTCCAATTTTTAACATATCCCAGGAATAACACTGACTTGGTGTGCAGAGTAAGATAATACAAATCTCACACAGCACGGTAACGACCAATGACACAAGCACTACAGTGCTTGCATCAAACCTTCCAAAGAAGTTTTCAAACCAAAACCAACACTAATAAAAGAAACAACTTCAGTGCCTTGCTAAAACACCAATCACAGCTTACTTCAAGACTGTCCACTCAGTTAAGACAATGCACACATTTGGAATATTGCTAGACTCACTGGCAGTGAGGTGGAGGATCAGCATTTTAATGGTATTTACCTCAGGCATGGTAACACAACATTGAAGCTAACACTCAGTAATACTTCAGAAGACAGATGTATGCTTAATGAATTTTGCATCTCTCAAACTAACCAGAAAATGCAGCTGTTAAATAATCAAAAGTTTGTAAGGATGCATTAGATACTGTTTCTCTGCCACAGGACAAATTCAGCAATACACTATGTGACTTTGACCCACCCTCCAGAAAACGTTACTTCCATTTTTAACCGAGGAAAATTTTCTGTTCAGAAGGAAAACCAAACTGTTGCAACAAGAACAGGACCTTTATCATCCTTCACAGATAGAATATGCTACTATATCAGTTTTGAACTACTGCGATTGCATGTTCTTTACTGCCTGCAGCTGGCACTGCCAAGGAGTAACATAAATGCATTTAAAGAAATTTTATTAACAGACTTGCCAAATTATCTCTTTCAAGCTAAATTTACTGGTTGACAAGACTAAAGTAGGCAGAACGAGACATACTGTGAAGAATACAGTAATCAACTTAGAAAACACCAATAAAATGAAGCCTGATCTGAGGAGAGCTGAATTGAAAAGCTAAACAAGAAACCAACAGGAACAAACATCCTGCACAGAAACCCTGTTACCCGTGTCTCTCCCCATACACTGATAGAAGTCATCATGCTTCTAATAAAGTGCTTCTCTGAAGACTGTTTGCCTCCTTAAGCCACTTCTAGAGACAAGAGGAGAAATTCAGCAAAATAAATAAAAAACCAAAACACACTGACAGCTTTTTGAGCACATTTTTCCTATGAGAATAAACTTGACAAGCAAAAGTCAAGGTACTTTTAACTGTCAAGCACCTATAAAGAATAGTAACAATCAGAAGTTTACACCAAGATGTAAAAATACCTGTGATGTGAACCTCTTGCCTGCTCTTTCAAACCTGAAAGCAGCAGCTATGTACACGAAGAAAGGGAGATACAATTCACACTCTAGATAAGGACCTCCTCCGCCTGGCTCCTACTGAATTTTGTTCCCTGCTATTCACATTGTTGAAATGCATGTCTAAACATTTAGAAAATTAAGTAAAACCTTGGTATTTTTCCCCTATACTAAAGCATAGGAATAATCACAGCCTCTCAAGAGATTCCTCAAGTGAGCTAAAAACAACATTGCTGAAGCTAACTACTTCTATGTTAACAAACAAACCAACCAAAAAACCCCTCAAAAAACCCCTTGGATTTTATAAAGTTCTCCATGCCTTCCCATTCCCATTGCATGCAAAACGGGTATTAGAAGGCATTCAATTTGACGTCTTGTACTCCTTTTCTTAACTGTCTCACGCAAGTCTGTAGTTGTCTCTACGGACTCTCACAGATTCCCTATACATAGGAGAAAGTCGAAGGCACTAGAAGAGAAGCATAGCCATTTTCTCCTCCATTCCATGCTTATCACAGAAAAAAAAAAAAAGTTGCACTATCCTAACATGTAAGGGAAAAGACTGCAATGGAAGTACCCAGAACAGCTCCTCCCAGATCAAGTTCTGGGATTCATCATGCTTCTACCAAGATATAAAAGGTTTCAAAAGTAATCAAAATATATTCACTTTTCTCCAGTAGCCTGTTAAAATTTACTTCTAAATTAAGCCTATTCAAGAAAAGAAAAAAATTAAGAGTGAAGTGTTACATAAAATACAAGAGCATCCTGAAGACTTCACATTTTATACAATATACATACATATACAGGTATCCATATAACATATATTATGTCAATTAAAAAAAAAAAAATCAAGTGATTGATAAAATTTATCCATTCCTCAGAGTACAGAAGCAGCCCAAAAACATTGACAGACACATTCTCGCACATTTGGTTAAAGCCTAGTTCCCATTTTCAGCTGCTCATCCCAACACTACAACTTACAACTGATACAGCTGAATTGCCATAACCAATTTTCAGAGGTGCTTGTTCATTTCAGTCTACAGCAAAGCAGATTACTTAATTCAAGCTAAATAGTTTTATTTAGCACCGATGACAGGCTGCACACAAGTCTCTTCAAGTCTAAAGTTGCATGCAACTAAATCATCTGTATTTGTGACCTATACACTATAGCAGTGTTAGCGTAGTAATACAGTTTCCTTTATTTACATGGCTGGAGAGACTGAGGTTAACAGTGTCCTGCATTCATTTCCTTCACCTGACCCAGGTCCATCCTGCAGCAAGTCCCAAAGGTCCTCCTCCAGTACGTCCTTGTTATAACAGCCACACACATTCAGCAGAAATCTTCAGGAAATGCAAACTCCAGTTAAATCCACAAAAAGGGCAATACAACTTTTTTTTCAGTATTCTACTCAGGAAAAGAAATCTATTAACATTTAAGTCAATACCAGGAGAACCATGTCTCAGTACATAATGCAGCTAATGCTGCAATCCACAGATTTTTATTGCACCTTTTCCAGAGAACACGTCAACCAAAGAATTTAAAACATGAATTTAAATAAAACTGCCACTAGATGGCATGACAAAAACCAATTCAGACCTTTCCACAAATTTGGGGAAAAAAAAGGCAAAAGATTTCACAAAATAAAGCTGTCTCAAAATTATTTTTCTTGCATTTTAAAGCTTAACCATTTTTAAGGAGGGTAAAAAGGAAGACCCAGGGAACTACAGGCCAGTCAGTCTCACCTCCATGCCTGGCAAGATTATGGAGCAGACTCTCCTGGAGACTATGCTCAGGTACATGGAAAATAAGGAGGTGATTGGTGACAGCCAGCATGGCTTCACTAAGGTAAATCATGCCTTACAAACTTAGTGGCCTTCTATGATGGGGTTACAGTGTTAGTGGATAAGGGAAGGGCAGCTGACGTCATCTACCTGGACTTGTGCAAGGCATTTGACGCTGTCCTGCACAACATCCTTGTCTCTAAATTGGAGAGACATGGATTTGATGGATGGACCACTCAGTGGACAAGGAATCGGCTGGATGGTCACACTCAAAGAGTTGCAGTCAACGGCTCAATGTCCAAGTGGAGACCAGTGATGAGAAGTCAGGGGTCAGTACTGGGATCAGCACTGTTCAACATCTTTGTCGGCGATATGGACAGTGGGATCGAGTGCCCCCTCAGCAAGTTTGCCGACAACACCAAGCTGTGTGGTGTGGTCAACATGCTGCAGGGAAGGGATGCCATCCAGAGGGACCCTGACAGGCTGGAGAGGTGGGCCCGTGCGAACCGCATGAAGTTCAACAAGGCCAAGTGCAAGGTCCTGCATGTGGGTCGGCACAATCCCAAGCACGACTATAGGCTGGGCGAGGAACGGATTGAAAGCAGCCCTGAGGAGAAGGACTTGGGGTATTGATTGATGAGAAGCTCAACATGAGCCAGCAGTGTGCGCTTGCAGCCCAGAAAGCCAACCGTGTCCTGGGCTGCATCAAAAGAGGTGTGACCAGCAGGTCGAGGGAGGGGATCCTGCCCCTCTACTCTGCTCATGTGAGACCCCACCTGGAGTACAGCGTCCAGCTCTGGGGGCCCCAGTACAAAAGAGACATGGAGCTGTTGGACTGGGTCCAGAGGAGGGCCATGAAGCTGACAGGATGGATGGAGCACCTCTCCTATGAGGACAGGCTGAGAGAGTTGGGGTTGTTCAGCCTGGAGAAAAGAAGGCTCCGGGGAGATCTACTTGCGGCCTTCGAGTACCTGAAGGGGCCTACAGGAAAGATGGTGAGGGACTGTTTATCAGGGAGTGTAGTGACAGGATGTCCTGGTTTCAGCTGAGAGGATTGATTTTCTTCATAGTAGCTAGTGTGGGGATACGTTTTGGATTTGTGCTGGAGACAGCATTGGTAATACAGAGATGTTTTTGCTCTATGGACCTATTGTTGAGCAGTGTTTACAAGGGGCCAAGGCCTTTTCTGCTTCTTGCACTGCCCTACCAGTGGGATGGCTGGGGGTGCACAAAAAGTTGGGAAGACACACAGACAGGACAGGTGACCCAAACTGACCAAAGGGACATTCCACACTATATGACGTCATCCTCAGTTTATAAGGAGCTTGGGGGAAGGGCATTCGGAGCAATGGCGTTTGTCTTCCCAAGTAACCGTTACGCACGATGGAGCCCTGCTGTCCTGGAGATGGCTGAACACCTGCCTGCCCATGGGAAGTGGTGAATGAATTCCTTGCTTCGCTTTGCTTGTGCGCACGGCTTTTGGTTTACCTATTAAACTGTCTTTATCTCAACCCACGAGTTTTCTCACTTTCGCTCTTCTGATTCTCTCCCCCACCCTGATGGGGGGAGTGAGCGGCTGTGTGGTGCTCAGCTGCCGGCTGGGGTAAAACCACGACACAGGACAAGGGGTAATGGGTTTAAACTAAAAGAGGGTAGATTTAGATTGGATGTTAGGAAGAAATTCTTTACCGTGAGGGTGGCGAGGCACTGGAACAGGTTGCCCAGAGAGGTTGTGGATGCCCCATCCCTGGAAGTGTTTAAGACCAGGTTGGATGAGGCTTTGGGCAACACGGTCTAGTGGAGGGTGTCCCTGCCCACAGCAGGGGGGTTGGAACTAGATGATCTTTAAGGTCCCTTCCAATACAAACCATTCTATGATTGTATTCTATGATTCTATGAACTATGTTATCTTCATTTTTTTCTGGTTGCTCATGGTACTGTTTCACATCTTTTTGATGCATCATTTTCAAGATGTGAGCAGGTTTGAAAAGAATTAAGTTTACACAACTAAGAGACAGTCACGTTTTGCAAATCCAAGAAAGTCAAAGCCAGACAGGGCATAAATGGACATAGTGTGTTAATGCAGAAAAACTGACCAGAATTCCTGTACTCTTCAGCAATAAGAGCAAAAACCATTCACAGCAGACCACACTTCAATGGCAAAACAATGTGCAAGAGAGACAAACTACTACAGAATGTTTATCCGTGACTGTACTTCTGTTCTAATACACTGGTAGACAGTGGAAACAACTGCTTGCCTTGGTTATGACAGCAATCCTAGCATCAGAAGTGAACTCTCCTTTCTTCCACAGTCATTGTTAGTCATTTAACTTTAAGCATCTTTTAGACTATATCCTGTGACTCTGTAAATTATTAAGTTTGCTAATCGTTTTGTCAAGCTAAGTGTTTAAACATTTGTTCTTTTCAAAGTGAAGCAGGCAAACTTGGTCAATCTAAATTATTCCTTTAAAATCCAGATTTATGACAAGATGTAACTACCAAGTAAGGTATTAACCATCTAGATTCTCCCCACTGACAACATAACATCAGAAAACTAAGTCCAATAATATCTAGAAGCACTAGCCATGATTAGGAGTCCATACTAGATTGGACAAGGAAAAAGATAAAGCACCTTATCTCAATGATATCAACATAACATGAATAAGGGGGCACATTGATTCAACAGACAAATGAGACCATGTAAGATAATGGTGAAATAATACTAGCCAGAACTAAATACTGTTGCTATATCACGTTTACCTGCCTAGTCACAGCTTTATTTTGTAGGTCCTAAATAGAGCACAGTTTTAAGGAAATTCCTGAAGAACCATAACCTTAACAGTAACTCTCCTACCTGGAAAGCCCACGTATTAAGAAATTGCAAAGCATGGGAATCTTTGAAGACAGTTATGTATTTAACAAGCACACTTGTTCACTTTAAGATGCTTTTAGTCCTGATGTTTTTGTCCAAATTGCTATTCAAGTATGGGTACATCTAATTATTTTTGTCCTCTTTTGCCTTCTGTAATTCAGTCCCATACCATCCTTCTCCTCAAAAAAATCAGTGCTGGGTGAAAATGATGCAGGGCCAACCCAAGACACTGTCAATAGCCATGCTGCCCTGCGTATCTTGTGCCTGCACCTGCCGCGGGAAGCACAGTTGACAGTTTGGAAGTTGTTGGCTGGATTCTACATAAAAAGAGGCTTCACTGAGAGGTCTAAAATGTCTCAACCCAACAGGAAGGATAACACGCCTTGCACTGCATTCACATGAAAGTTATCATTCTGTACAGGCATTAATCTTACTGGACTTCAGGGAGTTTAAACAAAACTCAGTTGACAAGCTCAGAAACAGCTTTCCAAAACCAGAGGAGATGCACCCTATTCCCTCTGGCTAAAACTGTCCAGACTCATCCAAAAGGGCAACAGCATATCCAGTGCATGTGGGGGTATAGACTAAATCTCTTTTTCCTTGTTAATATTGAATACAAAGAAAAAAGAGTGACTATGGGAAGACAATGGGGGAGGTATAAGAAGAAACTATTCTACAACACTCATACTATGGATGAGAGGCCTTCCATATGATCGTTTCTACAACAGTTCATTTCCAGACAGTTTCTACAAGTCAGCAGTCACTGCACAGTTTTATTACCGAATGGGACAGAATATTAAAAAAAAAATACTTTGAGCAAAATCTAAGTACATACACTGGCTGGTTGGGTTTTTTCTTTTCTATTATGTAACTTGGTAAATACTCATTTCTCATCAGCCTCAGCCGGGACTACATTAAAAATGATTCAAAAAAACTAGTGGCTAAAAATTTTAAACTCCAGGCCCACAGGAGCAACAACTTAAAATCACTGGGCATTTAAAACTTTCCGGACAGTATAGCAATATGCAAGCTCCTAAGAATATTAGTCAAGGACACAAAAGAACAACATACCATCTCTCCCCTTAGTTGACTTCACTAAACTGAGAACTGCTAACAGAGGTTGGAAAATCTCCTGAAAAAACACCAAGAAAATTAGCAAAACTCCCATACATCGGAACTCCAAAGTCCACTGTCAGTTCTCTACTCAAGCATTTTGCATTATAAAAATATTGAGATTTTCTTAGTCCTTCAAGTAGACTCTGAAACTTTAGCCAAAGAATTACTAGAACAGCCCAGAGCTACCATCACAGCAAGCAGAAAAAAAAAAACACCAAAAAAACCCCACCACAAAAAAAAAGAAAAAATATATTTAATTAATAAAGAATTAGATCAGAATTGACACAGTTTGAAAAAAAATGGTGATTTGAGAATATTAGAAATGTCTCTTGGTCAAAGGAACTGTAAAGACAAACACTTCAGATTTGACAAGCCCTTTTTTTACATGCTGTGCTAATCTAGTTTTTAAGATGTACCTGATAAAACATACATTATGTTAAGAATTAGCTGAGAAAACAAGAGGAAAAGCAGTTGTCAGTGGAAAACAGTAATTAAATTGTTTCTAACATAATTTCTCCGAGGCTTCTTTCTGTTCAATACAATTTTTAATCGATAGTCTTAAAACAAACGTAATGCTAACAAAATGTTCAGCCATAAAGAATTAGTGGACTACAAGTCAGACTAACATAAAGTACACTCCCTTTAAGTGACTGGCATCATTGAGTAAGTAAGCTCCAGATGAGAAGATACACACGTAAAAATCATGTACGCAGGCTGAGGTTATATTATGGAAAACAACAATCCTAAGAAAGACTGAACAGTCATTTTGACAAGAAATTCAATATGAATTCCTTCTGTTAATGTGATCCTCAAATTAATCTGCAAACAGTAGAAAAAATAGAAAACATTAGTGCCCAACATCAAGAGGATGAAAACTGTAAAATTTTGTAGTTTCCTAGAGTTCAACCTTCCTGAATGTTGATAAATATGTAACATAACAGAAAAGATCCAATTAAAATAGTTCAAGAGGTAGAACACATGACATTTTAAGAGTTACTTAAAAGTTCAATCTTTTTGATTCACCAAATGTAGGACAGCAGAAATACTTATTATCTGGCTTATATAAACAAACTCACAGAAACAAAATCAGTACCAGGCAAAATCTCTCCGGTTTCTTGTAAACATTAGTCTTCCATCATGCCTTTTTTTCTACTGCATCAAATTCACATTTTTCAGGCAGAGTGGTAACTACTGGAGCACACCAGCAAAAATAACCATGGACACTGTCTTTCACATCTCCAGATTAAGTGTCTGAAAAGCTCACAATATTAGTTCAGCTAAGCACAAATTACTAGGTTTAACACCAGCCAAGTTTCCTAAAACTGATGGCTTTTGTTACACAAAGAGCAATTATCTGTAGTTCTGACATTACTTTATGGAGAATTCACGCAAATCAACACATAAGCTGTGACTTGAGCCAAAGATGTTTTTATGGAATCAAATTTACTGTCAGAATCCCTTTCATAGAATCAAAACAATAATGTGTGCATAGATTCCTTTTTAAGTAGAATGGTTTTGATCTTGTAGCTTTAACCAACACCTTCTTGATACCTCTTTCCCTCCCAAACCACTTCACAAAAAAAGCATCAAATATTGGAAATGACTGCTTCACAAAAAAGAATGATGGAGATGAAAAACAGGGCAAGCTCACTGGTCTAAAGTTGTGAAAGTTCAGCTTGTAATGCTGCTCAGTTAAAAATACATACATTCAGCTAAGGAAATTGTGGGGGTTTTGATTCACCTGCAGTAAGAGAAGTAGGGTAACACATCTACAAACTTCAGATAGAACCTGCACGAACTAAAAAAAGAAAAGTAATTCTGAGAACTTGACCTATGCAACATAATCTGTTATGGACACCTTTCCTGCGTACTAACAATCGGATGACTGTGTCACATAAGGACAGAATTCAACTGTTCCTTAAATGGGCAGTGGCATGAGAAAACATTACGTAGGACTCATATTTTTTCAGATGTTAAGAGAGAAAGTAATTCCCAGCGTTACAGTAGGACCCAGAAGCTAATGTGTCAGTTATCTTGAGCTAATTCATAAAGCACTGATAAAAAGAATTAGTACTTTGATGAGCCAAATAACATTCAGATTTCTTTTCATTAAAAAATATAAATGCTTTTCACTTCCTAGTACTTACTCAGAACTGAAAGTACTTTGCACTATAAAGAGTTTAAAAATCACAACTTTTTAGCTACCACTTCATTAGATTTGACATAGTAACTTCTCAGAGAAAAGAGCAGTCCAGTTTACAAACTAGCAGAAAAGAAAAGTAACCTGGGAATTAAACTAAATCTTAATGCTTACTGTCAAAAAAACCCAAACATATGAGAGAAAAGGTGTTTTGATGTAGAGAAACTTGGGGGACTAGACGGAAGAGAAGACTTCCGCAATCCTTCTTCTCTGTCACCTACACAGGCTTTATTTGCCAGTGTGACACTGGATCCTGGTATTAACAATTCATAGCCTAGGAACAGAAACACATGTAAAAACACTCAGTTCAAAGGGGAAGGAGACGATACAGCTGTTACAAAGGAGGAAAAAGATTTCCCCTTCCCAGAGACAGAAATAGTCTTGAGGCAGAAAGAAATTAATTGAAATGCACAAGTTCTGTTCTACTTGTTACAAACAATTTTTACAGGAAAAGTAAAAAATGAAATTTGTTTCTCTAAAGGAAAAAAAATGCACAAGTTTTTGTGCTTAGGTATTATCTCAGAACTGGTTTGAACTATAAATGTAACCCATCTGCTTTTTTAAAATTGTTCTCAGGAATATTTGCATATCAGTGTTTTTCCAGAGAACTGATGGGACTGATTGGTGGCTGGTTTGGAGGAACTGCATTTTGCTAGATGTCTTCCGCTGCAGATGAAGAACCTCAGCTGTCTGAAGCTAAAGATCAAACTCAGTAGTTCAGACTTCCCTATTCAATCTCATCCACATAGAACAGTATGCCACATTCAAGATCTTTACTAATGTGAGTGATCTGGTCAGGAGTCATGCTTTAACAAAAAACAAAACAAAACAAACCCCACCAGACCAGGAGTTGGTAAGGTAGAAACCAGCTTTACTAGAAATTTCGTTAACTAAAGAGTTGCTGAACAGTTAGCAATCCAAACAAACTTCAGTTTCATTTAGCTCAAAAATTAGATGTCAGTACCCACAAGAAAAAAGGTTTCTCCATTACAGTCTGGAAAGCAGTGGCCTTTCAATGCAACTGGTCACCCCAAAATTACCAGAAGACATAAAAATTTAGTCTTAAAAATCCACCCTCCATTTTTTACAGAAAACAAGTATTTGTAATGAAAGCATCTGCCATAATTAAGTACAACTAATCAACACATTTTAAAAAGTGGACAATTCCTACTTTGCCTTCAGCTGCATGCAAGCTGGACTATTCTTAAACAGCACAGAGCCACACTGTATGAACCAGGGCAGGAATGTGAATGAACATCAACTGAAGGAATTACATTCAGCGATGTCAGCTGTAGTGGGTCGGACTGGTTACATACCAGAGGGAACAAGAAGATGAAGGTTTTTCTGAACCTACTTCTAAGACACAAGGCAGTCACACTTTAGTAAACTGACATCAGTCTCACTTGTTCTGAACACAACTGGCTGAGCTTGTGCTGTTTTAGACGACACTTCTTCATGACTGTAAAGTGGAAATAAGCAGATTCAGTTACCCACTGAGAAAGTAAAGCGTCACAATATACTTCACTGTAATTGACATGCAAATAGCTGCTGTCAACACTTATTCATGTTCAGATTCATATCCAACATTTTGCACGTAAAAACAAGAGTAGAGTTTCAGTTAAAGCTGGCTGAATACCAAGCTGGCTTCCCTTACTGTTTACACTGGCATCTTCCTGCTATTTGACCCGCAGTCTCACCCGCAGTTGTTTTTCTACAAAGAGCACTTCTAAAAGTAAGCTTTCAAATATGCTTTATTGCAGCATAGAACTTCATTGCTGCAATAAAGCTTTTTTTGTTTAATTTTTAAATTAGTTCATCATCTTTCCTGTCCGTCTCACACACATACCCTCGGGCACCCCCAAGACCAAAGGAGTGTCATGCAGGCTTATATTTGTTTGTGACAGTGTGGTGGGTTGACCCTGGCTGAGGGCCAGGTGCCCACCAGAGCCGCTCTATCACTCCCCTCTTTCATTAGACAGGGGAGAAAAGGTACAATGGAAAAAAAACTTACGGGTCGAGATAAGGACAGGGAGAGATCATTCTCTAATTATCGTCACGAGCAAAACAGACCGACCTTAGAGAGGGAATTCATCTTATTTATTACTAAGCAAAACAGAGCAGAGGAATGAGAAATAAAACCAAATCTTAAAAACACCTCCCCCCACCCCTCCCATCTTCCCGGGCCCAACTTCACTCCCGGCTTCAACCTCCGCCCTCCCCAGCGGCACAGGGGGACGGGGAGTGGGGGTTACGGTCAGTTCATCACGCGGTGTTTCTGCCGCTTCTTCATCCTCAGGGGGAGGACTCATCGTTCCCCCGCTCCAGCGTGGGGTCCCTCTCACGGGAGACAGTCCTTCACGGCCTTCTCCAACGTGAGTCTCCTCCACGGGGTGCAGACCTTCAGGAGCAAACTGCTCCAGCGTGGGTCCCCCACGGGGTCACAAGTCCTGTCAGCAAACCTGCTCTGGCGTGGGCTCCTCTCTCCACGGATCCACAGGTCCTGCCAGGAGCTTGCTCCAGCGCGGGCTTCCCACGGGGCCACAGCCTCCTTCAGGTGCCTCCACCTGCTCTGGCATGGGGTCCTCCACGGGCTGCAGGTGGACCCTCTACACCCCCTCATCCTCCCTCCATGGGCTGCAGGGGGACAGTCTGCTTCAACATGGTCTTCACCACGGGCTGCAGGGGAATCTTGCTCCGGCACCTGGAGCACCTCCTCCCCCTCCTTCTGCACTGACCTTGGTGTCTGCAGATGTTCTTACATCTTCTCACTCCTCTCTCTGGCTGCAAAAGCGCTCTCTAACTGTTTTTGTCTTTCTTAAATATGTTATCACAGAGGCGCTGATTGGCTTGGCCTTGGCCAGCAGTGGGTCCGTCTTGGAGCCGGCTGGCATTGGCTCTATCAGACACAGGGGAAGCTTCTAGCAGCTTCTCACAGAAGCCACCCCTGTAGTGCCCCCCCGCTACCAAAACCTTGCCACGCAAAACCAACACAGACAGGCACCAGAAAAAACAAACAAACCACATACTCAATCAGGAGTTCCCAGCCCAGCACACATGCACCAAAATACACTCCTCATTGAAAACCTTTGCAGAGATTCTGTATGTCACTATTCCTGATCAATTTCATTGGACAAAACTGATTGCTGAGCAATTCTAAACTGAAAGGTAAATACAAACAGATGCACCTTGGCTGGATACATCTTCCATTTCATACTGTAGGAAGAATGATTTGAGAAGAATGCGAAGGCAACTAAGGAGACTGAGAGAGTAGAGACAATACACAACCATTCTTCTCAAAACAGACACTTCACAAGGGAAGACACTGTAAGCTTGTCAACTCTAGCCATAAGAAAGATTATTCAACCAAATTAATTCTTCTTGCAGCAGACAGGCCTCAGTCTTGCAAGACCTTTATATCAAGCTCATTAAAATTTTTACAAAAACTTCAGTGTCATTTTTCAATCATTCCACAGAAATTACATAAAACCTCATTAAAATTAAAAAAAAAATTAGTATGTTATATCTATAAAATTGGTAAGACCCTTGTGACCAGTAAGTACTAGGTACATCTGTATTTTCCAGGACACGGGACACAACACGGATGAGATACCGCTGTTGAAAGGCAAAGCTGGTAAAGACTTTCCTACTTCCAGCAATAAACATTCAGCAAACTTCTATCAGCTTCCAAATAGACTATTCACTTAATTTTTTTCATTCATTAGAAGAGGCACAATAAGAGGTTTCAGAGACACAAGCAGAGGGTACTTTCAGAAAGCTGGTGTCTTACCAAAAGTAAGGTGTTAGGGTAGAGCATCAGAGACAGAGTAAGTGTTTGCTCTCTCAACTTGCTTGTATGCAGACAAGGCATGAGCAACTTGAAAGTGACTAGCCTTCGTGTGACTCAGATCAAAAAGCTTTGTCTTATCAATTCTGGCAAAGTTAGTATTTCACAGCTAGTGACAGTTCACCATTCTAGTTCAGAACCGGCCATCTCTCATCAAATTTAACTTTCCATGACTGGCTAGCCTTCACAGAAACTTCAGCTGAGTCTAAGCAAAGGATCACTAGACAGTTTGTTGCTAACAAAGCAGCAAATGAACTGAGCAGTTGACCCAGCTGATCAACATTAGAGACAGCAAAAAACTACAACCAACTAGTACTCAAGAACAAGGGGCTAAAGAAGTGGGAGGTAAAACAAAAAGCATTAAGAAGGTAGTAAACACAAATATCTAATGCTGAAACAGATTATTAATCAAGACCATTTCAAAGGTTTTAAGCCACCAGTCAAAACACGTGGTAGAAGAAAGAAATAAGGAATAGCTCTACGCTTCAAGCAATGCAGAAACATACATATTTCTTGATAGGCAAGGCTTAATCTCTTAATAAAAAAAAGTGTTGGAAGTCAAAAAGACTCTACAAGTTGCATAAAAAAAAATAAGAATCTGTTCTCTGGTTTTGTAAAAGCCATGAATCAACTTGTCAGTTATCCTGAAGACCATCTTTCCAAAACACCTGGCTGTCATAACAAAGAATCACTCACTGATTTCCTCCCAATTCCAATGCTCGAAGAGAAACAAATGCCATTGCTTTCACTAGATGAAAGGGTATCAGCTATACTTCAATGGCATAATGCTTGATGCCATGGCTGTAGGCTTTGGAACACTTCTAATATAATTTTTTCCAGGACAACTGCTGTCTGATCTACCATGAAGAATTTCAGAACTTATACAAGGAGGCTTTCTAAAGATCTCATTTAAATGCAACTTCAGTTATACTTCCAAGATTCTTATCTCATTCACATAACAATGTATTTTATAGGTTTTAAAAGAAAAAAAGAGGGGGCAAAAAAGCACACACAGATCAGTCCAACCAGAAAAATAAGAACTGCTCAAGTCACAGCTATACTGCAATCTGCGGTAAAAAAAGAATGCATGATCAGCATAAGGGAGTGCTGTTGCTACAGCATTCAGAGAGAGGTTCTATTATTACTGCTTGGTATTTGGTACAACTGGAAGTAGTTTAAAGAACAGGACTCAATTTATTTTTAAATAATAATAAACTCGCAGTGTCAAGCGAATAGAATGTGAGGTCTCTGAAGTGTAACATCAACTGTGCTTGTACCATGAAGAGGGTCACCTATGAAAGTGCAAGCAAGAGGACTATCAGTGCTTTCCATAGGTTTGCCATTAGATAAAGTTTTAAAAGTGTATCAGAATTACTAGTAATATGTTCTCATCATAACAAGAGTTAGCGTCGAGTTCTGCAGTCCTGGGCATACGAGGTTTATCACTGTTTGGTGGTGTTTTTTTAGGAAAAAAATATGTTAAAAAAGTATTTGCAGTTGAGATTTAAATGCGCTTACTAAATTTCTAAGCTTTTATCCAGCAAAGATCTCTTGTTAGCATACAACAATTTCCAAGCTTTGATGAGGTCTCTAATCCACAATCAAATTAATGTTAAGCATGAGTAGCTTTCAGCAGGAAGCAGAAAAACTTCAGTTCCAGTCTCCCTGTCCTCACCCCACAACATGCCTGACTTTTTGTAATGCAATGTACCATGTTGAAGACAGGAAAAAAACACCACCAAACCACCACTAAACAAAAAAAACCCCCAAATTCACATAATTTTTCCTTTTTTTTTTTTTTTTAGAAGAATCTCCAGACATCAGAATGGATGAAACAGAAAGGCATAGTGTAAATCAAGCTGCAATTACTCATTGAGTGTCAGTCTTGACTCAGCATAAGAAAGTAGTACACACAGTGGAAATCATTTCACAGTGAAGGAAAAAGGGTAAAATATAAATATCTAAGAGGAAGAGCACATTGTGTTGTCCTGAACTTTACTAGGCAATTTCAAATAAAAATGCTTGATGCTCACTGCTTTCATAGATTTCTAAATCTACCAGGAAAAATCCTAATTATGTAACGGGTTCACCATGCACTTACTACAGATTTAACCAGGCAAAAGCATCACCTCTTATGAATTACAGTTCCCCTAGAGGGATATTTTGACAGTGTTCCAGAATGCTTACCAATTACAATGTAATCAACAATCCTAAGTAAGTCTCATCATAGAGTCACCACCTTGGAACTACTGATATTAATACTTTTCAGAGATGACCCTAATCTGGGGAACAAAAGATGTTTACCTCATATTAAAGATATTGTCAAAAAAAGAAAAATATGAAAGAGACATTAATATGAGCATCTTGAGTATTAACCTACCCTTGTCTCCCACAGGTTAAATATCCTCTTGACTATACAGCTGGTTACTCATTTACATAGAATACAAAAGCAGTTGCTGCATATTTAGCACCACAAAGTTCTATTTTATAGTGAAAAGCAATTTAAGCAATTTTTCTTAAATGGTTCATTTCCCTTAAAAGGTGGTCTTGCTACAGTAACAGTAATTCCAACAATGCTATTTACGATAATGTTGTTCTCATTACAGAAGTTGAAAGTCCCTATGGATATATTCTGATACACCAGCAGTACCAACTGCAATAACAAAACAGCAGAGCTTTAGAAGCCAACATTATGTACAGTTAGAAGTGCCTGTAACATAGGATTAAAGCAATGACTTTTGTTCAAAGCACAGTTTGTTCCCCCATTGCAAGACAGACACAGGCCACCTTCCATACCTCCTAGAAACATTCAGATTTTTTTTATTAACAGAAAAGCATCCTCTTAAGGACACAGCAACTGAGCTTCATTACTAGTATAAAAACTACTAGCTGATTTACACACATGTTCAAGAGTTTGTTGTCTTTCCACCAGAAAAAGCGAGACAAACAGCTAACACAGAAATATAGTGTCACATTCAGATCAAGTGTCACATTAAATTACACTAAGCAGAATCAGATCTTGACTTAACCAGGCAGTAAGCTAAAGTGTTAGTTCTTCCTAGGCTACTTACAGGCAAGCACAAACAAAACACATTCTCATCTGAAGTTATGAGAATAACCCTCACCAAAAAAAATCACAAGCAACATGTGCCTTCAAATTTCATTAACATAAAGTAAGAGTTAACCTATTAACGTCTCCCTTAAGTTTTGTTAATGTGTCAAGTGACTATGACTTTCCTTCTGCAGTCAAGACTCACCCTACTTTAATTCTTCATCCAGTCTATTCCCACACAGAGCATGGTATTTCCTCAGACACTGCAGGATAGCTGCAGGATTCAGAAGACAGACACCAAATAGACTACACAGATGCACTGAACGCAGCATGCATTTCCCCATATAGAAGTCTTACAATTTACTTGTGCATTGAAGCTTGTCAGAAAAGTGCAGTTTCTACCCCTCACCCCTGCACACTCCCTGTACAGCTCACTGATGTAATGAGGAATTTATAGCCTTTCTAAGTTCTAGCTGGAATGTAATAACAAGGACAGAGTAAATATACAGTTGTCACCAGATTCATCACTTCTGCCCAAAGGGTCACTTTACCAGAAACGTAAGGGAACAGTATGTCAATGCCTCTAGGCAACTGCTCAAGCACACATGCTCCCTCTCCTCCTCCTCCGGAGAGGGTTATAATGCTCTTCTGGTGCTTTGCTCTGCAGCCTCACGGGCAATCAGAGCATTGGTTCCTTGACACCAAGCCCGCACCGCAGCAAGTGTACATTGAACTGGCCGTCGTGACTCACGCTGTGCAAAAGGAAATCCACATGATCACACGGTGCAATCTAAAGCACTGAACCTCCGCACACCACTTCCTCCTGTCAGCACCCACAGAGACAAAACCAGAAAATCTAAACCTGTTACACAAGGCATAAGAGTACTTCTATGGAAGGAGATGTTATCAGCCACACAATTATTGCAGGCTGCCAGAGAACTACTTATGTCACAACTGATCTCTGCCTGTTGCTGGTATCTGTATCCATTTTCACTATAGCCCATGGTCATTATATAATAAAAAGGTTTTTCCTAATTTGTAGAAGTTGTTGCAAAACTTTTTGAAATCTCACGTGACTTTTTAATTACTTCTTCAGACCATGCAAAAAACATTTACCAAAGGGCAAAATTTCAGAGAAGAAAGATACAATTTAAGCCAATTTCTGCAACTACTAAAACATAAGTTCAGTAGTTTCCAGAACTCACCTATGTAATCTAAGGAGACCAACTACTACTGTAAAGCATGATCTACACAGATGCAAACTGTAAAACTCATATGAAGCTTACCTTCCCAGCATAAAACTGCATGCTCTGTTGCCCCTACAGCACAGTCCACAGCTAAAACAAACACAAAAGTCAAAAAAAACACCCCACTTTGTGTTTGACTTCAGTCAAGGACAAGAGAAGCTTGCTTCGGGACATCCTGTGTTGCCATCAGAAGATGTAACCTCAGCTTCCCCTTCTTGCACTCTACCTGTCCTTGTAACAGCAGGGGACTTCCACAAACACAAACGAACACACACCACGAAAATTATGTGGGTTTAAAAAAAGAAAACACAACACAAAACCCAAACCAATACAAAACACTAACAACACTGGAAAAGTCAGCTCTTTCGGGGATATCAGGTGTGTCTCCTCTGCTCCACCAGGACAAACACTGACAGGAATTCAAGGCAACTGCAGAAATCCCGTTGGCCAAGCGGGGTTGCTTTTTGTAGAGAAACTAGCTAAAACGGACCACAAACTACATCCCACAGTCGCAACTCTTAAACCATTAAGAGAAAGCACACAAGCCCTTTCCTACTACCCAATCGCTAGTACCCACGCTTTTTTTTACCACTCCTTCACTTGTGCCAATGCAGTTCCTTTGATGACACACCTGTTAGCTGAACAACTTAGTTGATTCAGGATGAAACTCCAAAAGCAAGGCACCACGGACACAGAGCTGTACCGTCTCTCCAGTAACTACTTGTATACTTTCCCTTAGGGACACCAACATTTTCCTCTTCGCTCAGGCACGTTGCTACTTAAAGCTGCAAGCTCACTTTTTGACTGCTCCAATGTACAAACTCAAAACAAGTACTAATTCAGAAAGCAGTTAGGAGTCCTCCACGGTGGAGCTCTGAACTGCAGAAGATAATAAATACAGATCCTGACTTCTAGGAGGATCCTCCTACCTGGGAGCTGATGTGTGACATTGGCATGACTCTATACTTCTGGTTCCAGCTCACAAAAAAGCACAAAGTTAGGACAACTTGCATTTGCTTTGCACTCCCACTCTGAACATATCACTTAACTCAAATGGAGATAAAAATCCCACCATGCAACTAAGCAAAATGGACTTCCAAACAGCCCACCATAACATTTTTTTTTCCTTTTAACTTGGACCTTAACACTCCTGTGGTGCTCACTTACTGGGAAATGTGTTCACTCTGAAACTCAACTACACAGCTTGTGCTATCCCTTCTACTCAGCATGACTTGAATTTACATAGTTCACATTTAGCAGAAGTCACGGCACTTTGGCAAAGTGTCAGACTAACCATCGCATCTTCCAGAAGTGACTGGCCATGAGCTACCCTGTATTTTCCACTGATAGAGGGAGCTATAGCCATATATAGCTCCTTAATCCAAATTACATTAAAAGACACAGACACTGAGCTGCTGCTGAATCTCTCTTTCCCGAGGTTTTAAAGAGACTTTGCTTAAGCTCAGTAGAACGCAGCTTAACAGAGCCAGCTACTTCAGTGGTGTCAAGTAGCAGTACACAGGCAGATATGTTTAACTGGATTTTCCAGAGTTGCACATGTTTTTCATGCTAAGATTCTCCATCTGGACAAGGCACAGATTTAGATATTCTTTAATACTACATTTAAGCCACTGAGTCTTACCTTAAAGTTCTTCCTCTGGTCCAAGTCACACACTTAAATTTAGCTAAACTGCTTTGTCTCCAAAGTTTAGCTCCTATGCTTGTCACACTTCCCTTGACAAGAACGTAATAATTAACATGATTAACATAAGATAAAAATATAAGGATATAATAATACAATAATTAGAAAAAAATGACTCAAACACTCCCAGTTCTCCCTTAATGCACTTAACTGCATTACTTTTCAAAATATTTTTCTTGCTGGGAAGGCCCTAACAAAATACACTTCATAAAGTATTCCACTATGTTGCAGTTTATTAAAAAAGAAGTAAAAAAGCACTTAAGCTTCACAGCACATACAAATAATGACTTTGAAAAGAGTCGTAGTAACTGTTTTTATGACAAATTACTGTCTCCCCAAATTAAAGTGGGAAAGTTTTGTAGAGAATGTGGAATATTTCGGGTTTTGACGTGTTTCTTCAGTGTCTTCTACAAGAGCTACAAGAACTCTAATGATCTGTGTAAGCTTGCCTCATCTAAAAAGCCTCTTTACCAAAGCCACAAATTGTAATTCTACATCTCAGTATTTTCAGCAGCAAGCTCATTTTTTGCCACAGGACCTCAGAGTAGCCATTTAACAGTGATTTACTATTCATATTTCTTTTAAAAAAATGAAAATATTAAATGAAAAAATTAATTTGCACCAGCCCTGGAAACTTACTAAGTTTACAGAAAAGAAAAAAAAACAAAAACCCACCAACATGATACAGCGAGCAAGTTTAGCTAGCTGCCCCAATGGATTGGGTACCAGCACTCCTAAGGGAGAGAACCCGGATAAAACATCTTCTTCCTAGTCCATTATTCCATGGTAAAAAAAATAAAAGCCAGTGTGACATATTCTACCTTGATAATCACCCTTTTCTCAACTAAATCTAATAGGAATATTTCTTCTGTCCACCTACTACTAGTTACAGCCAAGTATTACTACTCACTTACAGAACACTACACTTCTTAGAACAACCAGCACTGTCAATTGGTGCCAGACACAGAAATTACTGCCTTCAGAAACAGGTGTCCTCCAAACCTCCTCTCTGTTTCAATGACTGTCTTTGTACATCCTCCAATAAGTGGATCTCTAAAGAGCAAAAGTGCGCCTGATGCTGGCTTCTGGGACGAGAAGAAATCAGCAGTGCTGCATGACCAAACACCAGCTTGTAGGTTTATTTATTGCTCTATTGCACAGCAAATGCATAAGAGAAGTGGAATAAAAGCATGATATATTCACCAAAACAAAAAAATATCACTGCTACTAAGGTCTGAGGTATTACATTATCTTCCCTTGCTATGTGGTAACAGCATGGCTTCCTTAGTCCAGAATAAGATGACAGGCAAATCTTCATTTGCTTGATGAGAATATCATGCTTATAAAGCACCTCGTGTTTGGGTACAAATCCACAGGTCTGTGATATTTACTATTGACTTAGCTGAAATGTTTTTTGAACCTGAGAGTGCTTAGAAAAGCAGAAGAAGAAATTTTTAGAACTCACACACAAATTCTCACATTTCTGACTATCCAAGCAGACACCTGACTTGTGCCTACGGCACAAGGGTCTTGGACGCGTGCAGGCTCTAACCAGAACACACGTCAACAGCAGCACAGATCCACCTCCAAAAGCCAATTCTCAGGTCTCCACCTGCAAGATTTTGCTCTCTTTTCAAAATGAGAGCAGCAATCCACCATTTCTGCTCCCTCCAGTATAATAGTTTCTATTAATCCAGAAGAGACAGCAGATGCCCTGACAGATGTGGTCTGTCAGGCTGTATTGCTGCCAACCTGTTGCCAGCAAGTATGATCTTATCTCCACTTTCTGTGCTGATGCCACAGAGGAAGAGAAAGCCCTGTTACTTATTTGAAACTTTCCTTGCTACTGCAAGTCCTTCAGGTTCAGTAAGCTGTAAGAGACTTACTTAACAAGACAGGAGGCAGAAGATCATACATGTTTATCACCTACTCACACGTTGAGTTATCCTAGTCTGTGCTGCTATGTAATGCATGGTCTGCCAAGAAGCAATGAAGTTCCTTTTCTCTTTCAAGAGAAACAAGAACCTCTATCCAAGCCAAGTCATTGGCCTCTAGCAGTTCCAACAAGCCCATCAGGTCAGGAGGTTTTTCCAAGCATACTGGCACCAAAACGTCAACAGAGGAAGAACATACATTTGCAGAACCAAACATGCTTCCACAAAGTCATAATTCTTGCACGGATTTAATAGAACTACAAGAAGCAATCTATTCCCCTTCATGTATGAAGTAGAACTGTCTTTCCACATAGTGGATGGCAAGCTTTTAGCTACAATTACCAAGACAGCTGTACCTGTAAGGAGAGTAACTTTCACTGCTCAGAGTACAGGCTTTATTAAAAGATATTAGATGCTGCTTTCCACAACAGAATAGCAGCAGTTCAATATACAAAGAAAAACCAAAACCTCAAGAAAGAGGCTAATTCTTCTTCTTTGTTCTACTTTTTTTCCATCTATACAGAAAATAAATATCACCACCTCACCTTCCTCACCCCCCCAAATAAAAACCCCAAACAATCCACAGAAGAGAGAAGTAAAAGCAAATTACAACAAACAAATTCATTTCATAGGTACTCACCTCTCCCATAACTTTATCTGTCAGCTCTGCCTCCCTAAGAGGCAACTGGTGCTTTCTACAGTAACACCACATTTTCCCATATGCCCTGTATCTTTTATCCCTCACTCTGAGGAGGAACAGCACACTGATTAACCAAAGTGAACATTAAATAAGAAAGTTTAATTGGAACACGTTACATACACTTCCTCTTCCCCTCCAGGAAATCAATAAAGACTTAAACCACACTTTTTTTTTTTAATCTACTCAGCTTTCAAACTCGGTCACAGTTAACCAAGGGGCTCAAACGGATGAGTGAAGCCAGCCCTAGGAAGCCGAGTAAGAAATTGAAAAATGTGAACAATAAAAATTAGCCCCATCAGACAATATAGATAATATAAAATTGGAATACATATACTTACCTTGAATAGGTGGTCGGTCACAAGGAAAAGTAATACCTCTCAACAGGTACACCCATATGTTTCAAATAAAACTTTATTTCACAAAGAACCTCAGAAGCAGAGACTGCAACCTGATTTTATTTAATAAAGAAGAAATTACTAGTCATGCTTAGTTTTCCCGTGGTCCTTTTCCCATCTGTGCTGCTGGAATAGCTTGCCCCTCATCTTAGATGTACGTGTGCTCTGACAGTAGGACAGGCCAAAACAGGAACAGGAAAAACAGATGAGCTACATGCCAAAGCACAAGCCTTTGGGATAAGCTGACACAAGGAGTTCAAATTTTACATTCTTCAGTTGTGCAAGATCTACTTCTCAAAGACACAAAACAATACAAATCAGATTAGGATGTTTTAAAAACAACCATCCTTCATGAGAGGACGTGCCCTCACTACCCCTTCCTAATCCCACATTCCCAAGATATTTGTCACTTTTTAAGGTGAAGTGGCTTGTTTCCAGTGTCTCTCAGTCTCTGAGGGAGTGCAGCTACCACCGTTTGTCATCTCCAAGACACTTCTTGTAGGCTGGAACTATCAAACAAAACTGGTGAAGAGTCTTCAGCATAAGCATGAGAGAGAGAGAGAGAGAGATAGAGAACAGCCAGTGCTGCACAGCTATAGTATTTATTCTAAAGTACATTACTATATTAAACTACTGGTGGAAAGAAGCGCACCACTAGCATGTTCTTTGATCATAAGCGCAGCAGCTGCTGCGGCAGTGGATGAAAAGCCTGAGTACTTAAACAGAGTACTAACCAGTACCAAACAGCTTTTGAGTTAAAGACAATGCTGGTTCCATTCTGAAATTAGCTCTGAAGATAAACTGTCCAGGCTGATAAACCAGCCTATACAGTGTTTGTCCCTACTTGGGCAGTTCAAGAGAGTACAGCCAGACCTTCATTACCTAAATTTTCCTTAATAGGTTAGTTTAGGGCTGAGGCACAGATTAGCTGAATTGGCCAAGCTGTCCTTAATACGAGCCTTAGAGTTAACCACAGCAAGGGCACCAAATCACTTTCAGATCTGTATATAATCCTTAGTCTGACTGACTGTGGCCAAACAAGACATTTTTTTTAGCATCTAGATACTTCTTGATCATGACCCCTTCTGTCTGGCCACAACCCTCACACGCACAAAGGCTAAGGTTGGGTTTGGTGGGTTTGTTTTTTTTTAATGGATAGGGAATCCCCAAGTAACCAATTAAGCTGGCTTTAAGACTTTGAAAAACCAGGGCAGCACAGAGTGAACTTAATGGGAAGCAGATCTGGCCCACTATTTTAAGTAGTCTTTAGACAGTGGTGCATGTGGGGAGGGGAGAAGGATTAAAGTTTTGCTTGAAGACTCTGCAGTGGCTAGGAGTGCTATTTTACCTTTAAAGTTAAACGTATCTGTCCTACATTTGCAACCTGCTCCAAAAGTATACTAGTATGAGTACTTTTAGTAGGTGAATTCAGTGCCATATAGAGGTTTAAGTGCCAATGGCACATCACGTTCTGAGTTCGCAATTCGGCATTTTCACTCTGATCACATAGCATCCAGGAGACTGCTTCCTAGTAGAGGATGACCACAAACACTAACACCTGGGAAGCAACAGTACACAGGAAAATTCTGAGTTTAATAACCATTTGTTTTCCCAAATGAGCATACCCATAACACTAGCTCATTAACACACCCTCTTCGGCTTAGGTCTCCAATTCCTGTTGGTGATTCTTAACAAAAAAAAAAAAATCAAAACCCCACCCACCTGCCACGTTTGCATTAGCTGGGGAAAAAAACCCAACAACTTATTTACACTTCATACCACTTACTCACCATGCTCACTGGAAAGCCAGAGCTGCAAGACAATGAGGCAATAAATCAGCCAAAAAATTAAATACAGATAAACATGGTATCTGGCACTTCCTTGAGCTGCAAGAAACATAAGGAAATCCACAAATTTTATTCATCAGGGACTACAGGAAGGGACAGCTACCTGCTACCTCAAGCTTGGACTTGAGAAGCAGGGTTCTTACTGGTCAATGTCCTATTAAGGAGGAAATAACTTCAAGGTTTAGCTTAACATATCCTTCTTCAAAGTTTCTGGGATGAAGTAGTACTCAGAAGTCCCTGCAAAGCAAAATTCTATGCTAAAAGCTATGTTGATATAGTACTAAGCATGTACACCTAAATCAGGAAGCAGAGGTCCCATCTGCCATGTTCCATGTAAACAACACTATTAAGATGCATGCAGCTCTTAAGAGCAAAGCTGACAGTTGTTTTTAAGTGTCTTAGTTTTGGGGTTTTTTTAAGTGTTTGTAATGGGTATGATGCTGGGAAACTGAAGTTGGGGAACATTATCATCTCATGCATGAAGTGCTGAAATCATATCTAGCTTATCAGTAAAGACATTCTGATGAACCTGTAGGCAAAGGCACCCTACAGAGGTCTATTACAGAAGCAGTGACCTTCCCCAAGATCAAGTCACCATCTGCCCTCCCTTCCTGAACTCTGCAGTCTCACAGGAAAAATCCAAGCACTTGCTCCATTACCAATTCTGGTCTGTTTCAAACTCCAGAGAATCAAGCAGAAATCTCTGTAAAGAGCATAAGGTCTTTTGAGCTCATCTGAAGAAAGCTTTGCATTTTTTGCAGACTATTGCTCAAATAAAGCTTATTCAAGGTGCTTTTATGCCTACCTTTCTATTTCTTTGTGTGGCAGCTTTTTTCCTCTAATAAAGCATTGACACTTCACAGCAAACTTGGTGAAGAATATTCTTCCCTATTGTTCACACAGGGCAACTGGGCTACAACTAAGTTGCTAAATACCTGTTTTAACAACTGTGAATTTTGACTTCCTTACTGAGAGCAGCAAGAGTTTGTTAATAACGTGTTTTCACTGGTAATACTCCTTATATCGGAAACAAAACTCAGCTCCACAGAGATCATTCTATAATTTTGCAGTGATTCACTCTAGTATACAATGAGATTTAAGCATTTCACATCCTCTTCACATTATGCTTCCACACTATAACCTTAGTAATTAGCAACTTCTATAGCACACTCTGAAATACAGACTAGTGTATATCCCCACCTTCCAACTGAGAAAAAGAACAAGCTGGTTTTTATCATCTCTTCCAAGCATGGCTTCTGCAACTGCCAAATACAAAACACGAGGATTCAACCAAACTACACAGCATACCAAGTCCTACATATACATTTATCAGTTGCCCTGTTGTATGAAATAGTGGCTCACCTCAAAAATGGGGCACTGGCTACATGCTTTTTTTCAAAGTTCATCCTAGCAAGGTTTTTAAAACAAACGAACAAACCCCACCAAAACACACACCCCCCCGACTATTACATAATCATATGATTCATAAGTTTTCTTCAGTAAAGTTCGGCCAGAGGCATGCTTTACCAATCTTTTTGAAGCTGCTGAACGTACACAATGCTAAAATTGTTCATTTGACTGCAGAGTCAGAAATCAAGTCAATATTGTCACATGTGCATGCCAGGACTGTGATTTACTCTGTTTAAAAGCACCTTCCAGTTAGCACTGCCTCAGTTTTGCAGTATCCTTCTCAAAAGCTAGCCTAGGAGATCCCTTACTACCACCAACTTTCCGAGACGTGCTATCAACGATTCTGCTATTGCATTTTTCTGGACTGAGAGGACACGAACAAAGTCTAAAAGCTCAGGTTAAAGGATTTGCATTTGGGCTGTTTAAAAGACCTTTAATCAAAACAACAGGGAAATAATAAACTCCAGTCAATAATACGTCTTACATCAACTACAGTTCTGCCCCATTTCACTTCCCAGCCACAAAACCGGCCCAACCCGCGGGTCCTACGAAGGAGGAACCGCACCCTCCCCGACCACCGGGCAGAAGAGCCTTTCCGTGCCGCCCGCCCCTGCCAGGCGACAACCCCGGGAGGCGCAGCTGCGCCGGACTTCCAGCCCGCAGCAGGCAGCGGTGCCGCCCGCACACCTGCCCTGCGCCGCCCGGGTCGGGGGGGGTGCCCGGGGGGCCGCGCCTCCCGCCCGCGGCCGGGAGAAACGCGCACCGGGGAGGCGGGGCAGAAAACTCGCAGGGAGCAGCGGAGGAGCGCAGCTCTGACGGAGAGATGGGTTTCAAAAAAAAAAAAAAAGAAAAAAAAAAGAAAAAAAAAGAAAGTTTTTTTTTTTTTTTAAAGGAGAAATAAAAACAAAGGCGGGCGGCGAGGAGGGGCTGCCCGCGGCCCCGCCGCCTGGACAACTTTCCCCAACTCCTGGCAGCTTCTCACCCCGCCGGCGGCCGGGCCGGCCCCGGGAGGAGGTGGCTGCCTGGCTGGCCGCCCGCCCGGCCCCAGCGCAGCAGCAGCGTGGGGCAGGCGGGAGGTCGGGATGCCGGCAGAGCCGAGCCCTTGCCCATGCTCCCCCCCCGCCTCTGCGCCGGCAGGGGACGACCGACCGCCGCCCGCACGTCCGAAGCCCTCTCGCCGTCTCCCTCCTGTTACCTCCTCGCCGCCGCCGCTCTCCTCCGTGCCGTTTCCTACGCTCGCCATGTTCCCGCTCCGCTGCCCGCCGCGCCGGGATGACTGCGGCCGCCGCGCCCCGTCCCGCTCCCCACCGCCCGGCGGCGGTCCCCGCCCCCTCGCACTTTCCCGGCCGCCCCCGCTCGGCCCGGCCCGGCCCGGCTCCGCCGCCTGCCCCCCCGCCTTGTCGGTGCGGGGCTGCGCTCGCCACCTCCTTTCCCCCCCGCCAGCCGCCCCACCATTCCGATGACCGCGCCCCCTCATTTGCATCGCAGGCCCCGCCCCCGCCTGTCGCGCTCGGTCGCTCGCGTGGCGCCCCGGCCGCCCCTTGGCCCTGAGCCGGCCGGGCTCCAGCGCTGCCTCAGGGCCGGGGCGGCGGAGAGGTGCCCTGGAACCGGCCCGGCCCCTCGGGTCAGCTGGAGGATGAGGTTGGCCGGTTCGGCCTTTGGGGTGAGCGGCACGTCGTCCGAAACTCATGGCGAGGCCTCTTGCCTCCAGGAGGCCGTGCTCCCTCTTGCTGCCTACGTCCAGCCGGCCTGCGGCTTGCCGCCCCGCACCACCACGACCAGCTACACCGGGCAGAGTGCAGCGGAGCCTCGTTCAGTCATTCCTGCCGTCCCTCTGAGTCCTTGCAGTCCTCTCAGTTACCGGGACCGGTGGCGCCCGGTACACCTGCACCAGTACCGCCAGGTTGGCACTTCTATGCTGCGTACTACCACCCTCCTCGTTGACTTGCCACGGAGCCCAGCTGGCTGCTGCAGAGGAAGGAAAGCGTGAGCTGTGCCACTCTGCTTTGGAGCTCGTCTGAAGGGGCCTCGGCACTGCATGCAAGCAGACCACCCAATGAGTCCATTGTTGTCAGTCTGCTCCAGGTACTCGCTACCTGAAGTCCCGGAGAAACTTGCTCCTATGTTGCTTCAGCACCCTGTGGCCAGGGTCTGTGGAAGAGCCGCTTCATGCTGACCACTACTTGAGAGGAAAGTTTGCAAAGCAGCCTCTGAGAAGGACTGTTAGATTCTCCCACTCTGCCTTATCTTGTTAGTTAACAGTATCATAATGTTCTTTGCTAAAAATCTACCGGCCTCCATTTTTCCCTGTTCTGCCAGCTGAGGTCAAGTTCTACCAAAAACTAGGTAGCATGATGCCCATCTCCACTTCCTACAGGTTAGTTGTCTGTCACAGCCCTTGTTAAAAAATACATACAGTTTTGATATACTGACTTTGATTAGAACCAGAGACAGATGAAGAGAAAAAGAGAACTGAACAGAATCTAACCAGGAGGTAGATAAAGTCTAAGACCTTTTTTGCAAGATTTGGGATTACAGATTAGAGATAAACAAGGTCCTTCAGTCTAAGAAGAGGCAAAAGTACAGGCTTTGAGTGTAGTTTAGCAATTTCAGTGTTCCCATTAGTCTTATGTATACTGCTGTATGCACTCTGCTATTTTTACACAGCCAAGCTAAGTAAAAGGGGGAGGGGAACCTAACTTGAATATGTTCAAGTTAACATAACTTGAATATGTTAACTGCAAGATGGCACTCTTCTCAGTTAAGGTGTTTTCCCATACTCCTATTGCACTTGAGTATGTTTGTTCACTGGCAACTTGGAAGATACTCCAGTGATATTAATACACTTCTCCAGGACTGGTCTGAAGCACATGAAACAGTAGTGCAAATGCAGCAGACAGGCCGATACATGCTTTGTATTTGACTCACAGCACAGTCATGTCTGCCCACGCAGTTCCACCTGAAACTTATGTTACCATTACATCCTAATTTTATACTGTTCACCAGAATTGTACAAGTTATCATCGTCTGTTGAAGACATGACTCCCTTTCTATTTCTCAGCTCCAAAGGCAATCTCTTTGAGATGTCCTTTTGCTGAGAACAGCAAACTATTTCTATTTCAAAAACAGATTTTAGCCAGTATTGTTCTATAACAGAATACTGTGGGGTACATAATATATGAGTAGGATAGCTAACACATAAGGTCTTCAAGTTCTAGAAACATGGTCCTTAAAGAAGAGAACCAGTTATATTATTCCGTAGGAGCCACGCACCTAGGCGGTTACGCACTGCCAGTTCTAGCTACAGAGAGTAAAAATTTAGCCAGATCCCTATGTTCTTGTAGAAACTGTTAATGGACTATAGCACCAGTGCGTTTAGAGTTAGGTTGGCAAAATCACACCCATGTGCAGAGTTTGTAGTCACAAGTCATTACTCTGTGTAGGAGACATAACTGCATGAATCAGAGGTTCAGTTAATATACTCAGCAAGTTCAAGACCAAAGGCTAGTTCAACACCACTTTGTCATAACTAGCTCTTGATACGTTGCATTTATACTGTATAGTATTGTATTGTATTGTATTCTTTCCTCCCCACCAAGTCCTTTAGCTCATTTATATTATTTTGGGCACATTTAAGGCTGTATCAGTGACCTTTCTCTGGTCAGAAAAAAAGGTGCATGCTGAAATAATCATAGTAGAGATAAGTGCATCATATCATTCATGACCCAGGTAACTAAGGCATGAAAATTGATACTGGAGTACAGAGCCATTACTGAGTTTTGCTTGGTCTTTGACAGGCTGCCAGAAGGCAGGCTCCCATTTCAGTCTTTGTAATAATTGTCAAAGGGGCATCTTAAAGCCACTCCCCACAACTGACTTTAATCAGTTTAATCATTCTTCCCCTTCTCCCTTGGATTTTAAGTGTTAGATAAAAGCCTTGCAATATATCTCTTCCTCTTACACTTTTCCATTTGTAAAGAACTAAACAAAAAACACAACTTCTGAAGTAATATGAACAAGAATTAATAGGTCTTAATCCTCTGAGAAGAGAAGCCTGCTGCAGTTCCCAACCAGATCTGGTTTCTATCCACTTGAATGTAGGTATCTGCAGCAAGAATTAGGAAGATTATGAGCTGATTACTAATCTTTTAGAGAGCATTCAGGGAGCATTCCAGTAGACTGCATTGAAAGGATTTTGCTGAGATCTGACAGAGGAGGCAAGACTTTGAGAGACGATTCCCCTCTGGCTATCATAGCTATATAGAATAGAATTTATAGAGTAGAATACAATTTAGAATAATAGAATTATCTATTAATATTATTCTATTATTTTTATTAATAGAATTTATCACCCAGTAAAAGCTTGCCTACATTTCTCCCCATCTTCAGAGCTGTCACCTGCATGCTGCTGTGTTAACACCCCCTGGACATTTGATAGCTCTGCTAGTGTTTCCTTCTGCAATATAGCTGTTCACTGGGAGTCTGCCTCATCATAAGAACTCATAGGACAATGAGGAAAAAGAATTTTTTTTTTGAGCTTCTATAGTTAAATACAGATCTGACAAGAATGAGAAGTCCTATTCTGCCCCTCATGATCAGATAATATAGAAGAATAAAATCAACTTCAGTGTAAACATTTGGTACTGGTCTAGTTTTCTGGAGGACTAGAAAATAGTCCTTGAGAATAGGCCCGCTGTAAAAGAAGCCTAGGAAGTTGCCTTAGTACTCCTGCAGCTACTTTCCAGTAGGGTTAGACTGTCTCAGACTCACCCTGACAGAAGAAGTGTAGATAACAATCATTAAACAATTAGCAGATTCCCTGATGGAGGTAGGGCAAGTGAGCAAGACAGAAACCAAGTCCCAGCTAGTTCCAGAAGTACTGTTTCATAAACTACCTGTTAGAACAAGGAGTACTCTGAGCAGTACAAACTGCATGTAAATCTACCCACGCAAATACGCTGTGAAAGATTTGCTGAGAGAGTAAGAATCGCTACATTTGAGGAATACTTTTCAAGATGAAGAGACTGACATTACTGCTGCACTGAGTTAGAAGCCAGCTAAGTAGGGGGGGGGGGGGGAAACAACAAACAATGTGCAGTAACTTAGCAGAGATACTAATTCACAAAAAACCTGTACCAAAAGTAAGATGTAACAGCTCAGAGAGAAAAAATGATGAGGGCGTATTTCCTTATGGATTATAACAACCATGCTGTCACCTCTAGGCAATTACATTTTTTTAGCCAGCAGTAATTTTGCCAATTAATATGAAGCAACGCCTCTTCCTGACAGGGACCAGTATCAAAATATTGTTTCTTTCCACAAGCTGAGCTAGGCTAGGGCTCACAAACAGTACTTCAGAGATTACTATAGCAACAGTAGCAACCCCTCTAGAGTTAAAACACATGAGAGTGCCTTGATGCATACACGTAGTTGTATGAGAAGGCTAAGATTGATTATAAGACTATTTTCCTGTCAACTGCCCCCTTCCTGCACCCACAGGTACATGGTCTTTTGGTATCATCCAGCCCTGCAACAAGTCTCAGGCTTTACATTAGTCTCTAGAAGGAATATCAGCTCTTGGTCCCAGCACCTGTTCTCCCCCAACCAGCTGTAAGGAAAGCTTAGCAAGCTGCATAGCAGCCCACCTAGTCAAGTAAATGCAACAGCTAAAGTCACTAAAAAAAAAAATAAAAAGGAAAGCCAGTGTCCTCAAAATACATTCTCTGGCATCAGGCGCCAACAAAAGTGCATAAGGAATTGAACCAAGCACAGCAACATTCACTCTTTCAGAAAGACATAAAATAAAGCAGTCTCTCCAAGACACCTCTTGGCATGCATAGAGGTAGTACTATGGCACAGAGTGTTCATGTACTGCAGAGACTACATAGAGACATCAAATAAAGCTTAAAATACTGGGCTGTTACAGTTAGGAATGAATGTTTTCCACTCTCAATAAGCTGCTTCATCTAAATCCTCTTTTTTAGACCTCTCAAGAACTTTATTTGGAAGTGAAGAACCTAGGTGTTATTTCTTTGACAAATACATTGATGCAGTATTTTTATTTAAATACTTAGACTTTCACCTTCTGTTATGCACTCTTAGAGAACCACAGTGGTTTCAAACTCCCAGATTGTGTTTCTGTACTTAAAAGAAGTAGCCATCTTGAAGTAGAGCCACCATTTCTTTCAGTCAGACATCAGTATTTCGCTGTATTTGCTACTAATGTGTAGCAAATATTGTAGTGGTGAAAAGACATACAGAACTGCTAGTTCACCTGCCCAAGACTAGAAGAGGCGATTACCAGACATTTCAGCATAAACAGGATCTTGAACAACATCCATCAGAAAGCTTCCTCTACTTAGGAAAGCCCTGCCTCCTTCCCAAAGCTATGGAAAGGGCAATAATGAACTTTGGACAAGGTATGGTGGTTTACCTCAGTTACCATATGACTTGTTTCTGTGTACCTAAGACAGATTGTGTAAGTGATCCTTGGTGAAAGCTTAATGCAATTAATGCACCTACCTTTCAGTCAGCCTCTTGTGCTTTTATCAATGTATCTACATAGACATTATTTGCATACTAGTTTCTAGCAATACTTCTACAGGTGTCACCTCTAATTTATGGGCTATGTTTGGATTATTTTGTGTATCCCCTTATCACCTTCTTAAGGGAGAACCCTAAAATATGTCACTCAGAATGACTAGTTAAATTTTTTAGCCCTAGAAACAGGCATACCCCCCCCCAACACTTAGATACCACATCTTTCCTGCTCCAGGTGAGGTCAAGCTGTTATTAGGCTGACGCAAATTAAATTGGATGTATCCACAGCCAGTGCACAACTTTTCACAGCAGTGTAATCAGGTAAGTCACAGAATACTTCAGGTTTGAAGTGACCTCAGGAGGTCATCTGATCCACTTACTGCTGAAAGTATAGCCAGGCTCAAGGTTAGAGCAGGTTGCTTATACTGCGTTATACACGTGCCTTAACAGAGAGCACCTGCTACACCACATCAATACAGACCTCCAAGCAAAACAGCAGAGTATTGAGTCAGACTCAGTAGGGTGATACATCAGGAAATCAGGTAAGCCATGCAGAGTAAAGAACAGCAACAAACAAAACAAGCAAACAAAAAAACCCCAACTACAAAACATCACAGCATTTATTATATTTTAGGAGGTTTAAAAGTCACCCCATTTTCTGTGATTCTGGACCACAAAGCCAAAGACCTACCTGACACTTCACTGCACTTGGAAGCGCAGGTAGGCATCCCATCACCTAAACTTCTTCTCCTCATGATATCTTTACTGATCAGCATTCTTTCTTCTCAACATTCATATTATATCACTCATATCGTATCATATCTGTCTCTCTGACATTCCCTTCCCTTTTCCCCCTCAAAACCAAGAAAAAAAAAAAAGGAAAAGCCCCCTTTATTTCTTTCTGTTTATCTCCTCTGCTCATTCATCCAACCAAGAGCATTTTCCAGCAGGTGCTTAAGGGCCCCCACCTGTAACACCTTCCGTCAGGCCAAATGATTCACCCTTTCCTGTCCTACATCTGTTAGTTTATTTATCTTGGTATACTATGTTTCATCTCTTTGCAGTTTTCTTCCATTCTCTCCTCTCCTTAGAGAGGACCAGTTTCCTGCTATTTCAGCAAGATTTTGTCTGTACTTCTCCCAGTCGTATCTCTAAGTTTCTTCCTGTTTATCATTACATTTCATCTTATTTATTTTCATTGGAAGTATTTTGATGTTCCTTCTCCCAGCCTCTTGTCAAACTGCATGTTTCAGAGAATTATAGAGTAAAAAAGGGCAGAAATTACCTCTGCAACTGTTGTTAAACAAGCCTCCATTTTTTTTAAGATCTAAAAAGCCACACTAAGTTATGGTATTAGAAAATAAAATACATTAATGTGTCATCACTCCCCCAATACTAGCATGATGCTTGATGTTTGCATGGTATATTGTGAATGACTGATCACCTCTTATTGCAGAATGTCTTCCTAAGTAAACCCTTAAGGATATTGGTACATTGCTGACATTTAATAGGGTTAATTTTTAATTGGCTGGTTTTTCCCTTTGAAACCTTGGTTCCTATTAACAGTCTAAACTATGCTTTGCCATGTGGTACTTTTATTAGCTTCAAGAAATGGAGCAGTTTACCTGTAAATCTTCTAGTAACTAGAGCTAATGGGACCTTTGAAATTATATGATTTATGTAGCTGAATCCTTTCCATGTGCTTTTTCTTCACATACTGTACTATTTGTACCAGAAAAAGCAAAGGAAAAAGGTAACTTCACCTTACAGAAATTTTCTTTGCCTTGCTAACAAAAGTTTTCGAAGTTATGTTTGCCAGAAAATACGTTACATCTTTTGTCTATTCGTTTTGTTATACTTTCATTGCTTTGAAACAACATGTTCTGGTTTGAACCATCTGAACAGATGGTTGCTATGTGTCCAAGTCATCAGGGAATGAAAATGCTTGAATGCAACCCCTTCCTCACCCCCACCCTCCCCATCCCCCCAGAAAAAAATCCCCCAAATCAAACCCAAAATGTCATGTATACATCAAAGTGTTCATGTTCCCACAAGGAATCAGGAGTCTGTGTCTCAATGATAGGACAGCAATTTATAATTGTTAAATTGTACCCAAAGGCCTTCCTTCACACTGTAGGAATATACATTTTTTTAAAAAAATTGGCAACCTGCTCTAGTGGAGGGTGTTCCTGCCCATGGCAGGGGGGTTGGAACTAGATTATCTTTGAGGTCCCTTCCAACCCAAACCATTCTATGATTCTATGGTTCAAAAAAATTTATTTATTTACTTGTATTTTAACTCCTCTTAATTGATGCAATATCCACCTCAAAGATACTTTTTCTAAAATACAAAGATGTGCAAAACAGACGTGTGTGCTTCCTTCCTCTTGTCATGTAGGCTGCCATGTTCAGAAGCTCCTACTGTAATGGCAAGTCTGGGTCCCTCTGTTCAGTGAGGACATTTTGCTGCAGGTTGGGTAGGGGCTGTCTCTGTGCTTTGCAGCTAAATGCATACATTTAGCTGAGGACATAAACCTTGCTCAGTACACCATGGCATCGAGCCAGTGTATTAGTAAGAGCTCTTGAAGCTTGAATACAGCTCTTCTGGCTTTAAAATTCCACATTAGCTGATGGAGAGAATGACACATGTTAAGAATAATGCGAGGTGGTGTACTCTCCTGCTCATATTTATTGGAGTGAACAGTTTTCATTAATAACTTAAGTGCAAGTACTGTAGGTTTCAAATACCCTCCATTTCTAGACTTTACTTTGATTTTTAACTGTATTGATGATTTAATTAGTTCGTTCAGGCCATCTGTTATTTAAGAAAAGTCCTAAAAATGCGTAGATAAGCAATTTATTTAAAATGCTTTTATTTACTTTATCAGTTAGAATTTAATAAACAGATTTAGAACATGGACAGTTACAGATAAACCCAAGCTTCCCTTGTCCACACTTTATGCTGATTGTGTCTGATCTACCTCTCAATCAAAAGCCCAGAAAATATGTCAGTATGATGCTGTGCCCAAACTAACGTCCTTCCATGCCAGATTGGCATGCAGCACTTTTCACGTGTTCCTCCATTAGAGTTGCAAGTATGCATTCTGTATCAAAACCTTCACATAGTACTTTGTGGCAGCTCGCTTGGCCAATGATTTGGCAGACCATCTGAAAGAACTGAGAAACAAAGATAACTACTTCAAAAAGGGATCTGAGGATGTGTGGATTTGTAGACTATGCAGAAAAAGCATCTGGTGAATTTACAGTCTTTTTGTACCTAATTTTGGGCTTCCTAGAGTAATGAGCTAATACATCCTGTAGAAAGATCTCCTGCAGCTATACTCTTTGTGAAAATACTTGTTTTAGCCTTATGCCCACTGTAGGTCACAGGCAGACCCTGATGGGGAAATCAGTGTATTAATTAGAGGTGTGCATTTGCTTTGATTTGATCCCATCTTAAATCCAGTAAAAAATCTCCTGGATAGATGGAATTCGGATGGGTGCTTCTGTTTGCAGTCAAGATAAATCCTCTCAAGTAATTCTGGCTTGATTAATATCCTCAGCACTGTGTAGTACAAGTCCAGGAGATTTCAAAACATCAGATAAAGGGTAGATATTTCCCAAGTAATCATGTCCTTTACTGGGCACATATAACCAAAAGAAAATTTCTGTCCATCCACAAGCAAAATACCAAACATGTTGAAGAGCATGTAGTTGTGGATTGCTAGACTGTATACAAGCGATAAAGAAAATATTTCTTAATGCTCTGAGTTTGATTTACAGAAAGATACAAGGAGAAGCTTTCATCTGAGAAATAGATGGGCTGGGGTACGCAGGTATTCTGACAAAAAACCTGATGACTATGTCCTCGCCCAAGTCATACCAGGATATGAGATCCTTTTGGGGGACAAGCTGATTTGATATTCCCACTAGTTATGTAGTGAACAGGTCCTTTGTAAAAAAATTAAGGCTCATTGTTCAAGAGGCAGCTCAGAATTTTCATAATATTTACAGTTTCCATACAAACACACAAAACTATTTTAATTGAACCAGGAAATTTTCTAAGAGGACAGTACACATTTGTTTTTCTGTGATGCAGCAGAATATAACTAGTGAATAGACAAGATAATATTTTGCGTGTTTCTAGCTTCTATATTGATTAGCTAAAAATGCTTTTAAAATTATTTTCTACTGAGGAACATAATAACCATTAATAAGAAGAAACAACTTTTTATTTCATTTTCTGCTCGCGAAAGGTTTAATGTGAAGTCAAGAATATTTTCCAGTTTTGTATGAGCTGTTCCAGTCTCGTTTCCCACTTGTAAAAGTCCTGATTTTAATTTTGGATTTTTAAAAATCAGTACGTCTTCAGTGTGCTCACTCAGAGAAACACTTCAGCATCTAAACCAGGTTGGGCCTTTTCAGCTCCAGCATGTGAAGCACTGACTGCATTCTCAGAATGCAGGTTGACAAACAAGATAGCATGAGATGTGACCGCACGGTGCGCGAGCTGCCGTACAGGGCTACCCAGCCAAATACTCTCACTTGAGAAAACTGCAAGGCAATTTTCCTGTGAAGGCCCGTAGGATAAGCAACTTCTCGTTCTCCATTGCACAAGTTGCTGTTACCTGAAATGTTGTAAATGATCCTAGATTTCTTTACTATAATTTGCTTTCATCAGTGTGTCTGACATGTCCTGTTATCTATCCAGCCTGTCTACTTATCTGTCTGTCCTGCGCCCTTGTATCTGTCCCAAATTTATGGCATATTTGCTTTATTTAACCAAGCACTTCAGGTAATTTCTAAGCATTTCTCGTATTTCATGAGGTTCATAAAGCTTTATTCTCAATGCACTTAGGGGACAAGAAATAGTTAAGGCTTAAGCAGAGCAGTTACATTGTATCAGTTTAAGGACATCACAGAGGAAGCATGTGGCAAGGCAGGCAACAGACCCCAGGTGCTGTCCCTATCCTTAATCTTGCAAATCAGGTCAGTTAATGCCTGGAGATCATGAAAGACATCATCAAAAAAAGGAAGAGGGATGGGCTGACAGCAATCAGCGTGGTGCTCCCCATGCTAGCATGCATTTCCAAACACTTGTCACAGAGCTGTGCTTCATTTGGGCTCCCAGGCACCAAATGCCTTGGCTTCTTCCATAGCAGCAGCAATTCACCTTCTCACCCTCCTGGCAGTGGGAGGGTTTGTGCAGTGACTAGGAGTGCAGGACAGTCCCAAGTCTGCTTCAGAAGCTGCAAGTGGCCTTCAATTCTATGATGCAAGGATACACTGGGATTTCCTCATCTTTGCAACAATTGTGGAACTTCCTTCCATCTTGAGCCAGTTTACCTTTGTTAGATGCAGGCACCATGTGTTTTATGAACAGAGCTATGCACATGAAGATTTTGCTGTCCTGGAGGTCATGAAGTTGTAAGAACAGCTGTGCTTTCCATGTTCCACAAATATGTTCCTGTTTGTTACCTGAAATGTGAGCATGTTCTTTAATAAAATCTTTTAAAAAATATCAAGTTGTAACTTGATCTGAATTCCATTCTTTGTCAATGACATTTATGGGAAACCTTGGAGTTTAAGTCTTTTTGCATAATCACATTCACAAATATATATATAGTCTAGCAGAAACATAATTGTTTTGCAAAATAAATTTTGTGGCTATTCCTGGCTCCAGCACTGGTCAGAAAGACAGTTTGCTGACAGTCTGAAGTCAGCTAACATGGATAAATGGCGAGTTCCCAAATGCCAAACTGAGGTGCCTCCAACAGCCTCCACACATGGGGGAAATTAATGGGTTTGGCTTTTTCTCATTTACATTTTGACTGGTTTTTGAATATGCACTGGTTATCTGAATACACAACCATTGCTAGAGGACCAGGAAGGGTTTGAGGCAGCTAATAAATGCTCCCTTACTACTGACAACAGTAATCTAATAATCTTTTCAACTACCAATAATGCAAAGGCATCTTTGAAGCACTAGCTCAGAGAACCGCTAGATTGCTTAGACCTCAACAAAAAAAAAAACAAAACAACAAAAAAAATCAGTGCAGACACTTATACCTAGATGGAAACACCCTGAGACTGCACTAGACGGAGAGTGAAAGAGGAAAAAAAGAAAAGCTTTGGGTTTTGATACTCTTTACAGACTAATGCATGTGGGCGATCTCTTACTGTAAACACAGATGGCTGTGAGCCACAATAGGTCAAGCTGAGAAGCCAAGCTTATATTTGTGGGCTTCCCATTTCTCACAGAAACAACCATTACTCAACAGGAAGATATATATTTGTAGTCCTTAAAATAAAATCTTTTGGATTAGACAGTTTTGAATTAAAATACATTGTAGATGCATCAAGTTGAAGCTTGAGAATGGTGTGTCTAATCATGTTTTCTTTATTGAGTGCAAATAAGGACTGCAGATTTAGGTTTCAAAATTTTCTCATAAAGGTGGAATAGGAAATTCAATGTCATGGCATATGCAATCACAAGATCTTATGCCTGCTTGAACCAGCATGCAAGGTAACCAATCATAGAAAATAAGAGCACTGGGATGCAGCCACATGCAAAGACATAGATGGCTAGGAAGGACAAGACAGAAGTTAGAAAACTAGTCTGCATCTTGAGTAACTAGTTCTTCTGCCTGCCCTGGTACATACTGATTGGATGACCCTGTGCTGGCTACCTCATCTTTCTATGCCACAGTCCTGTAATATGGGACAACCAGACTGGCTTGCATCAGCAGAGTGTCATTCAGATCAGTACTTTCATAGGTATTTGCATAACCCTGTGAGACTATATAATTACCTAGAACATATATACACTACCTACCTATAATAGGCCTGTGTACAGATAGCCCAAACTACAAAGGTCAATGGGCTTATCTCCAGATTAGTGTTGGTTTATAACTGCATACTTCTCTCACTGGGAACTGTGGGGTGCAAAGTGAGGACAACTACAGTGACAGTCTTCTATCCCCAGTCTCTCCCTGCGTCAGTTGAACCAGAGCAGTAGTGTTACAGGCTAATAGTAACCAAAAGGAGTCTTGTCTCCTAGGAGCTGTAGTACTTAAACCTGTGTCCCCATACCATAAACCCTTGGGACAGCTGAGATGACACCAATTCATTTGCTTTGTAGGTGTCACTCCATGCACTGGCAACACAAAATAAGGAGCTATCACCTGAGGCTTCTGCACCACAAAGCTGTTCTCTTCCATAATGGGAAACAAAGGAGAGTACAGGGAAGCAGTTGACCAGATGGTGGTGGTTTAGTTGCTCCTTCCCCTTGTATTGCTGGGTTGGTCCATGGCTCAGAGGATGTGGAGAGCATCATCAGTTAAGAAGTCCCACGTGACAGAGCCAGGCTCAGCCAGCTGCTCTACAGAGGGCACATTGCCACTGGGAATGTGGACAGAGGCAGAAGAGACAACACAAATGCAGCCAGGGAGAACAGTATTTTGAGGACCAAATCAGTTATTCTCTGAGGGCACAAACCATCTGCAACCATGTTCCTCTTCATACTGTTCTGCTTCATCGCTGTCTGGTTATATGCATTAATTCTCAAAGAATTCAGATCAGCTGAAACTGTCTATTTAACAGAATGCAGATTTATTAGCTTAACATTAATAGACATTACTTTAATTGTATTAGTTGTAGAAAATCTCATCACATAAGTTTGCAAAATGCTGTTTGTAAGAAATTGAAATAACTTTTCAACCCAGCGTTTAAATGTTCAGAGTTTTCTCTCACACCTACAACGCTTACCTGCATGATCAATGAAAAGGGGCACATAGGATGTTCTTTCCTATGCTCTTGAGGCCTAATAGTGATCTAAACCTGCAGTGCCCCTCCTCATGCATTCCTCCTCTCTCCCTTTCATTGACACTAATGCTGATCTGGTCACACGGTAAGATCAGCTCTTTGTTCCAGATGAAAAGAATGCAATAAAAACAGCAACAAAACCCACAAGAAAAAAAAAATCATTATTCAAATGGTTCCTAGTAAATGCTTATTTCTTTCAGTGCTGGAAACTCAATTTATAAGATTCAGATGAGTGCCCAAATCCCCTAAAGAGAGGACTGTAGAGGTGAGGATTAAGCAGTCTTTTTCAAAAAAGGTTTGAGAGATTTATTTACTCACCAATGTGGTATTGTTCTGTAGTTAGCTGTGAATTTGCTACATCTGTGTAATCAGTTAATGAATGCTCTGTCATTGAAAGCTTGTCATCTTTTTCCAGCTGTACCATCTGGTCTCACAAAAGATCTGATTTCTACCAACAAATCTTGTGGACCATAGCTTCTAGGGTGCAAATTAATTATAACTACTTCCCTTTCTCCTCTGACCTAGTCTAAATCTCTTCTACCGAAAGATTATTTCATCTTTCGTCTGACATCCTTTATTTTACCAGGCTTTAGGCAACACTTCCTCCTTATTTTCAAATTGAAATATTATATGCCTGTAAAGTAAGTCTAAAACTGTATGAAGCTTAAGCAGTATAGATTTCGGCTACTGAATACTAGCTTTTTCCTTACCAAGAGTTATTGTTAGAAGTTAAAAATTAAAAATTTAGCCTGAACACGCATCCATGTGAAAAAACTGCCAGGCTGTCCCTGTTTTGAAATGCCTAAATCTAGACTGCATTAGCAACTGGTGAATAATCACTAGTAATTATCATCTCTGGCATTCGACAGATTTGTTTAGAGGAATAGCTTCCAGTTTCTGATGGTAGCATACCTCTCTGAATTATCCCTACACAATAAGAAATGTGTGTGATTATTGTCGGTCTTGTCACTAAAAGCTGGGCTTTATTTAGTAGATGGGAGATTATTCTGTTGGTGATGGAGTGGAAAGCCTATGTTGAAGGAGGTTACCATATATTTTGTTATGAAGACATCAAGTTTTGGTTTTGTTCTATTCTGGAGAGGCAAGTTGCAAATTAATTTGCTTGGCAGCATGAACAGTCTATCTGCCTCACACAGCTGATATTTTTACTAATGAAGTAGTATGTTGCTTTCATGCCATACCGTAAGAAGATGAAGTGAGGTAATCTCTCTAGTAACCTGGACAATAGCGAGATATGAAGATGATGACTGGAACACTGGATTTATCCTAGAATTCCAGAGAAAGCCATATATGAGTTTATACACATTGTTAGCTGAACAAAAGTGCAGGGTTTTTCAAGATGTGTTTTTATGCTTGTGGTTTTTCAACCACAAAGTGTGAAAAACCACTCAGTGGGGTTTTTTAACCAATTTGTGTTAAAAAAAAAAAAAAAAATCAGCATGCAAAATCCATGCTCTTGGTTCCAAGCAATGACACTAGAATTTACAGGAAGCTATGTGGATCCATGGGGAATCATCACTCACAGCTGAGATTTTTTTTCTATCCATGATTGTCTGGATACTACGAAATACTGAAAAGGCCCACTGAGCAGTCTGGTTGTCTACACTCAGGTTCAGAGGTCAGTTGCTCTCAGCAGAACATGATACAATGGATATTGGTGTGCTCCCTGCACTATCAACATAATTTCACTCATTGCAGCACTCACCTTCAACCTAAAGGTCTTTGAATAAACCTCAAAAGAAAACTCTTTGCACCAGAGGAAAAGGCAGTATACAGTAGAGTGTTATTTGCCTATTGCGTTGCAATCCATGCTATCCCTGCCTTTTCAGAAGATGGGTGATTTTTTAAAAATTTATTTCCAAGCCCTCTGATTTTATGCACCATTTACTAGTGAGAGAGAAAGTAGTTGACTTGTGGACAGCACTGCTTAAAGGTAACTTGTTTCTATGTTACAGTTTTGGATGCTATATAGGGTGGAAGACTCCATTGTACCTATTAAGGTATAAATTGTATCAACAGAATAAATTATTGTAAGATTTGCCCAACAGACAAATTAGCCAGTGTCAAAACAACCTCCCAAAAACTCAGAAAAATATGCTGCTGTTATCTCCATCCTTTAGACACTCCAGGAAACATTTCTTGAAAGGATTTACAAGCCAATTAATACCTGCATAGGGTACTAATGATGATGGAACGTATTTGGCAAGGGTGGGACTTTTCTGCAGCTTTTTCTCTTCACAAATAAAATGGTAATGAGCTGAGTGCAGTAAGAACACAAAAATGGCCACAGAATCCATCTAGCATTTTATCCTGGCTCTGCCACTGTCAAAAAACACAGGCTTGCAAAGAACACAAGCACATGGCAAGTATGTATAATGCTTCCCCCAGTTTCATTATTTTGCAGCTCAAGAATTTCTTGAGCATGCACATAAGAATCCTCACCAGATTACTCTTCAAAGTCGGGACTTCTCTTTAATCAGTATACACCTTCAGTATCCACAACATTTTGTGCAAGAAATTCCACAGCTTAACTGAAGAAGGAGGTTCGTCCAAAGTAGAACATGAGCATTAGCCCTTCAGATTCAACTCTCACAAACTACTTGTTGAGCTACTCAAGACAAATCAGACTTGCTAGTCTGGATATAAGGGACAAAGACCATGCATAGTGCAGCAACAAAAACAGCCTAAGAGGCCCGAAACACTTTTCTTTTGATGCTCCTTCAGGACCCAAGGTGATAGATCTACATACAGACAAACTGGTTTGCCCTCAGATTGATAGCTGGGAAGCCTGTCACTGACATAACTGGAGAGACTGACAACCTCAGTGGAGTTTACTAAGCAAGAGTCTAACTATACACAAAAATGGTCTTAACTGAACCCACCTGAAGCACAATTCTTCCAGTCAGTTTTGTTATCTAAACAATACTATGTTACTTCACAGTCTCCTCGCTTATGATGCTTCAATGAATGACACTCATGGAAAGAAAACACAGCATTTATGCACTTTAGAAACAGTTTTGCTGTAAGAGGCCACCAGGCACACACCAGGAATCAAAAGTGCTCCTCTCCACAGCAAACCCGAAAATTCTCATACTCTGCTTTTTTTGCCAGACATAGGCATTTGTGACCAAAAGGCTGTCCAGTAAGCACTCTGGTCACTGACGGTGGGAGGAGAATGAATGTACATGGACAGTCTCTGGCAGTCAGCTAAGGACCTTACTTTGGCAAAAGTGAACTTACAGTATTTATTTTCTCAAGATATGGCAACAGCCAGCTTTCAACAAGGAGGATATATCATCACTTGGTATAGCAGAAAGCCCTTAAAGTAGCACAAAAAATGTTGCTAGGGGTAACCTATGGAGATGGTACAAAGGGTAAGATGGGGACAAGACCCTTAGGTGCTGTCAAGAGAAATCATCATCAGGCTGGAATACAGCTGGAATAAGGAGGGACTCCTCAATAGGACATCACTGCTGGCACTCTGGGCAGAACACTGTGTCACAGCTGTCTACTCACCCAAACAACTGTGGCCACATTAATCCTGTCCTCTTTCCTCTCTTTGTCTATGTACATGGCAAAATGGGGTCCTTGCTCATGACTAAGGCTCTTGGGGGAAAAAAAATAAAGAAAGAAATAATAGTTGGTTATCTGTCAGATGAAGAACATACTGTAAAATACCAACAAGGACTTCTATATGTAGATTTGAGAGTAAGAAGAACAATAACCACGATATAATCTGTAGGCTATATCCATCTCTTTGGGTGGACACATTGTCCACAAGAGAATAACACGTTTATATTGTTACAACACTTCCGGAGTGGTGAGCATATGGCTTTCAGTTCGTCGTCTTCTCACTTACTTAAAAAGGCAGCTGACAAACATGCTTGTTTTCAAGTCAGTCTCTGTTCAGGACCACTTCTTTCCTTTTCTTTCATTCTTCCTTTTTTTCTTTTTTCTTTTTTTTCTTTTCCTTTTCTTTTTTTTTTTTTTTAATGATCCCAAAGTATACAGATTAAGAACTAGTAATTATAGCATAAAATGACTGTTTATAGCAATTACCTAATTGGCATACCGAAATACCTTTCTGAAGTCAAAATGTTTCATAGATATAAGGACTTCATTTATTAATTCAAATTTCAAGGAAACTTAGTTGAAATCTGTCTTCTTTGCTTTAGGTTTCACAACGAAGCTACTACTCAAAATGGTTTTTAGATAGATACAGTCTTGCATATTTCCAAGCCAGTGAAATTTACACTGACATCAAATGCATCTGGCTTTTCTTTGAAAGATTCTCAAGAAAAAACTCTCTTCTCCTTCCCAGAGAAGTAGAGAGTACTCCTATGATCAGCCTTCCAAGCCTATAAAACAGAAATTAAAAATTTGAGCAATGAATTATAGTGTTATGTGACAAGGTTTCCTTCATACTCTGTAAAGGAAAATTCTGAAATGGTGGAGACAGTTACACATCGTGCAAATGAAAGATTCCCTACTCAGTCTTCAGCCAAAGGGAGCTGATGGATCACATGAGACATCTTGCAGAAGCTCAGCTATAGTCCTGCTTGGTGTCTCATAAAATCTTTGCATGCTTTAACCAGAAAAATACTTTCACTAGAAGGGAAGAAGTGCCTTGAAGAAGTTTATAGTTTCACAGGTCTTAGTACAATCACACTGGCAATTTACACTGGCAAAGTGCTAAGTAATTCTGTTGTAGTGCTACCCCTGCAAACCTGAGCTTTTTCTGCACTATTGCACCTCCTTATGTAAACTAGTATGTAAAAATGTACCAGTAAACATTTTCTTAGTCTTTTGTTAAATAGATATAGCTATACTGGCAAAAGGTTCCTGTGCCATAGGAAACCTGTAATTTGGCCTTAGAAAGTGAAGTCTTGTTGACTGTCATTGAGACTCAGATCAAATTTTCTAGAAAGAAGACTTAAACTCCTACATTTCTTGTGTATTTTTAAAATTATTTTTATGGTTATACCTAAGAAAAAAGCTTCAAGTGGTCTGGTATATAGTTTATAATGTTGCTAGGAACAAAACTTCCTGCTGAAGTTGAAATGTGACACATTTTCATTACATAATTTCATAGAATCATTGCTCATATGTCTGTATAAAGCATTTTGCAATAGTCTCCAGTCCACAGCTCCCTCTGGGATAAATAGCTTTTGGATCTTAATGATGGAGAAACCTTGGCAAAAAATTCCTGAAAGAAGAATGTATATGATTAAAGACTAGTGTGAACCTCGAAAAGAGATTCCATCAAGGTGGATGAAGGACTTAATATATCCTACATCTTTATGTTACAATTCTTAAATTGTAATTGTCCCTGTAGGTTGTATTATTCCCCTGATGCAAGAAGCAATTTATGCAACATCGTCTTCTGTTGTCTAAAATGCTTTTCATCCATTGCCTGTGATAACACTCCTTCACAACTAAATCTGAAAACTCCATTAGTTTCACAAAACCTCAACTTTTACAAAAACCAAAATGATTAGTGTATCTAAAGAAGGCTTGACTCTTAGGTACTAAGGAATAAAACCAGAAGGTTCTCTGGTGTGTATGTAATATGCAAAAGCATCCTTAATTAATAGAATTCCTTGTCCTACAAATATCACAGACATGTCAGGTTTTCTAGCTGGGAATTTCACCAATGGAGTTTCAAGTCCAAATGTGATTTCCTGAAACACTCTTTTCCAACTCGTAACAAAAACTAAACATGATTTAGTGCATGCCCAAGTCCAAGAATTATGTTTATGATGAATCTCCAAAGAAGCTGCAAGTGAAAACAGCATCCATGGTTTGCATTTTTATATTGTTGAAGTGTTTCACTGTACAAACCAGCTTTGAAATGAGAATGCTGGGAAATTACCGCTGGAGTAAAATTTTGGTACAACTGCAGCAGCACTTCCTGACCAAAATTTTATTTATGGCTGTACTTGCTCATGACTGAAAATAACATGTAACATACTCTAAAACTGTAGATGGTGTCTGCTGTGTGATACTACTGCTGCTTTGTGTCTGACTTTGTTCCTTATTCCAGTAATATACCCAAATTCAGCTTTAAACATCAGAATGACTTGTGTCAGCAACATTTAAGGCCTAAAGACTAGACCCCTGTTTGGTCTGGTTTGAATTGTATGCATCCCTGTCATCGTCATCTTTCTCTCAAGCTTGTCTTCATTTTCCACTTTCAGTTGTTTTAATGGCAAACAAGAACAAGCATTAGAGGTAGATGGAAACCCTTCAGGGAAATCATTCTGATTGCTCAACATTCATGAGATGAAAGCATCCTGCATTCATTTGACTCGCACTTGGGTTATGTAAAAGCAATATTCACCCATGAAGCAGTTCAGAAATTACCAACTACAGGATGTTTCCTTCCTTTTTTTAAATTGTTTCTGGGTACCTTGGGTGATAGCAAAACAACATGCTATCCTTGGGAAGTCCTCTCATTTTTGGCAAGAGATGTAAAAATCAGTTTAACTTCTGTTTTTGGACAGAATTATATTTTAGTTACACAGCTTTCAAATGGCCTGCACAGTTTTCTATGATGTGATCTGTTTAAAGATCTGTGCAGAGCCTTTATGAATGTATTAATGTGTATTATTATTTTACATTATTGAAAAAGTAATATAAGCTACTTTTTGTCCCACTTATAGCTGCCTTTTCAGAATGGATCATTCCTGTTCAGGTGTAATAGTGAAAGGTGCTAGAGGCTGCCTTTGAGAATCTTCGATCCAAAGATTGCCACACCCCAAGACCACTGTTCATTGGTATGGCAATTTCAGAAGCAGTGACAGGCAAGACATTGCTAGGCCTTCCCATTCATTCCCACTCTCGGGGAACACCAGGCTGGTTGTACTGATGCAGCCCTGTGTGAGGTCATACTATAAACATTATGGCTTAGCTTAGGCCAAGTTAAAAAATGCTCCCCCAGAAGGACTGCGAGAGTACTTTTAACTGGGTTTGATCAGTGCTTTGGGTGCTGCTGTCCAGAAGACAGCTGCATGCTTGGAACAAAGGCATGCAATACAGGGCATGGCCAAAAAAACCTGACAGCTGTTGATGCCCCATGTCCTAAAATTACAGCCCTGGAATTTTCTTTATTTGTATCTCTATAATTGCCATGCCAAGACAGTCAGTGGTTAAAAAACAGTGACAATATTCCTTGTCTGCCAAGGTACAAAGGTACCATGGAGCTCAAGACTGAGATAATGAACAAGGATGGAGGTGATTCTAAAATATTGAGTAAAAACAATGCTCAACACCAATTCTCCAAAGTTTTTTCAAACGACCTATGAATATTCATTTTGTTAGTGTCATGACGCTCCTGTTGAGCATAAGCGATGACCATGGTGATTATTCTGTTTTGAAGAGGAAGCCCATGGTACTTTAAATTACTTTTCTAAATTTAGTGATGTGATCCAGGGCTGAGAATAGCATAAAATATGATTATGATTAAGCCACAAAACTACAATTTCATAAGCATTACCATGTCATTATATTAAGACTCTGTCTGTTAGAGCAAGTACTATTCAATACTGCCATGGAATGTGATTAGCTTGACAAATATTTATGTATTTCTGAGGCTGTGTGGATCAAGAAAGGACCGAAGGGTGTTTCTTCTGGTGAAATACTAGCCCAGAACTACATGATTTAATTAATGTCTTTGTCTTAGACTTCCTGGACCACTTAGGACTGGCTTTTCAGAATGGTTGTGTATCCACAATGTTTACTGACTGTAGCTGGAGTTGTGCACATGTGACCTCTGAAAATCAGTCTATTAAGCTCACAAGATACCACAGCACTACAAAATACAGGCTACCTGATTACTTCAGTAGCATGTTAATTACAATTTCTCTTTATTCCTCTTGCATGTAGGGTGCTTTTGTTAGCTTGTCTTCCAGTTGTCTTTTGCACTATCTCTACTTCTCTTCTAACTCTGACAGTCTTTCAATGCTCTTTGCATTTCAGCACTTCTTGTCTTAAAGAATTCAGCTTAGAACCTGCCTGGTTTACACTGCTTGAGTTCTTCATACATCCTTCATTGCATTAATGTTGAATTATTAAAGTCTCTCAAGCAGAGAAAAGTAAGTACCTCTTGGAAACCTTGAAATGCCCATGTGCCTTGTGCCTAGTATATAAAGGGCAGATTAATTCCAAGCTACAAAAATAAATAGCTCTCTTTGTTCTTAAGAGGATTTGGATTGAGCTGAGATGCTTTATAAGTGTATGACTTCTTAGTATTGAAGTTTGGAAATGAAACAGAAAACGTATTATCCACTCATGGTTAAAAATTATCAGCTTTGGTATTTTCAACTTAGCTACTCCTTGAGCTTCTACGTATCCAGTCTTCCTGCTTGAGCTTTATGGACTTTACACTGAGTTTTTTAACTAATACAGAACTCCAAAATCCAACCTGTCATGGGGAGTAGGAAGAGAGGCAGTGAGGAAAATTCATATATCTAACTGCACAGCCCAAGGGGATTATTCCAAGAAGCATGAATAATTAACAACACAGCAGTCTCTAGCCCCTTCCAAACCACACTGTCCTCTGTGATGATGCTGTGGTTGGCATTGACCACCCTTGCCTTGGGCAATTCTGTGATGCTGTTTTCACATGGTCTTACAAAAACATCCAGCCCACACTTCGGTGTGTGTGGTTTTCCAAAGAAGGTTTTTGAAACCAGTATCTCATTTCCATTCTATGAACCCTAAAGATCTGTGATAGATTTCTAGAAGAGTAGGGTTTAATCCTGCTACTCTTGGCCCAAATTGCTCCTACATGTTTATGTCAACACTGCACTTAAGGCAATACAGCCCAGTCACTTCCACCCTAGACGTGGCTACATCAGATAAATGATGGGGTGTTTTCAAATTTCAGGTAACATTGCAAGTACACAAAGGGGAAAGGTATGTTCATAACATAAACAGGACACAGGAGATAACAACAAACACATAAAAAGGCAGGCATGGCTTTGGAAATTGGAATGAGAATCCCTCATGGAACAACTAGTTTCAGGGAGGATACAACAGGAAGTGAGGGCAACAGCCCTTAATCAAGAGCTTCTTCCAGAGCTGGGGAGTGTCATGATGTGCAAAGGTGACAGATGAAGAAAGCAGAGGGTGTAGCTGAAGAAGGAAATACAGGCTGTCAGTAACTATAGGGCAGAAAAAAAAAATGTGCCCAGAAAAATGGGCTGAAGCTTAGCAAAGCTTCCATAATGAGGAATGATAATTGCAATTAAGAGGCAGAGGTGAGAGCTAATAAAAAAATTTAGCATTGAAATGCAAGTCTAAATATAACTGGGGAAGGTATAAGGACTTCAGACCTTCTGTTATTGGTAAATGAAGTAAAAATATGATCTTATATCATAGAGCTGTGCGATTACATTCTTCTCCTCCTCCCCGACTCCTTTCTTTGCAAAAGCACAGGCAAATGTTGTGACCTTCTTCTACTCTCAGCATCCTATCACTTCCATGCAGTTTGCAAAGAAATCTTTTCATGAACTTTTTCTGCTTTTATGTTCACCCTCTGCTCCAACAAACCATCTGTTAACACAGCCTCCCTTCAAGTATTATTTTCATATTTACGTAAGTAGTAGGATATTTTGGCTTGAAGCAAGTGAGAAGGCTGTGCTTCTACTGGTACGTGCAACAGGTATATCAGGTTAGCTCAATCCAGAATTACTTCTGCCTCTTTCTTCGCAGGTTGTGCTCGTGGCAGCTTTGTCACACTGTTCCAGTGGGGCATTCCCAGGTGCTCTAGCACAAGAGTATCCTGCCACTGTCCATTGTGGCGTTGTGTACCCCATAAAAAAATTGCTCCTGGAGAAACTGCAGTGCACCATTAATCCCATGTGGCTAGGAAGAAAGGCAGAGGCCAACAGAGATTTTTTTTTAAAGTGATGGCATGAGTGGTGCTAGTCAAGTAAATTGTCATCTATCTCAGGAACCTTGTTACTAAACACCCTAATGCTATAAAAGAAAGGGTTGGCAAGCATTAGGTTTTCATTTGAAGAGGAGAAAATGCGATTTTTCAGTAAAGCACGGTGAAAGACTTTGTACTGGTGCAAAATCACGGACACAGTTCATTTTACTGACTTGAGACTTATTTATTTTTAAAATTTTTTTTAGGATTTTTTAATGAACGGTACCAGGCACTTTCCAGAATCGCAGGAGGAGCTCCACAGCCGCCCTCCCCTCCCGTGACCGTCCTTCTGCCCTGCAAGGCGCCCCACGGGCTCGGAGGCCCGGCACCGGCTCGCAGCGTCCCTTCCTTCGCTCCCCGCAGACGCCAGCCGCTCAGGCCGCATCGTCTCCTTCGGCGGCAGCCTCCCCGCCGCTCTTCCCCCTCAGATCGCCCCAGCAGGCACCGACAGCGCTCCAGTCAGCGGCGGGCGGCTGACAAGCCCCTGGCCCGCCTCCTTCCAGCCCGGACGGACGGACGGACGGACGCGCTGTCCCGCCGCTCGCCGGGCCCGCCCACAGAGTCGCGCAGTCTGAGGCGACCGTGACGCGTTTTGGCGGCGGCCGTTAACGGTCGTCGCGGCGGACTACAGGCCCCAGCGGGCCGCGCGCGGGCCCGGCGGCCATGGCCGCGGTCGAGGCGGCAGGGCCTGTGCCCGACTACGAGGTGGCGGAGCTGTACACGCGCGGCTTCTGCGTGGGCGCTTTTGGGCACTGCTGGTGGCAGCAGCTGGGGCAGCCCGATCTCTCGCTGGCGGCGGAGGAGGCGGCCGAGGCGGACGCGGCCGTAGCGGCGGAGCTAGCCTGCGCGGCGGAGACGGTGGCCGAGCTGCGAGCCGTGTGCAGGTGGCCGCGGGGCCGGCGGCGGGCGGGTGGGGCGGCCCGCGGAGCCCCGCTGAGAGCCGGGGCTCGTTGCCGGGGCTACGCGGCGGCGTGCAGGCCAGGGCCCGTCCGACGCTGCTCAGCTCAAGGAAGGGCTGAAACCACCGGCTGTCTCCAGGCGGGGATTTGCGGCCCCGGTCCTAGGGAGAAGCTTTCGGTCTCGCTCGGTGCTGGTGCAGGGGAGGCCGTCCCGGGCCGGGGTTAGTAGGTGCTGTCGGTCAGACGCTGCAGCGATTCCTCAAGAGAGGCGGGAAGTGCGCGAGCAAACCCCCTTCAGAACTGTCTTTTCCGGTTCTGTGCCATGTCGGGTTTTTAATCTCCCGGTTAGACACACAGTGGAGAAGGAAAGCGTCGTTTTTCTAGATGGTAACGCTCCACTGGTGGAAACTTTATGTTACCGCCGTGAATTCACAAACAGTTCAGCACTTAACAAGTTGCTTAAGTAAATACTTAGAAACATGTTACTCTTTAAGATTCCTGAACCTGTCCATCGTGTTAGGAGGCCCCAGTTGCAAAATTGAAGGCGTACCTTATATGAAGAAAAAGAGCCAGGCATCTGTTTGTGTTAATATCATTTAGATGAGTTACGGTAACTGGCTTGTCCGGGTCCTTAGCCTCTACTAACTGTTTCTGTCAGGGCTGGTGGCAAAGTCAAAGCTATGCAGGTGCTTCTTTGTGCAGGACACAGTGCTGTTCGCCCAAGCAGCCTAGGTGGCACTAGGGCTGGAAAGAAAAAAATATTCTCTTGTTTTGCACTTATAACTTCACTCATATTTGTGGACAAATTAATTTTAAACTACTGTTGAAAGAAGAGAACCATCTAGGGGTTTAAGCGGAATCCAACATGCTAAAGCGGGAAGGCTTTCAGGTCATGTGAATAGTGAGAATCAATCTCTCGTGTAGAAAAGGTCTGATTTCAAGCAGTAATTCCTGCAGAAAGCATCACAGTTTGTCTGTAGCTCATCAGTAAGGAAGACATGCTAGAGTTCTGTTTGTGCAAGTTCTGTCCTTCAGTTATTGTTTCCTCAAAGACACAGAAGTATTTACAAGCTATTTATTTCAAATGCAAGATGGAGGTTTTTCACTTTCATGCACTGAATAGAATGAACATAGTCTTAGAAGTGATGCAGAAGGCATAATTTGGTAAATGTAGCTAGGATTGCGCTATATATTGAGCTCTTCTTGATGGCTTTTCCTTCAGTGCCCTGCAGGCAAGATGCCTATTAAAAGTGCAGAAGGTGTGTCATGGGCATGTCCTTCTAATGTTTTCACAGTTATACCCCAAATTATGGGGAAAACATGACAGCAAAAACAACATTAGCAACATTATTTGAGATAAATTTATTTACTGGACAAGTTCATTTGATAATTATTGTTTGTTTAAATTATGATGGTACCTCAGAGGAAGGAGGAAGAGGAAGGTAGAAACATTTGTTGCTTTAGTAAAAGGCAAGGAACAGAGAATAGGAATAGGAACCCAGGAGCATGGAATTCAATGTCTGAGCCAAAATATACCTGTGTGAGTGTCGTGTGTAATGGTGAAAGCTTAGTAAGCCATTCTGAACTCAAGACTTATAGGGGCATTTTTAAATAGGAAGAAATCAACACTTACTGAATTATATCTTGCCTTGCTAATGGAGAAGAAATTTTCTGGGCATTCTTGCTGTCTTTAATGCTAGCTTAACTAAAACGCTTTCCTTCTGCGTAGTTCTGGCGATTAGGATAATTTTTCACCATTACTAGGCTTAGTAAAAATAGAAGCTGATGTTAGTATTAAAACCAGTTCATGTGTTGTGTTGTGGCAGCAACTGTGGGAATTATTCTGTAAGCTTTCCCAGGGCAGATGTAGTCTCTGATTGCCCCTATGACGTGGCTTATTCTTTGCAGTGACCTTGTTGCTTGAATGTGTTTATTGCTGTTTTCACTTGAATTCCAAGCAGATTTTCTATGCTTTGTTTATTTTTCCCCTTCATTCATTCTACTTTGTCGTCTGTTCTGCTTTCTTCAGTCTGTGACTGCTACATTTCATCTGCCGTCTGCGTTTGCTGGTGTTACAGAGCAGTGCTGTCTGTTTGCTGCTGAGTGTACTGCAGAAAGTGGTGCTGTGTAGTGAAAAGATTTGGGAAAGAAAAAAAGGATGGGCGGTCTGGGCAAGGGGAAAGACAGGTCATCTGGCAGCTGCTTATGGCTTTGCAGGAGAATGAAGATAAACCTGCACATCCTGGTATGACCTTTCCCCTGTACAGGCTAGAAATCCCAATCCCTAATCTCCATGTGCTTTTGCTTTTAAATTAAATAGTCCCAGCCTCTTGAATCTGTCCTTAACACTGGCCAACCTCAAATCACTAGCTCTGATCACTTTCACTCGCCTGCTCTCAGCTGTCTGTATTCCTCCCTTGAGAAGAGATGAAAACACTGGAGTACACCAAGATCTGTTCTATGGGGTATGGGGTCACATTTATTATTTGCATAAATACAGTTTTCTAAGAGCTGAAATGAACACATCCTGGATATAAACACAGATTTTTCTGATTGTGAACTACTTGCAAGGGAACTTCTGGCAGGTTAAGCAGGTTTTCTTTGGGTAGAAGAGAGACAGGAAGATGTGGATACTCTTCTTATATCTATTTTTAAAATAGTAATATTTAAGAGAATCTTTCATGGACTCAGGATGAACTTTTTCAGTATCCATATTTAAATCTTTTTTAGCGTATAGAGACATAGTGTACATTTAAGTATTCTTGATTATTTAGAGTCTTCTGATAAGGAGAAACAGTATAATGTTTAAATGATATTTAAGTCTTTGTTTATCTCAGTGTGTTGTGGCTGATTTTTTTCCCTTTTGTTTTCTTCCTGTAATATGTTACTGCAGGCAGAATGCAAGAAAAAAATTCCATCTTCAATCACTTGAATTTGACTCTGTAAGAATGCTTTGCATACTGCTCAAGTTGTACACAGACGGTTGTTATAGAGATTGCTTGGGTTTTCAGCAGATTTTAAACAGATGTAAAATGGTGTCCTTAGCTAGGAGATTCCATCAGTAGTTCTCTTAAATAACCAGTGTGTAGAGAGGATAAAGTTTTAAGTTTTTTTCAAGTGCCTTAGTGGTCTGTGAGCAAAGAAGTTTATCTTAGGATCTATTATTTGTGTTTGAGTGGTTGAAGTGCTTGAATGTTGGAGATGCTAGGTTATGTTATTCTGTTTTGCCTTCTGAGTGATTTGTTGTGTACATGTGGGGCAGGCTAAGTCTCAAATCAATGTGGATTTTAGGTAGGTCAAGGGAGGTGAGGCTTACAGATAACTTATTCCACTTCAGCCCTAATTCACCTTCTTGTTATATTAGAAGGGGTAGTTGTAAATATCTCTAGGGATGTGTTATAAAGCTGCATTAAGCTAGTATTAGCGTCTTAACGTATTAGTATTTAGCGTCGTGTAGTATTAGTGTCTCAAAGGTGATGAAAGTACTGCCCTTAAAATATATGCACTATAAAGGGTAATATAAACATTGTATCTGCTTACTATGACAATATCAGGCAACATACTAAAGCATCTTCCAATTTCTAGAACTTAGAAAGCTCGTTGTGCTGTCAGAATATTCTGAGAAAAGTAAAGTCACGGTGATTAAAGGCTTCACTAATAGTCTGTTTCCATGTCCAAATTGCCACAGACTTGCCTTTGGACTTTTTATTTCTGGCTGCTGCAGATATCTTTCTAGGGGACATAAATTTCATGTAATACTTTTCATGCTTTCTTCAAGTGAGACCTTCAACTATTGTTCCTCATCACTCTGCTACAGTTCACCTCAGTGTCCATTGAACAGTGTGGCCAGAGTTTTCCGCTCTACCATACTGAGTGCACTGAGTGTATTTGTCTTGCGTGCAGGGAATATTCTGTGTGGGAACACAGTGGAATCCACTGCTTGTGGCTGTCAGGAGTGAGGTATGCCTGGTGCAAACTGTGTATTGCCTGCACTTTTGTCTGTAAGGTGCATGACACTGACTACTTACCTTAATTTCTGGAGGGATTAGCATATACTTTCCATTTATAAAGCCTGGTTTCCTCAGGACCATGGACCAAGTATTAGTGATGTGGTTCCACTGGCGGCACTAAAGTTACCCAGGAGGAGCTCCAGCATGGCCTGTGTAAAAGGCCATACAGCAAAGCCTTTCAAGGCTTCAGTGCATGTGATACAGTTACATATGTCATGAATTATTAGACTGATTCAAAATACTGAAAAATTTGCTCTGTGTAGCATTCCTTTAGAAATTGAGGGTTTCTGACTTGCCAGGAATGAAAGATGGCAGTATCTGGGCTTGCAAGGGTCCACAGACATTATCAGGGATTCAGTGGCAGATTGTCTTTGTGCTAGCTACATTTCTGTCCTTACAAGGAAAAAGAGAAAGCAGCTTACATGCCCGCTATTTTACGTGGTGTCTGCTTGAAGCTGCTTTCTGGGGAATGTTAGTTTTTTTCCTGCAGCAGGCAATTAGTGGTCATGGCGGGGATACCACAGCCGGAGATCCCTAGCCTTCAGCCATGAGAGGGAAGGAAAGCACAGGTATTGTTGGGGAGTTCTGACATCGTATGTATGCATAGAAGGAAGATGGGAAACTGTGACCTTTGATGCAGTTGAAACTTCACAATGGTAGGCAACAGACGTTTTCAGATCCTGCAGATAAGATGTGTGGTGTTTAAAGAACAAAAATACTCAGTCATTTCTTCAAAATGTCAGGTTTTAAATGAGTTGGGGACTTCTGGTGAATGGAGTCACTGATCCATGTGCAGGAAGACTTAGATAAAGTCTGGTTGTGCTGGTGGGATGTCAGTTCCACAGAAGGGTCAGTTGTGAGTTGCTTTACCTGTCAAGGGCTATACATTACTTCATTAGGTGGGCTATTCATAATACTGATCTATGCTGAATGGAGAACAGCCCCATCTAAAAGAGTAATACTTGCTCTGTGTTGTCCAAAGTGCTGTTCCTGTCCTTCATGTTAGTTAAATTACTATTTCTCAGCAGTGGTTCAGTCTGCACTTGATACAGGACTCAGTTGTCTCTGCCTCCACTTCCTCAAGTGGGAATCTAAGGATAAGGTTGATTCTGTTTCCAAGAGTTTGTAACTACTCTCTGTATAGTTTCTTCTAAAATGGTGCTTCTGAAGGAATCTCCTTTTCTCAGTAACTTAAAAAGAATGATTTTCTGTTTGGGATGAAATCTGTAAGGATGGTTAAAACTCTGTGTACTGCTGGATGGTAAGAAACTAACTAAACAATAGTAAATTCAAATTGTCTTCAATACAGAGTGACTTTATTGGGTCATCCGAACTAGGGCATCTACCCACAACTAAAATTCTGTTTCTGACTTTTGCTTATTGTCAGCTGATACCAGTTGATTCCAGACTTCTGTTTCTCGATTACTGTATATACCTATGGAGTTCCACTCTAACGGCTTATTCTTTACTGCAGTGATAGTATTGCCTACCGTACAGGCTGAGTTTGATGATTCCTTTTGGTTGAATCTATTTTGCCATATATTGTCAGAAAATCAGAGTAGGTGGATGAGATTTGAAAAAGCAAGTGGCATTTTTAGTTTATGAAAAGCGTTGCACACACATTTTTAATGAAGATTGTTAAACCTCTCTAGATAGCTATGTTCCATTAGGCAGAATGCAAAATAAAGATAAAATTTACCCAATCTCTGTGAAAACCAGATATCAACTCCAGGACTCTCTGTCTTCTGTTTGTTTATCTTAACAACCATACTGCCTTTTTGCCCTAATTTAGGCTATACAAGCTATATCTTGCTTATACACATTTTGCTGTCTTTGTTCCTTTTAAGAATAGCTTAACCGATTTTTGTTATGAAGTAAGAATGAAAAAATGTATAACAGTTATTTTCTTTATTGTCCTAGCATTGATATGTTAATGCCTTCTGATAAAGAAGAGGACCCAGATGTTATTCCTGAAGATAGCAGTCTACTAACTCTTCGGTATGTTGTTACAGTACACTCTGTACCCTGATACGGGGTGGGCTGTAAAACAAGCACAAAAGCATGGCTGGCTGCTTGTTCACTTTCCAGGTAGTGGTGTACTTTCTGGAACAGTGTCCAGAAATACTCTAAAGGCAGAAACACCAGCTTATTCAAACCTTCAGCTTGAATGTTACTTAGGAACTTTTTATTAAGATATACAGAATATGCCATCATTCTTACTGGAAGAACTTAGGATTTCTGGACCTAGGTACTTCTGAACACGCACCTAGTTTGGACTGTGCTGGAGGCTTCTCCAAAGCCTTGTGAAATAAATCTGTAGCTCTTACCTCTAGTACCCCACAGTCACATTGTAACAGCTAAAGTGTTAGTTGTAGCCAGATACCTCTTAGCTGAACCCACTCCTCACAGCATTCCTTGATACTACTGGTGCATTTCAGAGGTTGAGCAATATATGTTAAGTTTCTGTCAGTTAGTGAACTTTGAACTCATACTTGCCAGTTCAGGTCTTTGCTATACTTGAAGTTCAGTTTATGTAGTACTAATGTGAAGAAATGTGTTAAGGTTGTGATCATTGTTAAGTCTGATTGCTACTGAAAACCTTCAGGAAGGTCTGGAGGGTAAGTAGACTTGCCCCAGAAGTTAAAAAGGATTTGGTGTTCATGCAGTGGTTAAATACATGAGTTTTAGTAGATATTCTATGTATGACACTCTTTCTTCTACAAATGGTACTGAAGTTTTTAAAGAAAAGTATCTATGTCATTGGGTTAAGAATATTTGTGGGGTTTTCTTTTTTTTTGTTTTTTTTTGCTTGAACATGAATTGAATTTCTCTGAAGTAGGAGGGAGTTCAAACAGCTTCCTCAAAGGTAGCAAAGTGTTCTTTCTAGGAGCGCCTCTACAGACAAAATTTTGGTGTTTTTTCTCATAAGTGTAAAACTGCCCACAAACAATCTGTAGTTTGTGCAGAAGGGGAAAGAAAAATACAAGCTGGAATCCACAAGCTGGCCTGTGTACTACCAGGTTTTATGGGAGTCAGGAGGCAAGAGTATTTTAAGTTAATCTGTCATACTAAACCAGAAATCCTGCTCTTTGAAAGCTGTACTGTAGTAGCTTGTGTTGTTAGAAATATACCTAGAGATTCTGCATGGAAGTAGTTGAATTAAATTTTGTCCTGTGTTCCTGCCCCTCAGAATTAGAAAGAAGGCATTAGAGAGGAGAGAAGAAACAATTATTGTGGATCGGGCCTGCAGACAAGAAACTCTTGCCTATGAGATGGTAAGTTCCCTGTCATCTTATAAGGATCTCAAGACAGTTCAGCACAGCCAAAACCCAACCTCTGGTTCCTTTTTTTTTTTCATCACTATGAAAAAGTGATATTTCATCACTATGAAAAAGTGATATTTCATCACTATGAAAAAGTGATATGAAAAAGTAAATATTCATAGTGAATATCTGTACACTGTAAATGTTTGCAGATACAAGTTTGCAGGTTATGCTTAAGATTAAAGACATTTTATAGAAAGACAGGACAGAAACTCTGCTCTTACAGTCTGTTGGTACTGAATGTAGTAAGGAGGAATTCCATCTCATCACCACTGTATGACTGCTTTTATTATCAAGAGTACTGACCATCATGTGAACTTACGTAGAGCTAGACAAAGTGCAAAATGGTTTTGGTCCTGGAGTCCTATGTTGGAATCTAAGCTTTAATATGTAAATGACTGTAAGCTAGTTTCTGCAAGGCTGAAAGAGGAAGACAGTAGGAACATGGTAGCAATAGGTTCCTAATTCTGAGCTTTGTAACCCAAGTTTCTCAGCCATTCTGAGCTGTCATGAACAAGAAGTGTAGTGATCAGCCCCTCAAAAGCCATCTTGCAATTCCTTTAACTGTGCTTAGTATCTCTCTTTGTAAGATTTCTTCACAACCATTAAAGTCCTAAACCAGAAAACTTAAGTTCTTAAATTTTGCAGTGCTGGAATCCATGGCTTGAACAAGCAAACCATGAGCTACTATAAAAATTAGAGATGGATGTGTAGTGAGGAAGGAGCCTCACTTGTGACTATTAAACATTTCTTCCCCTTGAGGTTTCCAGGTCTGTTGTGAGTGATCTTGTTTCAGCCTTCTAGAGGCCCAGGCACATGACATATCAGCTGAGATGCAACAGCTGTGTTGGGCTGTTGGCCTGGGGCATATCTGAGAAAATATTTGCAACAGAAATCTTCATAAAGGGTTTCTATTTCTGAAGACCGAAGCACATGACCAGTTACTGCATCCTTTAAGGAAGCTGTGTTTACTGGTTTATGTGTCAGAGCTGGTTGGCACCATAGTGTCCTAGAATAGGATAAGAGCAATGAGAAATGTGAGTTTGGAATGTGTTGCATGAAGAAGGGTAGTGCAAGGCATAGAGCACAAGTATCTCTAAACTGAAGTCTCACAGCAGTATACGCTCCTGTTCTTAAATCTGAAGAACACTTCGTGCTGGTGGGAAGTGTTTGTGCAGTCAGTATTCACTCTTGATTTGTTGAAAAAGGAGGAAACTGACTGCCACAGAAAAGTGCCCTCCCTCATTCTCACAGCTGGGCTATGTCTTAAATACAAAGTAGGATGGAAATGTGGAAATGCTTTCACTTCTTTTCTAAAACATACTAGTGTGGCAAGGGCAGTGCTGAATTTTGGAGAAACTGAGACTTCCAGCTATGTCAGGCTTCCCTAATAAGAGGAAGCATTGCACTAATTTTGTTTTCATATACTTAATCCTATGGCTAGTTTCTAGGTTGGTTTTTCTCAAGTTGAGGGCTGCAATTCCACCTTTAAATGTGAAAGCATTCAAAGAGCATTTCAAAGCATTAAGTGATGGAAGTTGGTAGCAGCTGGATTCCATGAGGGCAAAGTGGCAACAGGCTTTAAATCCTTTATGCAGGACCTCTCAGTAGCCAAGGAGTAGTCAGTTATCTTACAATTGCTGAAAGCACTTCAGCTTCTCCAGAGCTGAGGAATGAAGGAAAATGCTTGAAATCACTAATTGTAGCAGTTTCTCACCTTTCTGTCTTGGAGGAAGTAAGCTGTCATTCATTCAGAAGAATGTCAAAAATGAGTTACAGTTAGAACAGCATTTCTCAGACTTTTATCCAGGTGCTGTACTATATAAGTGGTTGCCAATATTATATGCATGGATTTTTTTCCAGGAGTCACATGCAATTGGGAAGAGACCAGATGATCCAGTAGATCTAGTTGAAGAGGGAGAACTACTTTTAACTCTGAACATTTTCTATCCTGTCATATTTCAGAAGGTTGGTACTAAATACTCTAGGTTGTATTCTGATACCTCTTCCCTATTCAGGTAATGTCTTGCTTTCCCAAGCAGTTACAATCAGTGAATCCACTGAGGGAGCATGGTAAACCCTTCCACTGTGGTAACTTCCTAAGGCTTTTCCAGAATCTGATTTTCATTCTGTTAGTGGTTTACAGAAGGAAAATTTTTACAATAATTACTCAGCAGTTAATTGATTTCACAGAAAGCTCAAAATCTGAAAGTAAATATGTAAAAACTAGAGTACTCGTTCTGGATTTGGAATAAGTGTGGTCAGACTTTTTATCTTTCCTGCACTTTGCGGTGGGGAATGTGACTTTTGAATTTCTGAATAAAACTAACAAATGGCAGCCTTAGAGGCTGAGGCAGGCAATATGCTGTTTAAAATCTTGTACAGAGAGGTGATGCACCATATGCTGCCATTAATGACCTCAAGCTGTCAACTGAAGAGCAAGCAGTACTGATGCTAACAAGTGATTTTTTGTTTTTTTACTTGAAGCTTGTATGCTGTTTTCTTTGTAGCATAAAGATCACAAACCCTATCAGACAGTCCTTGTACTGGGCGGCCAGAAGCTCACTGAACTGAGAGACTCAATTTCCTGTGTCAGTGACCTCCAGATAGGTGGTGAGTTCAGCAGTCAGCCAGATCAAGCACCAGAGCACATCAGCAAGGTAAAACCTTCTATGTGGAACCCTCTACCTGTGTAGGAGCTTTGAAAACATACAGGAGAGAGGGAGGCAGAGATGTTTGCTTTGTTTTTCTCTAGCACTGAATTCAGCTGCATTGGTTCTGCACTGGAAATACATCTTCCTGGTGACATTACCAAGCTGCCCTGTTTTGTGCAATGTCAGGAAAAACATCATTAATGTTAAGTAGTAGCACTGGCAGTGAGTTCTTGCATAGATGTATCCCTGTGAAGTGACTTTGGGCTGAATGTAGACAATCCCCCTCTGAACTTATATGCTTTAGTGTTTGCAACTGGGTGCTGATCAAAAGTAGGAATGAAGATTATTCCCCTCTCCTACAATTGCCAGGCATTCTCTGAGGAAGTGCAAAAGGGGTCAACAAAGACCCTCTCTCTTGCACTGAGGAGCCCAGAACTGAACCCAGAACTGCGGGTGTGGCCTCACCAGTGCTGAATAGAGGGGAATGGTCACCTCACTCAACCTGCTGGCAATACTTTGTCTAATTCAGCACAGGATCCCATTTGCCTTCTTTGCTGCAAGGGCATGCTGCTGACTTGTGGTCAGCGTGGTGCCCACCAGGACCCCCAGGTCCTTTTCTGCCAAGCTGCTTTCTGGCTGAGGGGCCCCCAGCATATATTGGTGCATGGGGCTGTTCCTCCCCGTTTGCAGGGCCTTGCACTTTTCCTGGTTGAACTTCATGAAGTTCCTGTTGGCCCATTTCTCCAGCCTATCAAGGTGGTTCTGGGTGGCAGCACAATCATCTGGTATATTGGCTGCTCCTTGCAGTTTTGTGTCAGCAGCGAACTTGCTGTGGGTACACTCTACCTCATCATCTAAATCATTAATGAAGATGTTAAACAGAACTGAACCCTGTGTTGACCCTAGAGTACTCCGCTAGTGACTGGCCTCCAACTAGGCTTTGTTCCACTGATTATCACTCTTGGGGCCTAGGTCCATCAATATTATATATTAATAATATAGATAATATAGTATATTATCAATATAATATAAATCAAATAATATATGGTATACAATATGAGAGAAACCAGAGGATGTTGTATATTTGCATACATAATAGTGAAAAGATGGCACATTCTTGTTTAAGGAGACTAAAAGACATCCCAGATACTAGCCTTTTCATTTCTGTAAAGTAAATGGAAGAGTCTTTCTACCGCTATCTAGTAAAGCACTAACTGATTAGTTCTGAGACCAGACAGTTCTGAGACTCCTGGGCATGCTGAAGAGTCATGTGAGGCTGTGATTGCCTCAACAGGGTTGAGATTAGGCTTCCTCACATCGATAATTTCCCCAAAGTAAGTGTGTGCCACCATGCCTAGTCTCCCAGCAGGAGCTGTTAAAGAGTGTTGTGCATTCATTCCCTTTGTTTTCCTCAAGTATGATTGTGAATTTACAACTTGCATTGAAGTATAGACTCAGTATGTGGTAAGTCTTCACAATAAAATTTGCATGTTGCTTCAGCAGACAGGTAATCACCCATCAATGGGGTAGAATTTTCTTCCTTTCACTCTGAGAAGGAAGTAGCATCATGACCTGCCAGAAGTATGTTAGCTTTTCCAAATAGAGAAAATAACTTCTGACTAATTTAAGGGTCTTAGAGAATGATTTAAATCAGAATGGTGCTCTGAGACTCCGCAGGAAGGAGGCTAAGCTAGCTGTTGATGCCAGCTTTTGCTTCTCTTGAAGTGCAATTTGAGTGCACAGGCTGAGTGAAAGGGTCAAGTTGCTGCTGTCATTGGTTAGGTAGAAAAGTGTAGCTTGTCAGCTGATACAGAGAGAAAGCGACTTTTTGGATTTTATTGGCATAAATAGGCCTAACTTCTCTTTCATGCCTGCTACTTTGGGGGCTTGTGATTTTATTTTTTGCTTTTTCTTCACTGGGCAATGATTAATGGGATGAAATTTAACAAGTCCAGATGCTGGATTCTGCACCTAGGATGGAGTAATGCTGAACACAAGTCTAAATTGGGAGAGGAGTGGCTGGAGAGCAGCTCTGCAGAAAGGGATCTGGGGGTGCTGGTTGACATTAAGCTCAACATGAGCCAGCAGTGTGCCCTGGCAGCAAAGAGAGCAAACACCATCCTGGGGTGCATCAAACACAGTGTAACCAGCCAGTCAGAAGAGGGGATTATCCTGCTGTATTCAGTGTTGGTGCCACCTGAACTGGAGTACTGCGTGCAGTGCTGGGCCCCACTGTTTAAGACAGATGTGAAGGTCCTTGAATGCACCAGAAGAGGGCCACAAAGCTGATGAAAGGGCTGGAAGACATGTCCTGTGAGGGGCGGCTAAGGGCTTTGGGTTTGTCTAGTCTGGAGAGAGGCTGAGGGGTGACCTCATTGCTCTCTGCAGCTTCCTGAGGAGGGGAAGTGGAGAGGAGATGCCAAGCTCTTCTCCCTGGTACCCAGTGATAGGATGCCTAGGAATGGTTCAAACCTGCACCAGAAGAGCTTCGGACTGGACATTAGGAAGCATTTCTTTACTGAGAGGGTGGTGAAACACTGGAACAGGCTTCCTAGAGAGGTGATCAATGCCCCAAGCCTGTCAGCGTTTAAGAGACATTTTGACAATGCCATTAATAATGTGCTTTAACTTTTCGTCTGCCCTGAATTGGTCAGGCAGTTGGACTAGATGATCATTGTAGATCCGCTCCAACTGAAATATTCTGTTCTATTCTGTGCGTTTTTTGGTTTGGTTTGGTTTTTTTTTTGTAAACAGACACTTTAATCAAGCCAACATCAGGGGGATGTTAGGTGAACTGGGCAGTATTGAGGTATTTTATTCCATAGATACGGAAACATTTAACAAGGATCTTGGACCTTTTTAAGTATAATTCAGAGTCTGGGAGAAAGGAATGTCTGGGTCATACCTCTGGCCAGAATTAATTAGGAAAGACCTGACTCAGATTCCCAAGTTTATTAACAGTGGACTCCTTGGCCTTCTGCTCACTATGACAAACAGTTGTTTTCTAAAGTTTGGAGCAGCTTTAAAGGACTGTCTAATTAAGAACGGCTGTGACCCACAAAAGTTGGTAAGGAGTTGCCAGAGCATGGCAGTACTTGTACTTTGTGGGAGGGAAGGTGACAATAACAGAGCTAAAAAAAGTTGTGCTTAAAAGTGCTGTGCCTTCGTGCAGGTCATGAGTCCCATCTCTGGCCTCAATGTCAGCATTTCCTGTCTTTTGACACCTTAGAATTACTAGCTCAAAGAGACTTCCAGGCACAAATAAGCATTCATTTTCTGTTAATAAAGACACATAAGACTGGTCTGGGGATCCAGAGGGCCTAGTTGTCCACGGTTTTCTCATTTGATTCTTACTTAGTCTGCTTATGCCTGTGTACCCAGCCTGTAAAATAATTCATGTTCACTACTCGTCTTGCACTCTTTCTCTTCCTTTTCTTTTGCACTGCAAGCTCTTGCAGGTTATAGGCTGCATCTGGACAGACATATAAAAAGTTCATTAGGATTCTGTGACTTAATGAGTAGTGAACAACTCCCAAGTTACAGAATTCGAGTGAGGCGGTCACCATGTTAATCATGGAAAGGAACCAAGCTCCTTGAAGTTACTTTCCCCAGCCATTATCTGTCTGACGTGCCTGCACACACATCTATTGATGAATAAATATAACTTTTGTTTACCTGAGAGCTGGCACACAGTGTAATTAGAGATGTGAAGGTTGGGGCCACTTCATTGTGATAAAACTATATGTTGACGTATATTGGAGACACACTTTATCAAAATGCTCTTAAGGCCCATGAATGAAGGATTCCTTGTAGTTTTCTATATACTCGAAGAAAATACAGGATTTAAATAGTCTTTGCGCAATACCTGAATGCCAGTGTGTAATTGCAGATAAAGTTTTTTTGCTGAAAGGTTATGAAATACTGTTTTTCTTCAAAGTGCAGTTGAAAATACAGAAAAAGATTGTAGCCTGTAACTTACAGGTCAACTATGTGTGTATACATGTATCTTAGCATCACTTGTATGTGTTGTAGCTGTGCACAGTTGCATATGCAGAATGGCTTTCTGAACAGCAGTCAGGACAGATGTGTTCCACTGTGAAGTGGTTTGAGAGGGTTTGGTGTGTGTCCTTCAACCTCTCCTCATTTCCAGTAATGAATGCTGTGCAAGGCAGCTGACCCGTTTTCCGTAGCCCAGGATGGACTTGCATGTTAGATGTATTGGTCTTGCAACAAAGGTGATTATTTTTTTTTTGCGATTATTTTCCTTCAGCAAAATATGATAAAGTACCTGAACAATACGGTTCCCTGCCTGCTGTGGGTTTTCATTCTGAGGCATCTCTCTGCTTAAAGGTTCACTGCAGAAAGCTGTCTCCTGCTTCTTGTCACTATTTCTGTACATGTGTTGTGATCAGTTTGATGATACACACTGCTATCTGGCATCAATCTTTAAGAAGTTATAGCACAAATGAAAACAACACCCTCTTATAAGTCAGAAAGAACTTGGAAGACCACAATTTAAAGTTAAAAAAAGTTACATGGATTAAAAAACCCACAATCTTTCCTGGTCATCTTCTCCCTGCTCAATTTATTTGTTTACGTAAAGGCTGTTTTCACAGCAGTGACAGAAGATGGAAATTATGGGAAGCAGATGTATGACTTAATTAAGCAATTATTCCTTTCTTAGATGTCAAATGACATTTGTATCTAAATAAAAAGTTTGTATGGTTTTTTTCCCCTCTTAATTTTGGCTGTATAAATATATTGTGTAAATCTGTTCCATTTCTTTCTCCTATTATGTAGCTGTTTTTAAGTTGCAAAACCACACACAATATTTTGTATAGAATCATAGAATATCTCAAGTTGGAAGGGGGCCATAAAGATCATTGAGTCCAACTCCCTAATCCTTGCAGAACTACCTAAAACTAAACCATATGACTAAATGTGTCATCCAGATGCTCCTTGAACTCTGACAGGCTTGATGCCATGACCAGTTCCTGAGGGAGCCTGTTCCAGTGACCGACCACCCTCTTAGTGAAGAACCTATTCCCAACGTCCAATCTGAACTTCCCCTGACACAGCTTCATTCCGTTTCCACATGTCCTGTCACTGGTCACCAGAGAGATGAGATCAGCATCTCCTCTTCCGCTGCCCACCTTGAGGGAGTTGTAGATGGTGATGAGGTCACCCCTCAGCCTTCTCTTCTCCAAGTTTAACCAACCAAGTGACCTCAGCTGCTCCTTGTAAGTCCTCAAGTCCTTCTTAGACCTCGAGGTCTTTCACCACATTGGTAGCCCTCCTCTGCACACTCTAATCGTTTGATGTCCTTCTTATGGTGAGGCACCCAGAACTGCACACAGTACTTGAGGTGGGGCTGCACCAGTGTAGTGTAGAGTGGGACAATCACCTCCCTTGACCAGCTAGTGATGCTGTGCTTGATGCACCCCAGGACACGGTTGGTCCACGCTGCCAGGTCGCGCTGTTGACTCATATCATTGTCATATTAAGTCGTTGGCATTTACTTGCCATCAACCCAAACCCCGAGATCTCTGTCCACACAGCTGGTCTGCAGCGTGTTGTCTCTCAGTTTCTAAAAATACAATGTATCTCTAATTTTTAGCTTTAGGAGAGAACAGCTCTGTGAATGATGTTGTGTAAGCAGTCTGGATGGATAAACAGAATGATGCTTGATTGTGCTATTTCAACAAGATTTTTTCCTGTTCTTATTTATTTTGTTACTTCTCAAGGAGATGCTTGCAGCTGGAGTCTGCTTTTTTTATGGATGGGTATTATTTTACCTAAATAGTTCAGTGGTCCTGCTGCAGAATTTATTACGTGTGTAAAGAGGCTCATGGGTTAGCTCGGTTTATGGAGAGGATTTGGAATCTGGTGACTCTTGCAGTGTTGGTGTGAGTGCCATAAATTGTTAATTATCATTGATAGAGAAGACTGGTACAAATGGCCTGTCTGCATGTGACAAACTTTGTAATTAAGGGGGAATTTTGAAGAATGCTAGATTTGCTACTGACCTGCCAGAAGTGAGGTGATTGAACCTTCTAGAACTGCATGTCTGTCTTGTTTATACAGATGTGACCAGGGACTGCTCCCATGTGGATGTTGTGCATGCGCATGTGCAGGGGACAGGACTGCAGTAATTCTGTGTCATTTCAGCAAAAAGTATTTTGTGGTGTGGTTTGTCCTGATCAGGTGTCCTGGGTCTGGCTGGGGTGGAGTTAACTTTCCTCACAGCAGCCCACGTAGTGCGGTGCTTTGCATTTTTGGCTAGGCAGGGTTGATAACACAGCAGTGTTTTGGTTGTTGCTGAGCAGTGCTGGCACAGCCTCAAAGCTGTCTCTGCAGGTCTTCCCCAAGGCCAGTGGGCTGGGGATGGGCAAGAGGCTGGGAGGGGACACAGTCAGGACAGCTGACCCAAACTGGCCAAAGGGATATGCCATGCATATGGCGTTGTGCTCAGCAATAAGAACTGGAGGAAAGGAGAAGAGGGGCCATTCGTGGTTAAGGCATTTGTCTTCCAAAGCAACCACTATGCATGCTGACGCCCTGCTTCCCCAGAAGTGGTTGGACATCACCTGCTCATGGGAAGTAGAGAATGAATCTCTTTTTGCTTTGCTTCTGCGTGCGGCCTTTGCTTTTTTCACTAAGGGGCCTTTATCTCAACCCATGAGCTTGCCCTTTCCCCTGTCCTGTTGAGGACAGGGAGTGAGAGAGCAACTGGCTGGGGGGGTCTGGCAGCTAGCCAAGGTCAACCCACTGCATCTTGCTATTTTGTTTAAATATTATTAGTCTTTTTTTAGGCCAGTACTGTGCAGTTACTTTATTTGCGCAATGAATCTTGTGTTCTTGTTCTGTGATTTTGTAGAAATCCGTAACTGCTATGTTAGGGATAGAAATAAGAGAAGAGCACTAAAGTAACCTGTAATGGCTTAAGAATAATATCAGCAGAGCAACTGCATAGCCGGCAATCATATAAGCCTTGTTGTCACATCAGCATCTAAAACCAGTGCAAAGCTTTTCTCAGAAACCTGTAGAATGAGGTCTCTTAATATAATTTAGATACCTAAAGTGCTTGTTTTTTGACATGTTCTTGTTTAAGGTGTTTAATATCCCACAACATTCATGGAGACTTGTAACTCTTTCGTTCTCTCTCTCTCAGGATCTCTACAAATCTGCTTTCTTTTATTTTGAAGGCATCTTTTATAATGATAAAAGATACCCAGAGTGCAGAGATCTGAGCAGGTACAGTATTTGTACATGTTGACTAAGCTAAAACTTAAGGGACAGGAAATTTATTTCATTTTGTTTGTGATTTATGGTGAAGACTGGAATGTCTACTGTATGAAGCTAGAATGGGCTTTTCATACTATCTTTTCATGTTGAATTGATTTTTACATAGAAGTTTAACTTTACTTGCTCTACTTACTCCTTGCACTCACTTCGCTTCTGAAAAGGGAATGAATAAATTTTTTTCCCCCACAAATCCTGTTTCGCACTGTTGGGATGGGATTGCTGTGGAAAGTGCCAGGTGCCAGTCTATTGGCTTTTCAAGTGCCCTCCCTACTTGTGATGACCACCAAATGACTTGCCTGTGAGGCAGAAGGTGAGTCAGAAAGACAATAAGCTCAGGTGTGTGGAAGTCAGTTGTTCTGCTCAGTCTTGAAAATATGCTGAATGCCTTCATGGTAAAGTCAACTAGAGGACTGTGTGACTGTTAGGAAAGAAATCTGAGATGACATTGCCAAGAGTCTCAGAGGTCTCTTGTTTGGAACTATAGCTCACATTGGTTGAGCACAAGTCATATCCATTTAAACTATACATAGCAGTTTATATTAAGGAAGTATGGGCTTGAAGTATGACACACTAGTGAGATTTAGGAGATCAAGATGTTAAAATGGACAGCATGGGAGAGCTCTGAGTTTGGACTCTGTTCTTGTTATGCCAGACTTGGTGTGTGACTTCAGAGAAATCAATTTTTTTGCTCCTTGTATTTCTGTCTGTAAGCAACAATGATGTTCATGGAAGGGCTTGTGATAACCTACGTGGTTTGTAGAAATGAAATGCCTTCTATGTAGGAGCGTGCTGAAAAGCTAAGAAATAATTGCAGTGGTGGCCAGTGCCCTTCCAGTGCTAAATTTTGGAAACGTAACTGTGCAGTTGTTGGCTTTGTGTTTCTCCTTGGTGCAACCTCCCCCCCGCAAAAAAAATAATACTTTAAAACAAAGTTATTGACCAAGGGACAAAAAATGAGCTTCTGGTAACTTGAATTGTCAGAATACTTGACAAGTGTTGTGCTGCAAACAACCTGACCTGGGTGGGTGCCATCAGGAGCATACACTCTGCCTAGAATTGCTCAGGAAGCTACCTAGTAGACATTAAAGGCAGATGTTCCACAAGAACAGTGCACAGTTCTGTGAGGTTGTGGTATTGCTGTGAAATTACCTTAAGTTATTACAAAATGTTGTGAGCTGTTTTGATTCCCATCTTTTTAACTGTGTCCCAGTGAAGAGTTTTGCATATCGCCCTAGGCCTTCCTTTTGTGTGCATTCAGTTTATAGCATGGCTATGCTGATGACCTTTCTGTTTTCAGAACAATTATTGAGTGGTCAGAATCTCATGACAGAGGCTATGGAAATCTTCAGTCTGTTAAAATGGAGGACTACACATTTAATGATTTGTCCCTCAAAATTGGCTTTCCATACCTTTTCTGTCACCAAGGGAACTGTGAACACATCGTTATCATCACAGATATAAGGTAAGTTACTGCTCTTTGGCAGTCTTTAAGCAGTTGAAAGCAAACATTCAGTTGACAAACTTCAGACATTAAATTTGTTAGACTAACTTTGAGATTATTCCACTGCCTTCTGCAGGGCTTGTTTAAGATTTTATTCCATATACACGTGACTACGTCTGCAAGGAAGAAAGGAATCTCCCTTAGATTTTATTTTTAATAATTTGTCTGCATAAAAAGACTGCTTTCTAACTAGCATGGCGTGACAGTGGTATGGGAGGAATGGCACCCACAGTGAAAAGCCCTTTCTATGCAGAGCCAATGTGTGGCAGATTTACATACTGATTCATACATACATTCTGCACCAGGGAGCAGAATGCTGTTAATGGCTCTGGCTGGAGTCGACTTGCTAGGTTAGACTTGGTGCTAAGGGGCAGGAATGAAAAGAGAACAGAGGAGTGGAAATAGTGGGCTGAGGTGGATAGGCCAGGCAGAGGAGGAGGAGGTGATAGCAGCTGTGAGGTGGCAACCACATCAACAGTAGAACTGTTGCGTACACTGTTCAGTGCACAGCGGGTGGAGGGAGCACTCCTCTGATTGTCTGTAGTGGGTGACAGATCAGTTCCCAGAAGCCTGATGTACCTAAGCATTGTTAATAAATGGTGCCTCCTAAGAGGAACACGGCCCAAAGAAAGTCATAGAAGTTGCGAGTAGATGATCTCAGGATTATGAGCCTTTAAACATTCACCTGGTGATGTGTTTGCCTGTTAGTCTATGTAGGAGATAAAAGCTTTGACTAGACCGTCTAAAGTAGGTGGTCTGAAGACTTTTGAATTACTACACAAACTGCATTTACTCCTGACCATAAAATCCACAGATGGTGCAACTAGCGGTCTGTCTCCAGGTCTTCATCT